>NC_060126.1:258301852-258610767 GCF_021461395.2 Schistocerca americana
CCACCGTTTTCCAGTCGTCTAGGGTCCAACATCGTCACGGGCCCAGGAGAGGGGCTGCCAGCGATTTCGTCCTGTTAGCAAAGACACTCACGTCAGTTGTCTTCTCCTTTCACCGTTAACGCCAAATTTCGCCACACTGTCGTAACGAATACACATTGGTTTCTGCGGTTATTTCACCCATTGTTGCTTGTCTGTTAGCACTGACAACTCTACGCGACCGCCGCTGCTCCCTGTCGTTAAGAGAAGACACTGCGTTGTCTGTGGTGAGAGGAAGTGCCTGAAATGTGATATTCTCGGCACACTCTTGACACTATGGAACTCAGAATATTGGATTCGCTAATGATTTCTGAAATGAAATACCCCATGCGTCTGGCTCCATCTACCATTCTGCGTTCAAAGTCTGTTAATTCCCAACGTCCGGTCATCCATCAGAAACCTTTTCACGTGAACCACCTGAGTACACATGACAGCTCCGCCAAGGCACTGCCCTTTTATACCCTGTGTACGCGATACTGCCGCCAACTGTATATGTGCGCATCGCTATCCCATGACTTCTTGCCACCTCAGTGTACATGGGAGTTCGATTATTTAAGAAACAGGGGGTTTACTAGTATCCCATGACTTCTTGCCACCTCAGTGTACATGGGGGTTCGATTATTTAAGAAACAGGGGGTTTACTAGTTTTGTGCTATCCACTGTTGTTGAAGAAGGTAATGACATCACCCTCCGTCATTGTGGTTCTCTGTTAGTAAAACGTAGGATGCAAAATGTCTGCGAAGCAATTTGTAAAAACGGTTTTTGCCATGGAAAAGTATGTATAGCTTATCTTCACCTGAGTGCAGATTTTCCCATGCGTGTCTAAAAGACCCACAAACCCTGGTAAAGTAGAGGGTGTCCCAAAAAGAATGACCCGATGTTAAATAGAATTTTTTATTAGGAAGAAGAGCTTAACAGCAACAAATTGGATACTAAATTACTCAGAAAAGGCAGAAGTTCATAAAAATCCATCATAAATGTTCAATATGTCCTTTGGCTGCACGGACGACGTCTAGCTGATAGCCGAATTCATCCCAAACTGAGTGTAAGGTGTCTTCTGTCACTGAAGCTGATACTCTGGTTTTTAGTTCATCAATGCCACTAGGTAAGGGAGGAACGTGACACATTGTTTAACATATCCCCACAGTTTGAAATCACATGGTGTTAAGTCAGGGGACTTAGGGGGCCAAGAGTGTAAAGCCTGGTCTCGCGGTCCTGTACGCCCTATCCAACGTTGAGGCACGTTGGCATTGAGGAAACTGTGCATGTTGTTGTGCCAGTGCGGTGGTGCTCCATCTTGCTAACAGATGAAATTGTCAGAGTCAAGATGTGGGAATAACCAGTTCGCTAGCATTGCAAGATATGAGTGTCCTGTTATGGTTTCTTCCCCAAAATTGTAGGGTCCATAAACCTTGCTTTGCGAAACAGCACAAAAAACATTCACTTTTGGTTAATCACGTTCGTCATCAATTGTATCATGAGGATTTTTGAGCCCCCGTATACGCACATTATGATGGTGAAGCTTGCCGCTAATGTTGAAAGTTACCTCATCGCTGAATATCAACCGTGACATAAAAGTGTCATCTTCCATGTTCGCGCTTCATGTCACCGCTCTTAGCGACATCTAGCGGATTTTTTCTGAAACTGTAGACCATGCCGATTATATCTAGCGCTGTTTCAGTTACCTAGTGACACTTGTATCAATATTATTACAAGTTAAAATCGGGTCATTCTTTTTGGGACGCCCCTGTACTGTTGCGTTTATTCTCACTGCAGATAGCTGTGTGCGAAAAAATGCCTAATTTGGCTTTTGATTCCTAAGTCATGCGAACAACGATTCTGTTAGGAGACCGAAAGTCTACCATCGACTGACCCGCTACCGCATTGGCGTGATTTGACCCCACATTATGAAATGTGACATTCTTGTTGCTATTCAGGTGCGTGTAGATCTTGAATTCCACATTTAGTAACGTGACAGGAGAGCAGGTTCTAGGTTAGACGTGCATTAACGATTTTTCTGTCCGCCGACTACATTCGACAAATCTGCGTGCAATGATGTTTTGGAAGACGGACTCTAGTAGGTTAGACGTGCATGAGCGATTGTTTAATCTGCCGACTACAGCATGTCGAACATCGCGCAGTAACGTTTTTAAGTCAAGCGATGGTGGTTCTCACGTATTAACGATGCATGTATCAGTTCAAAATTTACTTAAATACGGATTTGGAAGTAGTATCAAGTGTTTGTGTTCTGCTTATAAAACTGAAGCAGTAGAAACAGCGGACAAAGTATTGGGTACATATAGTAACAAGTGAAATCAGTTTACTGGTCGTGTAAAGAATTGAGGATACATTGTTCGAATTTTTGAGATTACACTAGAATTGCGGTCAACAGCTTTAATAAGTTACTTGCTATTACTTCATCTTATGTTACGTGTCGGATTGTCGTTTGTGATACTGTATCAAGTGTAGAAGGCTTTTAGTTATATACAGAAAAGTATATACATGAAAAACAATATCGGTTTGGAAAGTGAGATTTTATTTAATATTTGCTACATAAGCTCCTAAAGTAATTAAATTACACTCATCATCATTATTGCTGTTTTCCACTCCTTTAACAACGTGAAATTCTACTGGAATGTAAACAGAAACAAATGACGACACGCATCTTTAGGATTCTGAATTAGTGCATGTACGTTTCGTAGTGGTTCCTGAAGGGGTTACATGCTCAACATCATATGACGCTTGTGAAAATGTCATTTTTACTTGTAATTTTCAGGAATTATTAAGACTTTTAAGGGAAGAAGGTAACGATGACATAAAACGTATGTCTACTTCGTAGTTTTCCTCCTCCAACATCTCCATTACAAATCCTAATTTTAGTGAAAGCATTATAAAAACACATTTTGTGTTTCGCAAAACATGCTTCAGAACGACATGACGGTAAACGGTTTTTCAGTGATGTTATTTTCATCCCTTTTATGTAGTCGTGACATCTACATCTAAAATTCAAGTTTGCACGCTTTCTGATTTGTACGGTACAAATTGCTACATCTTGAAAGTATCACTGTGATAGCTTAACAGTCCTATTGTTATTATCTGAGATAGATATCGTCACATTCTACAATATTGGCAATAATATGAATTGTATCTAAAGATACATTAAAAATGTGATGGTACATACTTTTAAAAAGGCTAAGTTCGTGCACCGAAAAGCTCACTTGAAAGAGACAGGTTGTTGCGACTCCGAAACGCGTGTTACTTTAATTCAAAATCACTTTAGAGGTGTTATTCTTTGATAGTTGACATTGCAGTAACGCAACAGTATCTGCCGTCAATGTTAGAATTTAGAAACAGCGTTTGCTCGATACTAAACGAATTACCCCGTAGTTTTTTTTTCTTTTCTTTTTGTATTTAGCGTATGAAACTGGTAATAGACTGTGATTAGAGTCGCCACCATAATGCTTGCTCAACATACGGCTTTAGAAATGTAAACGTCAGTTTCAGGAAAAGATTTGAATGAGATAGGGTAGCATGCGGAGTTACAGGGAGGAAGGATAGATCCCTTACCAGACGTGACACAGATTGCAAAAATTCGGAATCTAGCATTCTTGTGTGAATTTTCTTCTGATCGTGGTCTGTCTACACGACATGTTAGAAAACCAATAATATCTGACAAATTTTTTTCCAACTGAAACAAATAAGCTTCCACAGGTACCAGGCGGAATGATCGTCACTTTTCAATATGAAAGTATCATTTAACAACACTCATTTACTAAGATCTCATTAATAAATAATAAAAAAGGTTTTTTTAATTATAAGGTGATAAACATATAATAGAACTACTAAAATAATTATTTACAATGTACACATTACTGCACTGAAATGGTGCAGAAGTTAGATTGTACGTTATGTACAAAAATCAGTCGGTTCTACTGAGAAATTCATCAATGGAGTAGAAGGAGTTGGACACCAATAAATCCTTTAGGCTTCTCTTAAACTGAATTTCATTGGTTGTTAAGCTTTTTATGGCACTTGGCAAGTTATTGTAAATGTATGTTCCTGAATATTGCACTCCTTTTTGTACAAAAGTAAGTGCTTTGAAGTCCTTGTGAAGATTATTCTTATTTCTAGTATCGATTCCATGAACTCAGCTGTTGGTTTGAAAATGTGATATATTTTTAATGACAAATTTCATTAAGGAATAAATATATTGGGAAGCCATACCTAGTATCCCTAGTTTCCTAAACAGCCTCTGCAGGATGTTCTTGAGTTCACACCACATATAACTCTTATTGCACGTTTTTCTGCCCAAAAAACTTTAGCTTGGTTTGATGAATTACCCCAAAAAATAACCCCATATGTCATTATGGAGTGAAAGTATGCGTTCTATGGCAGCTTCGACATTTTTATATCCTCTATGTCTGACAGAATTCTCATTGTAAATAGACATTTGTTTAGACGCTTCAGTGGTTCTGTGGTGTGCTTCTCCCAGTAGAATTCATTATCCAGGTGTAATCTTCTTGTCATCATATGTTAGGCATATACTCGTAGGACACCCCTTACAAGTTCTCAACTGCATGTAGTGTGTTTTTTCAAAGTTTAGTGACAAAGAATTGGCTAGGAACCAGAGATTACTGTTCACAAATATTTTATTAGCCGATCTTTCTAAGACTACAATTGGTTTGCTATTTATTGCAATGTTTGTATCATCGGCAAACAAAACAAACTTGACATCTGGTAATGTTACTGATGAAAGATCGTTGATATACACAAGAAAAAGTAAGGGACCTAAAATGGAACCTTATTCGACCCCACATGTAATTAGTTCCCAGTTAGATGATGCCTGATAGCTTAATACATGTCTCTTTCCTAATAACACCCTTTGTTTCCTGCCAAAGATATAAGATTTGAGCCATTTTGCAGCATTTCCTGTTACACCATAATACTCTAATTTACCCTAAAGGATATTGCGATTTACACAGTCAAATGCCTTTGACAGATCACAAAATATATCAGTTGCCTGCAATTTTTTGTCTAATGAACTAAGTACATTTTCACTGTAAGTGTAGATAGCCTTTTCAATATTAGAATGCTTTAGAAATCCGAACTGCGACTTTGACAGTTTGTTATTTGTGATAAGATGGTTATATAGCCGATTGTACATTACGTTTTCTAAAAGCAAAAAGTGAAATTGTATCGAAATTTGACGCTATTTCTTTATCTCCCTTCTTAAACACTGGATTATCTTCAAAATATATCAACCATTCACGAAATATTCCACTGATAAACGACTGGTTACACAGATAGCTTAATATGTTACTTAACTCAGAATCACATTCTTTAATTAACTTTGTTGATATTTCATCATACCCACTAGATGTTTTTGATTTTAAAGATTTTGTGATGGACATTATTTCTGCTGGGGTAGTGAGGGTCAAATTCATATTATGGAGGTTACTTGAAATGTCTGGTCTGAGGTATCTCATGGCAGCATATTCAGAACCTGACAACCCTATCTTTTAGTAGCAGTTAAAAATTTCTGCAACATTATACACATCTTTCACCAATGTATCATTTACTCTTAATGTTATTTACCCCTCTACATGTATGGTCCTATCGGCCTCCTCCTTCACTATTTCCCATATTGTCTTTGATTTGTTATCTGATATGACTATCTTTTCCTTGTAATATATTTGCTTTGATTTCTGCATTACAGATTTTAATATTTTGCACTATTTCTTGTAATGTGCTATAGCATCGACATTGTAACTGTTTCGGACTGACAGATACAGTTTTCTTTTTGTTTTATAAGATGCCTATATTCCTTGAGTAATCCATGGCTTCTTTGTTTTGGGGGAAAACAGTGTTCATATAAGGTAAGCACTTTATTAGCAAAAGTATTATATTTTTCATTCATGCCATGACCATTGTAAACATCACTCCAGCGAATGTCTCTGAGGAGTGTCCTAAAATAATCAATTTTTTGCTTAGTGATTAACCTCTTGAGTATAGATTTAACAGATTTTATATCATGTTCAGTATTAACATTTAACAGGAGGAACTGCATGTCATCATCTGAGAGGCGATTGACTATTGGTTTTATAATATAATTTTGTTCACGGACTTTTCTACAAAAATATTATCAATGGCTGTTTGTGAGCAATTGGCTATGCTAATTGGGAATTTTACAGTGGGAATTAAGTTGAATGATAGTGTTACTAACTCAAATAAGTTTTTATTGGGAGTGTCTTTAAGGAAATCTACATTGAAGTCCCCAACAACCACTATTTCTTTGTTTTTGTCTTAAATGGGCCAGTACAGGTTCAAGGTGGTTTATGGACAGATTGAAGTTATCTGCAGGTGCTCGATATACACTTAATATTATGAAGGATTTTTTGTGAAATCCTACTTCTGTTGCACATGCTTCCATATGCTGTTCTAGGCAAAATTTGTGAATGTCTATTTTCGTAAAATTATGACAGTTCCTGATGAATTTGCCAACTCCTCCTTTCTCCATTTCTGCTCTACAAAAGTGAGATGCTAACCTAAATCCTGTAACCCTTTAAAGCTGTATACCAGTGGTCACATGATGTTCAGAGATGTAACCCTGCACCCGATATAAGCAGCCATTCCAACTCCAAATTAACTCTCGTGACAGACAAGTTCAAATGAGGTCGGTCATGGCGTCCAAGAACACATACAAACTCAACACTACAATGTTTCGATGCTGATGCAAACTTTGCCAGGTCACACTCTGCACTGTACCCAGGATCTCTGTCGGTCCTATTACCTGGCCGACCCACTATAACCACGGTGTCCTCCTTAGTGAAAGCTTTGCGAAGTGATCCTAAATCCTCTGTCACCTGCTCCAGACCAACTCTAGATTAAAAAAAAAAAAAAAAAAAAAAAAGAAACTGGTGACCTGGTATTCTGATCATAGTTCATCCCGCAAAAGTTGGCCAACACCTCTTCCATGGGAACTACCTAACAACACTTTCTTTCTCTTTACTGATTTCCCTACATTCTTACTTTTTCAATTTGCTGATCAACGGAATCGAACGACCGGTGATCGAACTGAGGCAGTGCTCGCCTTCACAGTCTCATTGTTAGTTACATCAGTTATTCTTTCATAGGGATGTAACACAAAACATTGGGTGACATTCATCTTTTACTTGTCCAGATGGTAGACTATGTTAATGGACCTACTAAAAAGTAAACTATGCCATTTATTTTTAGTGTATGAATGCTTCATTATACAGTGTGTTTGAAATTTGCCCTACAAACTTCTAGGACTTTTAGAGGGGAGTGAGTGTACAATATATTGAATAGGAACCCATGTTGGAAACGTCATCCAAAGACGCTAAAGAGCGTTAAAGTTATAGGCGCCGGTGTCTGTAAATGTACGTATATACAGGGTGATTCCGTGGCGAAGTTACAAATAAGAAGGAAAAATGTATCAATTTAAGGTAGGAGTCATTGTACCGGAGACGAACGAGTCGAAAGTTATAAGCGAAAATCGTTCTGATACCTCTGGCAGTGGAATACATGCAGTGATACAGTTGTTGTTAAGACTGTAAGACAGGCAACTTTCAGAGATGGTAGTATGGACCAAAACAAGGAAAAAATGTCCAATAAATATGGCCTCTAAAATGCATACCTGAAGAGATATGAGCACTTGTTCATCTTCGGTACTGTGAAATACATCTCTATTGAACAAGTGATCCTAGCTCTTAAGATGCATTTTAGAGCCCATGTTTACTAGGCATATTCCTTGTTTTGGTCCATATTGTCACCTCTGAAACTTCCCTAATCTCCAGTCTTAGCAATAACAGTACCAGTATGCGTATTCCTCTGTCAGAAGTATGAGAACGGCTTTTGTTTACAACTTTCGACTCGTTCGTTTCCGGTACAGCGATCCTTATCTCAAATTGATACATTTGTTCTTCTCCGTCACCCTAGACAGTTTCTAACATCGTCATCAGAATCACCCTGTATATACATGTACATTTGCGGGCGCCTGCACCTGTAACTTGACGTTCTATGGCGTCGGTGGATGACGTTCCTGGACATGGGTTCCTAAAATACGTATTACGTACGCGCTACCCTCTACAATTCCTAGAAGTTTGCATCGGGAATTTCCGAACATCCTGTATATGTAAATCAAATATTATGTTAAAATATTTGAGTACATACTGCTGAATAAGGCTCCACGGTGCTAAGGGTCCCACCATACCTTAAATCGGCCCTGGTTGAAACCTATGTCTGCGCATGGGGCCTGGTCCTCTCGGCTACCACACGGTTACCAGCTGATTAACGGTCCTCCACAGCGATGCACATTATCATCATTTTCTATTCTTCTATTCCATAGATGTTCGTATACAAGATTAGAAATCAGTCAACATTTCCTCACATTTGGTTATCAGCGCTCTTACACCTTCGGTGATTCCCATTTTATGGGCAAATTTGAGAAAACAATTTTTTTGCCACCACTGTAATTCTAAGTAGTATTCTAGAAGTCGAGCAGAACCGTGGCGTCAGGACATCGTTGTTGTTGTTGTTGTGGTCTCGTGTCTGAAGACTATTCTGCTGCTGCTATCCTGTGCAAGCCTGTTCATTTCTGTAAAACTACTGCAACCTACATCCATTTGAACCTGCTTACTGTATTCAAACCTTCGTCTCCCTGAACAATTTTTATTCTCTACAGTACCCTCCACTGCCAAATTGCAACTTCCTTGATGCCTCAGGATGTGCCTTTTCACTGACCGCTTCATTTGGTCGTGCCGTACATTTCTCTTTCCCCCTGTTAGATTTAGTACCTGCTTATTAGTTATTCGATTTACTTATCTAATCTTCAGCACTCTTCTCTAGCACCACATTTGAAAGGCTTCCATTCCCTTGTTTTCATCCACTTTTCCAACTGTACAAGACTACAAGCCTTTCAAATATATTCAAAAAAGATTTAAATTTAAATTCGATGTTAACGAATTTCACTTTTTCAGAAATGCTTTTCTTGCCATTAGATTGCAGGGCGCTGATAACCTCGCCGTTGAGCGCCCGTAAGCACTGAACACACACCCTCTTACCATTGCCATCCTGCGTTTTATACCCTCTCTACTTTGGCCATTGTTAAGTGTCTCATTTACTAATCATATTCTGTCAACATCACCTAATGTAATTCGACTACATTCCATTACCATTGTTTTAGCTCGGGTGATATTCATTTTGTAAATTCTTGTCAAGTACAGAAGCATATCATGGTATATCTCCTCGCGTGTTCTCCATGGGTCCTATAAGCGGCACAGTTTAACTTCTAACTCTGATCAGTGATACTACAGGCAGAGGAGACCCGTCTGTAGTAAACAGCAGGTAACTGAATGAGTTTTTCAACATATTTGCTGCTGTTGTTGGGCAGGGCATGGAAAATAAATATTGTTCGGAAATGAAACGTAATAGCCAATTAATAGCCCATATTTATATGATTTTGGAGTAAATTTGGTTTGCATGATTAGCTGTTATGTCATTAAGTTGAACTCATATAAGTAATTTTGGCCTTTGAGCTCTATAATATAATTTTCTACAACTTCATGTCAAAGTACACACTAACATTTCTTCCATCCATTGCTACGAAAATGTATTGTTAATTTGTTTAAATGCAAATTTGGGCTCTTCATTTATGAGCAACTGAATAAGAAAAGAAATACCAAATATATAGTAATTAATAACTTTGAAACCTATAACTACTCAGTTTATCATATTGTCAGTTTACTTTGCTATTGGCTAACTAACAACATCTGAGTATCTTGTATAGTAATTCATGAAACTAAACCAGATTAACAATGTAAACAAAGTGCTTATTTGGGCTGTTGTATTATATATTGAAATTCTGTTCACACTAAAAAAATAATGTACTCATATTTGAAACAGAAACATGGTAGGAACATCTCGTATAAGGTTATTTTAGTGTAATTAGCTAAAATCTAATTATCATTGTTTAACAGTGTCATTTCACGTATTTTTCCATGAGAACAAGTAATCTGTAATTGTCTTTGTATCTTATTCCATGCATTTCAACTGTAACCAGCGGATCATAACTTTTTTTGTAGTTATCAACAGCTTCTGTAATCGAATTATATGCAACAATACATCGGTAGTTAGGAAGAGTGTATAAGAACCGCGAGAAGTCGTGAGGGGTGGGTGGAGGAGGAAGAGGGCAGGGAGGACCAGCAGGATGAAAAATCTTGAGCAGCACTGTATAACGTAATAAATTGTATACCTGAAACACTACCTGAGTTTTACGTATTTTGAAAACCAGGGTGTTATCAGATCTGATCTGCAGCGAATTTTATCGCAATGTAGATAAGTTCTGGTCAACGTTTATTATTTTGACCAAGCTGAGTTACACCCACCCATTTTTACTAATGACAAAATTAATATTTCGTAAAGACGTTTACTTTGAACTATTTTCATTTGACAATATGTATCCCCCACAACGCAGTTGCACCGCAGAAAGAAGCTCCTTAATATTACATAGCGTTACCTAACCTTTGTCTGCAACTTGCCCACTGCATGCAGAAATAGACCACACACGCATTAATCCTCTATCATTTCCACGAAAAAAAAAAAAAAAAAAAAAAAACACCACACAGTTGCTACTTTTTAATCTGCTGTCAGAAGCATTTAGGTTTTGACGAGACTGAACTCTTTATCAGCAACACGGATGAAGAGGTTTCCATCACTCTTGGGATGATGAAGTTGCCATCAGCCATGGTGCAACCTATTAAAGTGTTTCATCATTCTAGTGCTACCGCGAATGAAAATAGTTTCATCTTTGTTTGGTTTTAACAAAATTCGTGTACAGTGGACGTTGTCTCACTGACGAACTTCCGGCTGTTAGCTATAGGTCCTACGTTATTATCAGGGACAGAACTGAGTTCAGCACTTACAGCCGTTGCAGTCCTGTAGCTTGAATTCAGACCTTTGTTTACAAGACCTTTCTTGTAGGATTTGCCCACATTGCCACATCATCACAACTTTTTTGTTCACACTAAATAACATACAGATCAATGTATTTCATAAGTGTGGTAATTTTAAGATCTGTTGTCAGATCTTTTAAATATCGTTTCTAAATACAAAATTATTTGCGTCTGGGAGACACAGACACATGGATAAAAATATTCATAGAGGGGACGAGTATGTCTCACAAAAGTGTCACATTCACTTTGAAGGAAACCCGCTTAATCTATTTTATCCATGATTCGTAGTTGCATAAGTGATTGTACTGAGTGCATTGGAAGTATAATGTAAAGTGCCTTAAATCACAAACATTCGAGCTCTGTTGTGTTACACTCATTGTAGTAAAAACTATAGGAGCTTACATGGTGACGTTCGCCATCTTGCTTGTCCCAAAATATTATCTTCAGGTGATTTAATTTCTGTCCAAAACAGGATCATAGAATACTTTAGTTAAGGCACAGAGTCGGTCAAAATTTCCGAACAGAAATACCACAACACTGAACACACTTTATCAGATCCTTTTGTGAAGTGTATCGTCACAGGTATAAAATACACTTTTACCAGAAGAAAACAAATGAACTTTGAATAAATTAATAGCTGCTTGTAGTAATATGCTTCATTGGTTGAACTATTAGCAAGTGGAAGATTCTTCTGGTAATCCATAAAGGTTGCTTTTAGAATCACAGGATTTCTGAACTTAAGATTTTCAGAAAATTTAATGTCAGCTTTCCTTTTATGTATCTCATTTTCAGTTGTTAGATGTTGTTTCTGCTTATTCATCGATTGAGTTGCATCTCCCTCGTTGTTTATCTGGAAATCAAGTTTAGAACAGTTGGCACCAAATTTGTCACATAATGAACTGGGTACCCAAAACTTATGTTGTAGATAGTCACAAAAATCGGTTTATATTAAACTTCCTGGCAGATTGAAACTGTGTGCCGGACCGAGATTCGAACTCGGGACCTTTGCCTTTTGCGGGCAAGTGCTCTATATTGTTCGTATGACACACTGTTGACGTGATTTTTCTCTGAATGTGACAGCTGTAGCTTTCGAATATTCTTCTAGTAAATATACCGGATTACTGTCACGAATGCTATGATGTGTCTCTCAGTGGCTGTATATATGGATGGACTTTTAGATATGGTTTGTCCTATAAGTTTGTCTGGTGTAGTGTTATGTTTTCCTCTGGTCTCTACATGTGCTTTCCCTGTAGTACCCAAAGACTTTAAGAGTAATAAGACGCCTGTTGGTGATGCCGTGCAGTGCCGAGAATACTGGCTAACATGCCACAACGTCCTGTATTTGCCCATCTCCATTAATGCGCACCTTAAGAATATTCCTTCATTCGCAATGTGGTCTTTTGCACTAGGTATTACTCTAAACGCTCATTAATACCACATAACTGCCTACTAGTGATATTTATTGAATTACAGATTGCTGGAACATCCTTTCAAAAATAAATTTATTGTTTTTTGGCTATTATTGGCCATATACTGAACGACAGTTCATAGGTAAGATTTCAAAGCGAGAAGATGTGAAACTACACAGACACTGATGTACTCCCAGTCTATTAAAACAAGAACTGAGTTCTGCATGGAAGCGCGATATACCTCCTCCCCCCCCCCCCCCCCCTCCTCCCAATGTAGTTCTGTTCCTTCGACATTTCAAGAATCTTTCACTATGTTGACATCCACAAGTGATGATAGCATCTCTTGCTACTTCTTTCCTCATTGGACACATTTATGGGCTAACAAAGAAAATTTAGAGAAGTTTCTTGGAAACATGAAGATTAAACACGTTGCACATCTGAACTGAAAGCTGAAAATGTAACGAGTACCAATCAGTCAATGTGTCCAGCGAGCTCTGAACTCTTGACAACCTGGAAAAAGATGGGAATTTTCAAAATCGGTAAAAACCGGGAAAAAACCTTAAATTTTATTTCAAACTGTTGATTTTTAATTTTTTTTCGGCGCCTTTCCCATGTTGGTATGATATCAGTTTAAACCATCTGTGATACTTCAAATAGCATTCGAACATTCAAAGGGGAATCTACATGTTACGAATAACCATTGGTGATCCAGTGTTTACACAATGATTCGTAATTGTTTTATACTCATCGACCTGTCGTATGAGATGGAGATTAAAGTAAGCTGGTTGGTGCTACAGTGTAAGGAGTGGGGAGAGACGGGTGAATTCGATGTTGGCATAAAGTACAGCTCAGTTACTAAGGTAGAAATACATGGAAGTGATAAGTTTTGTAAAAGCGCTTTATAGAGAAGTTCATATTCAGTTTAGAACAACGTCCGAAAATGTCCGAAATTACGTTAATGCTTGCTATATCAACTATCAGGTACGGATGTAGGTGCGGGAGGGGTAGGGGCAAACCGGGGGCGTCAAATTCATATTCTTGAAGAAAAAACCTTGTTTCACAAAGCGCCTAGCATCCAGCATAAGTTGGTCTATCGATCGTTCATATGATTTGGAAACTTATCCTTGTTAGATTGTCGAACATTTTTGAACACATTCTAAGTTGATTTCTGAACGAATCATAAGTTGATTTTTGAACGCGTGCATAGTGTACGTGATGTCTCTGCCAGGGGAATCCCCGTTGCATCAAGATATAATAAACTTCCTGCAGACAAAAGGAGACGGGGCTATACGAGATAAGCTTATTAAACCCGAACGGGTAAATACTAATCGTGTTTGTTTATGTGGTTGATTGGGTGTGCGAATGATAAGCGTTGTTATAATAATTAACGAAATCTATAGATTCAGACTATCACAGTGGAAATAAACGGCTAACAGGAGGAACAGGGAGAAAGATAACGTATTACCTTCTCGGTGTAAAGATTACGTATTATCTTCCCGGTGTATCCAAGAAAATGAAATTTTCACAGAA
Organism: Schistocerca americana; assembly: GCF_021461395.2. Taxonomy (NCBI): domain Eukaryota; kingdom Metazoa; phylum Arthropoda; class Insecta; order Orthoptera; family Acrididae; genus Schistocerca; species Schistocerca americana. Next base: position 258,315,801 of record NC_060126.1, read on the forward strand.
AGTTTTTGCCAGATCGCTACACCACTAAGGGCCAGTTGCACAGTCCCGGTTAGCAGCCGCTTAAGTTTAGTTCTCGGAATAGCGCGGGAAACGCGTTGTACGAACACGTAATAATACGGGGAACTAAACCGGTGACTCTGGTAGGGTTAGTGAAGTTAACCAGAGAATAAGTTTTGACAATGGCAGAAATAGTTACAGAATTAGTGGTGGCGAGATTCTTCGTTAGAATAAGGAAGGAGAAGAAACGTGGACATTACATAAATTATTTGGAAGAAAATGAAGATTTCAAATTTGTATAGGATTTTTCATACCGCTACTACTTTTCGATCTCATGCCTGAAAAACTGGAGCATACGAGTGAAATGTGAAACTATTTCCTAACATAAAACTTTTTGCTTGTGATGGGCCTAATAGGGATTTGATATTGATACTTCGTGAATTGTATTCTGTAGTGTTATTTATGTGAACGGGGTACACAAAAATGGCCATTTGTGCCTAAACAGTCTCGCTTATTTGGCGTGTGTGACAATTGCAGCAATATTAGAAAGGCCTATTTCGTTTTATCTAACAGACAGTGACAAAATAGGCATAATCAAATCGAGAAACCACGCCACTCTTGGGTGCTATTCGTATTAACAGCTTTTTCAGTATTAGACAACGAAGTTTCGATTTTTCACATAGCAAAACGTTTGACGAATTTTGATGAGGTAATACATTCTTTCACAGGAAGGAAAGCAACTGCTAAAGCTGTAGCAAGATTAGAGAGAAAAAATGCAGGGACCTAAGGATTGAAGAAATGTGTACCGTCCTGCTTGCCTCTTGTCTTTACCAGTTTTATGTTTGCTATACTTAATTTTATGTCACACAAAAGAGAAAGTTATTAGCTGATAGACAATACAAAGTGCAAATTTTCTGAAGGGTTCTTATTCTCTCTCTCTCTGTCTGAATTTTTTTTTTTTTAACGGACGGGGGGGGGGGGGGGGGGGGGGGGGAGCGGGTATAGGATGTTAGACCGGCCGACTGGGAGCAACAGAGGCATCACAGGACATTTCAATTCCCACTGCCCTGAATATATGTTTAATGGCTTCCTTTACAAAATATACATGTTTGAACTCCACAGAGCTAAATGCAGTGATGTGCGATAGAAAAATGTCGTGTGAAGAGGTGTTGCACTGCACTGTGGCACACTTAAGACTAAATACCATGTCTTACACTTCCTCGAACATATGTGTTTTATATATCAAACTCATCAGAAAGATGTGCGCTATAAAATGAACATATTTTTGAAAAACTTATTTTTTTTTTAATTTTTGACGTCCTATGTCTAACGCTCGAGTGGGAGGGGGCTGGCACTGACAAGTTTTTTGTCCTGGTTCGGAAATATTGTAGATCCGACGCTGCCATCTGTTAAATCGTTATTGTTGGCAGCAGTCCCGAAAACAAGGCGTCATAATCACAAAGAGTAATGGTTTGCACGATATGATCGAACAGATCAATGGGGCTGAACAATGCGCGATGCTACAGATTGAAATAATATTGTGACTGACGAAGTTAAAGCTAGCCGTCAGTTTTACCGTAGGATAATCCGAAATCTTGTGTCGAAAAATCTGTAGCTTGTGAATACTTGATTGGCCATTTCGTAAAGCGGAGTGGCAATGACCTTGGGTAGTGATGAGGTGGGAATTTTATCCCAATTTTGAAAAATATTGTGAACTATTTTTTAGTCTGAAGTACTAGTTAATACAGCGTGACACACGGGAGACAGATGGTTTTGAACTGCGTAGTACTGAGGGAAAGAGTTACAGAAGCAAGATTCCGCAAGGAGACTGTGGTGTGTGAAGAACAGTTTGGGTTCATGCCTGGAAGAGGAACGACTGATGCAATACATGCTTTAAGGCGGACAGTGGAGGGACACGGGGAGCTACAAGCCGATCTACATATGGCTTTCATTGATCTGGAGAAAGCACATGACAGAGTCCCAAGGGACGAAATATGGAGAAGCATGAGAGAGCAGTGCGTGCCAGAGAAGTATGTGACGTTAGTGAAGGAAATGTACAGAGGAGCAATGACACAGGTGAGAAGTAGTGTGGGCAAGACAAAGGAGTTTCCAGTAAAAGTAGGGTTACATCAAGGGTCTGCGCTTAGTCCCTACCTCTTTGACCTGATTATGGATGTGCTGGTGAAAGATGTGGAGAAGGAAGCACCGTGGAATATGATGTGGTTCTTTGTGAGCAGAGCATCGACAGACTTGAGGAAAAGCTGGAGGATTGGGTCGTTCTTGGGTAGGTTGGTCGGTAGAGCACTTGCCCGTGAAAGGCAAAGGTCCCGAGTTCGAGTCTCGGATCGGCACACGACCCCACGTCACGCGAGTTGCGGATGCGCAGAAGCTCCTTAAAACGTGCAGTACTCGGTGTGCTCGCGATCCTGATGCCACGTTCCACGGAGTCTAGAGGAGCAGTAGCGCGGTAGATTTAAGTGCCGCATCTTTCAGATTGCAGTATCTACGTTACACTTAACAGCATTCAAAGAAAAATAACCAGTAAATCCACAAGGTGTCGAAAAGTTAGGGTCTGTATACGCTCTTGCGTTCTTACATAGCAGCCGCCACTGTCGGTAGGGTACGAGAGTTGTTGACTGTGTCTGTGAATGAATTTACCACTCAGTGACAGAGTCGGTACGCAGTTTGGCAGCCGGTGCCGTGTTTTAACTTGTCACTCCAATCTCAAACCCTACAGAAATATTTAATAATTGTTTGGGGGCGAGGAGAAATTCTTTGATAGTAATGGTTCAGTAAGTAAAATAAAATATTAACGATTTTGTAAACAGCTTTTATGATTGGAAACAAATTATTAAAAGTCATTTTTATAAATAACATAGTTTAAATGACTATTAATAAAGCAGTACAAGTAAACGAAGATACACTACTGACCATTAAAACTGCTACACCAAGAATAAATGCAGATGATAAACGGGTATTCATTGGACATATATATCATACTAGAACTGACATGTGATTACATTTTCACTCAATTTGGATGCATAGATCCAGAGAAATCAGTAACCAGAACAGCCACCTCTGGTGGTAATAACGGGCTTGATACCCCTGGGCATTGAGTCAAATAGAGCTTGGATGGCGTGTACAGGTACATCTGCCCATGCAGCTTCAACACGATACCACAGTTCATCAAGAGTAGCGACTGGCGTATTGTGACGAGACAGTTGCTCGGCCACCATTGATCAGATGTTTTCAATTGGTGAGAGATCTGGAGCATGTGCTGGCCAGGTGAGCAGTCGAAAAATTTCTGTATCAAGAAAGGCCCGTACAGGACCTGCAACATGCGGTCGTGCATTATCCTGCTGAAATGTAGGGTTTCGTAGGGATCGAATGAAGAGTAGAGCCACGGGTCGTAACACATCTGAAATGTAACGTCCACTGTTCAAAGTGCCGGCAATGCGAACAAGAGGTGACAGACACGTGTAACCAATGGCACCCCATACCATCACGCCAGGTGACACGCCAGTATGGCGATGACGAATACACGCTTCCAATGTGCGTTCACCGCGATGTCGCCAAACACGGATGCGACTATCATGTTGCAGTAAACAGAACCTGGATTCATCCGAAAAAATGACGTTTTGCCATTCGTGCACCCAGGTTCGTCGTTGAGTACACCATCGCAGGCGCTCTTGTCTGTGATGCAGCGTCAAGGGTAACCGCAGCCATGGTCTCCGACCTGATAGTCCATGTTGCTGCAAACGTCGTCGAACTGTATGTGCAGATGGTTGTTGTGTTGCAAACGTCCCCATATGTCGACTCAGGAATCGAGACATAGCTGCACGATCCGTTACAGCCATGCGGATAAGATGCCTGTCATCTCGACTGCTAGTGACACGAGGCCGTTGGGACCCAGCACGGCGTTCCGTATTACTCTCCTGAACCCACCGATTCCATATTCTGCTAACAGTTATTGGATCTCAACCAACGCGAGCAGCAATGTCGCGATACGATAAACCGCAATCGCGATAGGCTGCAATCCGACCTTTATCAAAGTCAGAAACGTGATGGAACGCATTTATCCTCCTTACACGAGGCATCACAACAACGTTTCACCAGGCAACGCCGGTCAACTGCTGTTTGTGTACGGGAAATCAGTTGGAAACTTTCCTCATGTCACCACGTTGTAGGTGTCGCCACCGGCGCCAACCTAGTGTGAATGCTCTGAAAAGCTAATCATTTGCATATCACAGCATCTTCTTCCTGTCGGTTAAATTTCGCGTCTGTAGCCCGTCATCTTCGTGGTGTAGCAATTTTAATGGCCAGTAGTGTAAGTATGTAGACATGGAGAATAAAGATGAAGAATGTTAATGAAGCTTGTTTTAAAAAAAGCTTTAAGAGGTTTCACATTTAAAAAATTCGGAAGCGTTCCTTTTCAGCACGCCCTCGCGTAAGTTAGCGAATTCTAATTGTGGTTCATTGATAGTACGGTCGTAAGATACAACGTTTTCTCGTTTTGTGCAGTGTTTAATTTCACATTTAACTAAATTTCCAATCTTGGCAGCATTTTGAAGTCCTATCAAGATCTGCAACTCTTAACTTACGAGATGTGGTCTCTCAGACCGCTTGAAAATTTTCGAACTCGCTCTCCAAGGCCATTTGTGGCGGAATGCTTCTATATTCCTCCTTAAATTGCCAAGCCTACTACGTTTTGTTGTCGGTTGCGTTATAGCCTTCCGTGTTTGTTGCTGAAACTTGTTATTGATAGGTGTTTGAGTCTCTTAGAACGCGCCTCGTGAACTACGTACCTGTTGTCTTCAGTACGGGAACGTATAGCTCAAAATGTGTTGGCACGAATGTATCATTTTTAACTTTCCCGAATTTGATGAAATTGTTAGTCGGCCTATGGAGAAAGGTGTCAGTGGTATAGATCAAGAAATAAACGAAAAAGGCGACGATTTTACATTAGCCAGTGATCACAGTTCTGCTATCGAACAAGAGTATCATTCAGAGGAAGAACTTAAGGAAAGTCTGTTTCTTCAGTGAAATACTTAAAGTGTCTGTTAAAAGCGAATGTGTTCTGAGTGGTGATAAGAAAAATGTAATTCCCAACAATGAATGTCAATTTGACAAACTTTCTTTTTGTACCTGTCGGCTGGAATTTTTATGCACAAATTTTAACCCCGGAATCTAGTTTCGTTTGGAAATTTATTTGTTAGAGACATTGTAAAATTTTACAGAATGTAAAATTCAGTATTCTGACGATCTATTTGTGTGTACAATTTAAAAGAACCACACATAATTACGTGCTTTAGTATGATAAATAGTAAAATGCTGCAGACTTTGTTTAGTGCAATAAAATAAACTATAAGCATTTAAACAACACTTAAATAATTGTAAAAATAAGTGCTATATAGCATAAATTAAAAATTTCAAATGATTTTGCCTTAAATCTCGGTTTAAACGTAGGGGTCCCAGAGACCTCACCTCATGGGGTCACCTGGCGGGTTATGGGTTAAAGATTTCTGCAGTATTTTTTTTTCAGACAGTGTTCATTACAGGCAACTGCATAATCTACCAAAAGGCCGAGCTTACTATGAACTTTTCTGCCAAGTTATTAATATAAAACATGAACAACAACGATCCAAACACGCTTCCCTGGGGTATGCTTGAAGTTATTTCTACTTTCGTCTATTGACGCTCCGTCCTCCATAACATACAACGTGCTCCCTATCAAGAAATTCTCAATCCTGTCACAAATTCAAACGTTCATGAGTGCGTGGGCACTAATTACAGCGCCACTGACAGTCTTTACATATTTCTTTGAGTTTTTTGAGAAATCTTTCGATAATACTCTATTACAGTAGTCATTGAAGTCTTCACTCATTGCACTCTTGACAGCTAAATGATTTCATTCAGCACATCTCTATCTTTAATCCCTACACTTGGTTTTGAAGTTTTAAAGGTTGGAGGGAAATACGATATTAATTATGAACTTGCTATATATATCTCTAAGTATCTAATGCCGGGCATCAGTTATCCAACAGGGGGAAAGAGGACCTACAGTTTAGCGTCGAATCCGAACCATGTGTAGTTTCTTGTGGATCTTACTCTTTTTGGGCATGGCTCTGATTTTCTTGTTTAGCCTTTAGTTTCCCTGTACCTTCTTATGGTTCTGGGATTCGTAGAAGGTGAACTTCTCAACATTACTTCAACGTAATACATGCTGCGACCACCTTTCACCAAAGCATCAGCTTTCGCACTATCTTGAGGGCTTAACCGCATATTTACTGGTCTTTGCACCATCTTCAGGGCTAAACAACATGTTTAGTCTACAAAGGTGACCATGGTAATCATAGAAAGATCCTAAGGCACACAGACTATAAGAAAGATCCTACAAGCACGTGTGACAGAGGGAAACAATAGAAGGCACAACAATTAGTGGTACTAGAGCGCAAACACATGTTCCAGCAGAGACTTTGACCTGTAATGTAATGGGAACAGGCCTGGACCAGCAAAATTTTGGCTGAGCATTGTCTTTCAGCGTAATATGTGCAACAAATTTGTTAGCTTTGCCTAAACCTTCAGAAAAGAGTTCCAGGAATTCTTTGAGCAAGCTAGCTACACTGTCTTTTGTATTGAATGCAGACACTGACACTGACAACGCATTGTCCTGAATGTTAAAGCCAAACAAATCAAAAGAATCAAGACCGAATATGTTCTCACACTCGCGTGATTTTAACACTGTAAAAGTTACTGGTTGCATATGCGAGCGATACATGGCAGGCAAAGTACATGTTCCAAGAACAGGAATGTCTCGTCCATTATAAGCCGTCAGTTGCATGCTCGTTTTAGACAGGCGTGGGGAGCCTAACAGTTCATATGCGTGACGTTTATCGATGTGACAGAGGCACCCATGTCCAACTGAAATTTCACACGTTTTCCATAAATACGTAAATGAACAAAAAGTTTGTTTGACTGACGTATCACTGTAAGAACTGCGTGCTTGCTAGTTGCCAACTTGGAATATACTGCATTAATGAAATGGGCCTTCTGACGAGAGTTCTGTGAGTGGGCTGACTTCTTATGCTTGAACCGTTGCAAACATATGGATTGCACATGTTCTTTCCTACCACAAGCGTAACACTGAGCTTGTCGAGAGGGGCAGTCTTGGCATTTGTGCACTATACAACAACGAGGGCAAGATGTAATTCTGTTCACCTGAGTAGCCGCCTGTTTGGCGAACTGCTTTCGTGGCGTGGAAGGTTGTTTTCTTGGCGTGGTTAGTGCATGCCGCCGGTGCTGAATGGGCCATCACAACTAATGAACTCAACCCAACAAATAGCTGGCTGTTGAAATGTATGAACCGACAAGGCACCGGAATCGTACTGATCTAGTGCTTGCACTACCAGCTGAAATGATGGATTGGACTGTTCCAAAATTTGTTCTTGGATTTTGACATCAGGCACATTGTACATGATCGCATCACGCAACATTATGTCTGAATATAAAGAACCGCAAGCACATTTAAATTTGCATTTCCTCGTCATATTCTGCAGATCTGTTACCCACTCACGATATGTTTGTTCAGACCGTTTTTTGCAAATAAAGAATTGATACCTAACTGCTACTACATTCACTTGGTGGTCATAATAGTTTTTTTGGTGTGTCTATCACTGCGTCGTACGACAGTTCACACGGAGTGGTGTTAGGAAATACACTCCTGGAAATGGAAAAAAGAACACATTGACACCGGTGTGTCAGACCCACCATACTTGCTCCGGACACTGCGAGAGGGCTGTACATGCAATGATCACACGCACGGCACAGCGGACACACCAGGAACCGCGGTGTTGGCCGTCGAATGGCGCTAGCTGCGCAGCATTTGTGCACCGCCGCCGTCAGTGTCAGCCAGTTTGCCGTGGCATACGGAGCTCCATCGCAGTCTTTAACACTGGTAGCATGCCGCGACAGCGTGGACGTGAACCGTATGTGCAGTTGACGGACTTTGAGCGAGGGCGTATAGTGGGCATGCGGGAGGCCGGGTGGACGTACCGCCGAATTGCTCAACACGTGGGGCGTGAGGTCTCCACAGTACATCGATGTTGTCGCCAGTGGTCGGCGGAAGGTGCACGTGCCCGTCGACCTGGGACCGGACCGCAGCGACGCGCGGATGCACGCCAAGACCGTAGGATCCTACGCAGTGCCGTAGGGGACCGCACCGCCACTTCCCAGCAAATTAGGGACACTGTTGCTCCTGGGGTATCGGCGAGGACCATTCGCAACCGTCTCCATGAAGCTGGGCTACGGTCCCGCACACCGTTAGGCCGTCTTCCGCTCACGCCCCAACATCGTGCAGCCCGCCTCCAGTGGTGTCACGACAGGCGTGAATGGAGGGACGAATGGAGACGTGTCGTCTTCAGCGATGAGAGTCGCTTCTGCCTTGGTGCCAATGATGGTCGTATGCGTGTTTGGCGCCGTGCAGGTGAGCGCCACAATCAGGACTGCATACGACCGAGGCACACAGGGCCAACACCCGGCATCATGGTGTGGGGAGCGATCTCCTACAATGGCCGTACACCACTGGTGATCGTCGAGGGGACACTGAATAATGCACGGTACATCCAAACCGTCATCGAACCCATCGTTCTACCATTCCTAGACCGGCAAGGGAACTTGCTGTTCCAACAGGACAATGCACGTCCGCATGTATCCCGTGCCACCCAACGTGCTCTAGAAGGTGTAAGTCAACTACCCTGGCCAGCAAGATCTCCGGATCTGTCCCCCATTGAGCATGTTTGGGACTGGATGAAGCGTCGTCTCACGCGGTCTGCACGTCCAGCACGAACGCTGGTCCAACTGAGGCGCCAGGTGGAAATGGCATGGCAAGCCGTTCCACAGGACTACATCCAGCATCTCTACGATCGTCTCCATGGGAGAATAGCAGCCTGCATTGCTGCGAAAGGTGGATATACACTGTACTAGTGCCGACATTGTGCATGCTCTGTTGCCTGTGTCTATGTGCCTGTGGTTCTGTCAGTGTGATCATGTGATGTATCTGACCCCAGGAATGTGTCAATAAAGTTTCCCCTTCCTGGGACAATGAATTCACGGTGTTCTTATTTCAATTTCCAGGAGTGTAGTTTTTGAATGAGGCGAAATACTGCACTTCCTACCGTTGATAATAGATGGGAAAGTTTCATAGCACCTGGCACGTTATGGGCGATGATGTGTGCCTCAAACTGGGCCAACCATTCGAGCCATTCTTCGTCTTGTTCACTAAACTTTCGAAAAGATGGTATAGGAGCTGTAGTCGGGTGCTTGTTGTGTCGGGCACGTAGCGTTGGTGAGTACCTGCTGCACCATGTTGAGCAGTGTAGAAATCTGGGTTGTCTGAAACTGAAACATCTTCATTAGCTGTGTGGCGCCAGAGCAGGGGTCGGGACAGGATCGGTGGGCATGTTGGAAGAGACAAATGCAATAAAAAGACAAAAATATGTACAACAATAGTTTCCGCAATGCCCACCTGAAAACACTTATTAGAAAAAACAACAAGAAATGGGTAAAGCAAAGCGAGCGTCCCTGCAAAGTAATGACAGGGAGAGAATTAAAGCGCCGGCAACAAAGAAACAAAAGTTTGTGGCCGTCGGCACATAGCTCAGTTGATAACTCGTCGCCAGTTGAGGGGTCTTGCCCACTCGTCGCTAGTAGGCTGGCTACGGGATGCAGCGTTCTCGGAATGCTCTACAACAATTTCAAACAAATAACATCAGTAGTTTCATTTCTAGAAATCAATTGACAATACTTTGGAGATACACTAAATGTCACTAGCAGGAGGCGACATGCCCCGCCAAGGCTAACAAGAACGTCGCTTATATTCACGTCTTGCAGGGGGCGTGCCTGGCGCAGCATGGTCCAATTTCACGTACCATTGGCCGCCGTTTCCTCACCGCCTTCTCTGGTCATGCGTTCCGCATCTTTGTTCCGGCGTTTTGGTTATGCCAGAACAGGGAGTCAGATAACAAAGGACAAAACATTTTTTTCGAGTGTCATAATTACAAATTTACAGTTTTCGGATTTTTCCTTTGGTTGTGCTGTGAGTCCTTGCTTTTTGTCAAATTTCATGATTCTAGGCCAATGGGAAGTAGTCTATAGGTTGTGATCAGTGTGTTTGCTAGTATTAAAATATGTGAAATAAATAACAGTATTCTTTTAGCTGCGTTGACTTGGAACAGTGGTTCCCGGCCTGAGGGGCAATTCCCCCTTGATAGTAATGATTCCAGTCCCATGGAAGAAGGCCCAGCTCATAGCAATCTATAAAAAGGGTAGAAAATCGGATGTACATAATTACCGGCCAATTTCACTGACATCGATTTGTTGTAGAATCATGGAACATATTTTGTGTTCAGACATAATGAACTTTCTAGACTCTGAGAAGCTCATCTGCAGAAACCAGCACGGTTTTAGGAAACAGCGCTCATGCGAGACACAGCTGGCCCTGCATGATATACAACAGGCTCTAGATACCAGCTCCCAGGTTGATGCCATATTTCTCAACTTTCGAAAGGCGTTGGACTCAGTTCCGCACTGTCGCTTGCTTCAAAAAGTGCGCGCTTATGGCCTATCCGATGAAATATGCGGTTGGATAGCAAGTTTTCTGGCAGATAGGGAGCAGTAAGTCGTCCTGAACGGGGTAACTTCAACAGAAACAAGAGTAACTTCAGGTGTGCCCCAGGCCAGCGTAATAGGTCCTCTGCTTTTTACGATTTACATAAACGATCTGGTTGATGGTATTGACAGCTGCCTTAGACTGTTTGCCGATGATACTGTAGTCTACAGGAAAGTAGTATCACACGAAAGTTATGAACAAATCAATGAGGATTTGCAGAAAATAAATGTGTGGTGTAATGGCTGGCAGTTATCTCTCAATATTAGTAAGTGCAGCCTACTGCATATAACAAGGCGAAAATCCCCATTAATGTATGAGTACAAAATAAATGATCAGTCCTTGGAAGCGGTAACATCAGTCAAGCATCTGGATGTGACTATTCGAAATGATCTCAAATGGAAAGATCAGATTACACAAGTAACGGGTAAGGTAGAATCCTGAAGCGATGCAGTCCATCAACAAAGTAAATAGCTTACAATACGCTAGTTCGTCCAGTATTAGAGTACTGTTCGTCTATGTGGGACCCTTACCAGTTGGGTCCGATTCAAGAGATTGAGAAGGTCCAAAGAAGGGTGGCAAGATTCGCGACTGGTACATTTAGCCATCGCGAGAGCGTTACAAAGCTCAGAGAAAGTTTGAAGTGGGACACACTTGCAGATAGACGACGCACTAAACAGAAGGGGCTGCTCTCTAAATTCCGAAATCCAATCTTCACCGAGGATGTAGAGCATATATTATTACCACCAACTTTCAGATCGCGTAATGATCATCATTCAAAGATAAGGGAAATAAGAGCTCGTACTGAGGCGTTCAGACAGTCGTATTCCCCTCTCGCGATCCGCGGATGGAACAGAGGGGGGGAAATATGACCTTGGCGCGAATTGTGCCCTCCGCCACTCACCGCTTGGTGACTAGCGGAGTATATATGTAGATGTAGATGAAGTTGCTGATAATGTGGGGGAGGGTGATAGGGGCAACAGACGGCGGGGGGGGGGGGGGGGGGGAGCGGGGAGGAGGGTCGAAGGTACTGGCTAATGTCTTATTGCACTCGAGGGTTCGAGGGTTATGGTCTAAGAAAGGTTGGGAACCACTGACTTACAAGCGTCAATTTCTTGCACCGCCAAGAGACCATAGACCTCAGTATGTGACATAAATTTCAACGTGGTATGTCTACCCGTTCCTGAGAGAAAAGGGGTCTTATCAGATGGTCGGACAGACAGACAGTCAGATAACAAATAACAAAAAGAATTATTTTTCGTGTGATGTGATTACAAATTTACAGCTCTTGGATTTTTACCTTTGGTCTTGTTGTGAAACCTTGCTTCCTGGCAAATTTCATGATTCTAGGCCAATGGGATGTACCCTGTAGGTTTTGATGGGTGAGTCTGAGAGTATCAAAATATGTGACGTAAATGACCTTACCTGTTGACTGCATTGACTTAGAAGATTCAATTTTGTGCACCGCCAATGGAGCGTGTGCTTTAGTATGTGACGTAAATTTCAAATTCATACGTCTACTCGTTTATGAGAAAACGGGTTTTTAGCAGTCGGACAGACGGACAGCAAAGTGATCCTGTAAGGGTTGCGTTTTTGTCAATTGAGATACGGAACCCTAAAAACGTGGGTAATCTGAGTTTCAGTGTTAACTTGTATTACGACTCTTACTAGGCCAAAGACGGCTCCATTATCTGCTATTTTCTGATATAAGAGTCAGGTGCAGTGTCGTCACTTGGGAGCAGAAAAGATTGGTGACAGCGGACCGCGATAAGAAGAAGTATGATGCAACAAATGATTTGCATTGCACAGAAACAAATTTAGATTGCAAGGTTCGATTTGTATAAGCGGAAATGCCTGTATGATAGTCTGCTGATGGCGCGCAATTGATACATCACCAAACCAATCGCTTCCCATCGTTTTTAAACATCTGAAAGACTAACGAACACAATATACATTAGTAGTAAAGGAATATGGACCAATTTCCTCTAAATAAAAATGTAAACGAACTTAGATAACATTATTACTATAGATACAATTTAAGAAAACAGGGAAATGCATCCTTACATGAAGACAATTGTGAGACAAAAGATAATAAGAAGGAAACTTTACGTGCCTCACTTATTTTGATTTACATGAAGACTTTTGTGAGACAAAAGGTAATAAGAAGGAGAATTTACGTGCCCCACTTATTTTGAAAAATGAAACACAAAATCACCGAACCGGTGTTAATCATGTGCAACGCTACAGTCTGCATTCGCAGTCTCTGATATAACGAGGTGTATTAATGTATTACGCAGCCAAATGTTATGAGCACCAACTTATTGTTGAACGCTCTACTATATGACGTGATAACCTCTCTTCAAACTGTACTGTTTACCTGAGTTATCTAGAAACCTGGCCAGCTCTCTATGCCTTGAACGACTCATTTTCTTGTAAGTTTCTACCCACTATGATAAGTTTCTTCCATTGTAGCGCAAACAAAGTCGACGAATCAGACAGCCGTCTGTTTTCGGGATGTTCAAGTTGATTGCGAATGCGTACTCATTTATGATCTAGTATCGTCTGAAATATTTGTTTCTAATGTCGGCTCCATATCTCAAAATTCTCGGTTTCGGATCGTTTGCTGTCTGTTTTGTTTTGACCCTAAAGGTTTGGCACACCCTTGTAAGTGATTACCAATTGTAAAAAGATTCTGTTTGTACCTTAGGTAAGAACAGTCAAAAGAAGTAGCATATTTCCAATTGAAAAGTAGTATATGTGTAACAGTTATTTGAAGCATTTTTCCATAACTTCATGTTTGTTATAATGTATTTAAGATATGCAAGCTCAGTTCAGTGATTTTTGGTCTCTTCATTCAGTTTCGATGGATGGTACTGATAAGTTTCTGTGTAATACTTTTGTACACAAAATTCAGACAGATCATTACAGATTTATTTTTGAAGTATAGTTTGTGTACAGGGTGTAAATTTTAAGTTGACAAACCAGAATAACTCGAAAAAATAAGCTTCACGCGAAAAAATGTGTAGAATCCAAAGTTGATTATTTTCAGGGGGACATCTCCTAGTGCTAAAATTAGTCCGTCCCCCCAGACCCCTGGGGATGGGGTGAGAGGCAACTTTGAAATTTCAAATGGGAGCCCTCATTTTTTATTGCGGAATCAGATTCTACATAAAAAACTACTTACATTTTGTCTTAAGCATTTGTTTTTATTCTTGGTAGTTGGCGCTGTAATTCAAGAAAATCCATGTTTTCATTTTTGCGTGGAAAATTGTTACGGATAAATAAAAAAATACTTATTTACTTCGTAAATTTTGATTCGCTAAAACGAAAACTCTCCCTCTCTCCCCACAGGGTGGGGCATGAGAGAGAGGAATTAGAGTTTTACAAATGTGGACCCAAATAATAATTTTTTCCGCAGATTCGGATAAGTTTTGTTTGTATCGTGGTCATGAGGGCACACAACTTTTAATTGCTCTCCTATGGAGAGAGAGGGAGAGTTTTAGTTTTAGTGAATCAAAATTTACGAAGGAAATAAGTATTTTTTATTTATCCGTAACCATTTTCCACGCGAAAATGAGAACATGGATTTTATTGAACTACAGCGCTAACTACCAAGAATCAAAACAAATGTTTAAGACAAAATGTATGTAGTTTTTTATGTAGAATCTGATTCTGCAATAAAAAATGGGGGTTCCCACTGGAAATTTTAAAGTTGCCTCCCGCCCCACCTCCAGGGGGCCGGGGTGACGGGCTAATTTTAGCACCAGCAGATGTCCCCCTCGAAAATAATCAACTTTGCATTCTACACATTTTTTCGTGTGAAGCTTATCTTTCGAGTTATTCTGCTTTGTCAACATAAAATTTACACCCTGTATATAACCATTAGGTATGTGATCCTGTCGCATCCAAAATATGCTAACAGTAATTTTCCTGTTTATTTTATTCTAATTACTGCAATGGGGTTAGGATGGCTTTGGTGTTTTTTTGACCTGATTGCAGGTCATGATGACAATGCGGGGTGGTTGGGAGGGAGTGGACACATTGAGCCACTCGGATGGTTAGTAGAAGTCCTATAGAAGCAATGAGGAAACAATAGTGTATTTATTCATCTCAATCAATATATCAGTCGAACCGTTGTCTTGGCATGGTCAGTGTCCAAGGGCGCAAACTGGGCACTGAATAGTGAAGTATGATTAGCTCAGCCCGCAGCTTCAGGAGGCAACCAGCAAACAGAGTCGCCAAGCTGAGCAGGCAGCAGTGGTGATGAGGCGATGTAAGTGCTATGTCGAGTGGAGGGCTGTATCACGCCTGAGCAGGTGGCAGGCACACAGCGACAGCAATCTCCATAGTAAGCCGATCACGCCAACTTGTGTGTATGCCTGACCAGCTAACAACCTGTGACAGGCACTGTGCAGAGAGCTCACAAGTTCAGATGGACCAAGGGCGACAGTGAAGGATACAGGAGATCATGTATGCTAGTCTGCAGTAGCAGAATGCATGTACGTGGGGCATGTGGCACCTTGGTAGCATGTCAGGTGCAGCTGCAGACCCTTGATCCTTGTGTAGACGCCCTGAAGTCAGTTGAAATCAGTTGGCAGATGGCGCCAGTTCAGCTTCCAGCAGCATCAGGATTAAGCGCAACCCGCAGTCCAACAGTTAGTAGAGGTAGTGTCTAGTAGCAGTAAGCTGGATGACACACGTAAGTTCGATGGTTGCCTGGAGCACCTCTCATACCTGGCTGTGGACAATGACTGATACTGTTTGGCTGGGGCACACGTTATTTATGGTCACTTGTCCCAGCCATTAGTGTAGGTTAGGACATGTTATAATCTGGTCACCATTGCACCATTCTGCCTCCCATAGCACAACATTGTTCCAGCCCTTCCAACAGCAATGGGCTGGACGTATGATAACTAGTCTCACTTTGGAGCCACAGGAAAGACTTCCACTGTATCAGTGTGGCCTCTCTATAGCTTCTTGAATCAGAATGCAATGGCACCTTTCTACTTGCTTGGCCACAGCTTTCAGTCACCAGGCTGAAAGGCCATAGCACAATTCCCCTTTGAATGATTCAGTTCACCAGATAGCAATCTGAGAGCACTTATAAAAATTGTTTAACAAAACATCTTACATTTTTACGTTGATGTACATTCCATTCAAGTTTCTCTTACACTAAATTAGCCTGAATTACAGTGTCAAATGGCTGGTTTACTTGATCACTAATTATTGCCTGGGGAGAAACACTCGGCCAATACTTGGTGAACAGAGACTTCAGAAGTTGGGGAAGCTTCTGCTGTGACTAGTTATAGGCTGCACAGATCAAGGTTGTACCTGAGATTGAAACGCTAGTTGTCACTACTTTGTGGTGGTGATCATTATAATATTGTTGCACTTGCTGAAAAATTTCCTACACTCTAATGCATCCTTTTGGTGCTGCTACCAAAACATCCTGAGAGTTAAGGAGATTTGGTTCTAGGATACTGTTTAAGTAGGTCAAGTTTTTGCCAGGTAGTGTATCTAAGGATTTGGCAGGCCAGTGTACCAGATGTGTTTTGTTTAAAATTGTAGAACCAGTTATGGTAGCTAGAAGACGAAATGTTTATCCTGAAATACGACAAGTTGTTCCATTTATCGATACTCTGATCCCTTGCAGCTTCAACCATTTATACTCTTAGGTCGTCCTTGCTTGTGGAAGTCTACAATAATCACTACTATTTCATACACAGAATATACCAGACCCACTTCTTGAAAATGAGGTAATGGGGCCTGGATGTCCTTTGCTCCTGTTCCTCCTCAGAATAATTGTATCTCACAGGCTCCTGCAGCAGTCTGGCTCACATGGGATGGGTGTACAGTGACTTGTTCTTGCTGGCATAAGTAAAGTTCGTCCACCAATATTAGTGCATAAATTTTCCCTCCTGACGAAATCAGTAGCATCTCTTTTATTCCGACTTGCACACATTTCCCCAGAGCCTCCCACCTCACCAGCAATGAACAGATTGTATACAACTCATACTGAGCATTCGTGCTTTTGACTGAGAACCAGACAACCACATGTAGTCGAGCATGGTCAGTGTCGATCTTTACTGACGTGAGGTGGTAAATCAGTGATACAGTTTTCTTAACTGGAGGTCTAATAAAGTCTACCGTAGCTATTATCTCCTTTTATTTCATATGTAGGCCAGACAGAAATTGTTTTGGTGGTAACAGGGTAAGGGTTGACTGCTCATGCACTGCATGTAATTCTGCTTTCTCAAATCGAGCGTTCCCTTCACTGTTTTCCAGTGTTCATAAAAATCTTACTACAGCTAACCAGGTACACAGTAGCTCAAATGAGGTCTGTATTGCATGTAAATCTCAATTCACCATACTGGTGGCCATTTTTACATAATCGATTAGTTCCCCTGTTAACCCTCAGCCGGCCGCGGTGGTCGTGCGGTTCTAGGCGCTCCAGTCCGGAGCTGCGCTGCTGCTACGGTCGCAGGTTCGAATCCTGCCTCGGGCATGGATGTGTGTGATGTCCTTAGGTTAGTTAGGTTTAATTAGTTCTAAGTTCTAGGGGACTGATGACCACAGCAGTTGAGTCCCATAGTGCTCAGAGCCATTTTTTGTTAACCCTCTTACTGTTCTGGTGTTGTTCTGAACTTCTTGCTCCAGATTCATTAGGTGACTCATGTGCCTTGCCATTAAAGTTTTAGTACCTTCCACCTTCCTCTGTATTTGTACTAGAATGTCACTGGGTCCCCATATATCATCAGTGTTTACATCTGCCTCGATAGCTGAGTGATCAGTGCAATGGAATGCCGTGCAAAGGGGCCCGCATTCGATTCCAGACTGGGTTTGGGATTTTCTCTGCTCAGGGATTGGATGTTGGGTTGTCTTCATCATCATTTCATCCCCATCGTCACGCAAATCGCCGAAGTGGCATCAACTAAAAAGACTTGCACCAGGAGACTGGTCAACCCTACGGGAGGCCTCGCCACACAACATTTCATCAGTGTTTACAGTCCTAAATACTGTTTTCAGTAATCTGCCTCCCACATCTAACCACCTTCACTTCCACTGTTGCACTGTGCATGGACCCAAAGCCACAGCCTGCGGTAACTGCTCCCAGAGGCACAGTATTCGATACTCACCCTGCATCTCCACTAATACCCCCCTCTTTCCAGCCTGAGAACATCACCATAGCTCGTTTCTCACATCCCATCCATTATAAGTTAGTTTTTAAGACCCACTGTGAAGTCTTCCTGCAAGAGAAAAGTACCCTTCCCTCCAATAGTCGGTCCTGCCTTGCAGCTGTGGAGGTGCAGTACTGCCACAACTGTGATGCATCCCATGGTCGTCCTTGCTAGTGATGTTACGTGGAGGAAGTAAACTGTAATCATTCCGCCTTCCTACCTCTAAGTCCAGCATCTACAAATAACATCTATAACATTATTTCCTACAGAATTATAAAAAACTCTGCTTCCATCATCTGATGTCCTTTGCAACATAACGAGCCTCAAATAATTTTGATATCATTAATATATATAAAAATATAAACATCTTATAGTACTACTATCAATTTTCATGATCTTAACACATATGGAACTGTGTGTGCAGTTTGTGTATGTCTAGTTTTTCTTTTTTGCTTTGTACCTCTGCCCCATTTTGAGGGAGTACCACCATTACCAATAGAAACGAATCTGATGCACCCTAAAAGGACACGAATATGCCTGACATGCATGATTGTCATACACCTTGCTACTGCAGTTCGACGTTCACCGGCAAAGTCATCTCAATAACCCGATATGAACCTTGGTTCTGGGTAACGAATTTTTTTGTTTTATCCTTTGGGGCATATGGACTAGTCATCATCACCCACTGACCTATACAATATTCTAGTAACTTAGGATTGTACTGAGCCACACTTCCTTGACGCTCAAGTGACTTAGTATTAGCTCTTTATATCCATTTTCACACTTCTTTGAAAATTCTCACGATATTTCGAACTGGTTCACCATTTTTCCCAACCTTTGGTTTGATTAATTCGACCATACACCACCTTGTACAGTGATAGACCTGTAGTCTCCTGGTTTTTTAAAAATTATAAGTCACTAACACGTACAGAAAGAAAGTATCCCAATCATTGTGATGTCTGTTCTTGTAGCAGCTTAGCATTTCCTGGTGCTCTGACCCATGAGTTGCATATCTGGTACACCGAAATTTAGTAATGAATTATTTACAGTTGCATAATCTCCCATGTCTGCCTGCTAGTATGGGTTAGTGATCATAGTGTAAGAAATGATCTGTAATAGTCAGAATACAGTGGTTTTCCACCAAGGTCTGGCCAAAAGGTCCTAAAATATTCACTCTCATAACTTCGAAAGGTTTAGTAGCTCCTGGAAACCTCCGTAATGGAATATGTTGATGACTTCATTCCACACATTGCACACATGAAATACAGTTTTTAACATTCTGCTCTACAGTTTTCCCCAACAGGTAATGTCTGGATACTCTTCATTCTGTGATTGTATTCCCTCCATGACCAGGTATTACGTGATCACATACTTCTTTCAATACTTCTTCCTGCAGCACCACAATAACTACTACATGAGGCTGAAGCATTCTTGTCCTATGCAACACGCCAATGTGAGTGGCAAAATGTGATTGCATTGCATATCATTTGTAATCTATGTGAGCATCTTGTGGTCTTTGCTACTTTGCAGTGCTATGATTTACTGTTCGTACTGCACTAATTTTTCTGTTAAGGCCATCGTTATTGCCACGTTTCTTACTGAGCTTGTGAACTACTCCAAACATTTTACATTTACATTTACATTTAACACTCATCGAGTAAGTCTATTTCCAACAACCACTTTAGTGCTGTGTGATCAATTGTTGTTGTTGTTGTGGTCTTCAGTCCCGAGACTGGTCTGATGCAGCCCTCCATGCTACTCTATCCTGTGCAAGCTTCTTCATCTCCCAGTAACTAGTGCAACCTACATCCTTCTGAATCTGTTTAGTGTATTCATCTCTTGGCCTCCCTCTACGATATTTACCCTCCACGCTGCCCTCCAATACTACATTGGTGATCCCTCGATGTCTCAGAACATGTCCTACCAGCCGATCCCTTCTTCTAGTCAAGTTGTGCCACAAGTTCCTCTTCTCCCCAATTCTATTCAATACCTCCTCATTAGTTACGTGATCTACCCATCTAATCTTCAGCATTCTTCTGTAGCACCACATTTCAAAAGCTTCTGTTCTCTTCTTGTCCGAACTATTTATCGTCCATGTTTCACTTCCATACATGGCTACACTCCATACAAATACTTTCAGAAACGACTTCCTGACACTTAAATCTATACTCGATGTTAACAAATTTCTCTTCTTCAGAAACGCTTTCCTTGCCATTGCCAGTCTACATTTTATGTACTTTCTACTTCGACCATCATCAGTTATTTTGCTCCCCAAATAGCAAAACTCCTTTACTACTTTAAGTGTCTCATTTCCTAATCTAATTCCCTCAGCATCACCCGACTTAATTCGACTACATTCCATTATCCTCGGTTTGCTTTTGTTGATGTTCATCTTATATCCTCCTTTCAAGACACTATCCATTCCGTTCAACTGCTCTTCCAAGTCCTTTGCAGTCTCTGACAGAATTACAATGTCATCGGCGAACCTCAAAATTTTTATTTCTTCTCCATGGATTTTAATACGTACACCGAATTTTTCTTTTGTTTCCTTCACTGCTTGCTCAATATACAGATTGAATAACATCGGGGATAGGCTACAACCCTGTCTCGATCCCTTCCCAACCACTGCTTCCCTTTCGTGTCCCTCGACACTTATAACTGCCATTTGGTTTCTGTACATATTGTAAACAGCCTTTCGCTCTCTGTATTTTACCCCTGCCACCTTCAGAATTTGAAAGAGAGTATTCCAGTCGACGTTGTCAAAAGCTTTCTCTAAGTCTACAAATGCTAGAAACGTAGGTTTGCCTTTCCTTAATCTAGCTTCTAAGATAAGTCGTAGGATCAGTATTGCCTCACGTGTTCCAATATTTCTACGGAATCCAAACTGATCTTCTCCGAGGTCGGCTTCTACTAGTTTTTCCATTCGTCTGTAAAGAATTCGCGTTAGTATTTTGCAGCTGTGACTTATTAAACTGATAGTTCGGTCATTTTCACATTTGTCAACCCCTGTTTTCTTTGGGATTGGAATTATTATATTCTTCTTGAAGTCTGACGGTATTTCGCCTGTCTCATATATCTTGCTCACCAGATGGTAGAGTTTTGTCAGGACTGGCTCTCCCAAGGCTATCAGTAGTTCTAATGGAATGTTGTCTACTCCCGGGGCCTTGTTTCGACTCAGATCTTTCAGTGCTCTATTAAACACTTCACGCAGTATCATATCTCCCATTTCATCTTCATCTACATCCACTTCCATTTCCATAATATTGTCCTCAAGTACATCGCCCTTGTATAGACCCTCTATATACTCCTTCCACCTTTCTGCTTTCCCTTCTTTGCTTAGAACTGGGAGAAATCTGAGCTCTTGATATTCATACAAGTGGTTCTCTTTTCTCCAAAGGTCTCTTTAATTTTCCTGTAGGCAGAATTTATCTTACCCCTGGTGAGACAAGCCTCTACATCCTTACATTTGTCCTCTAGCCATGCCTGCTTAGCCATTTTGCACTTCCTGTCGATCTCATTTTTGGGAAGTTTGTATTCCTTTTTGCCTGCTTCATTTACTGCATTTTTATATTTTCTCCTATCATCAATTAAATTCAATATTTCTTCTGTTACCCAAGGATTTCTAGCAGCCCTCGTCTTTTTACCTACTTTATTCTCTGCTGCCTTCACTACTTCATCCCTCAAAGCTACCCATTCTTCTTCTACTGTATTTCTTTCCCCCATTCCTGTCAATTGTTCCCTTATGCTCTCTTTGAAACTCTATACAACCTCTGGTTCTTTCAGTTTATCCAGGTCCCATCTCCTTAAATTCCCACCTTTTTGCAGTTTCTTCAGTTTTAATCTACAGTTCATAACCAATAGATTGTGGTCAGAGTGCACATCTGCCCCCGGAAATGTCTTACAATTTAAAACCTGGTTCCTAAATCTCTGTCTTACCATTATATAATCTATCTGATACCTTATAGTATCTCCAGGGTTCTTCCATGTATACAATCTTCTTTTATGATTCTTGAACCAAGTGTTAGCTATGATTAAGTTGTGCTCTGTGGAAAATTCTACCAGGCGGCTTCCTCTTTCATTTCTTCCCCCCAATCCATATTCACCTGCTACGTATCCTTCTCTCCCTTTTCCTACTACCGAATTCCAGTCACCCATGACTATTAAATTTTCGTCTCCCTTCACTATCTGAATAATTTCTTTTATTTCATCATACATTTCTTCAATTTCTTCGTCATCTGCAGAGCTAGTTGGCATATAAACTTGTACTACTGTAGTAGGCATGGGCTTTGTGTCTATCTTGGCCACAATAATGCGTTCACTATTCTGTTTGTAGTAGCCAACCCGCACTCCTATTTTTTTATTCATTATTAAACCTAATCCTGCATTACCCCTATTTGATTTTGTATTTATAACCCTGTATTGTAGTCTTGTTCCTCCTGCCACCGAACTTCACTAATTCCCACTATATCTAACTTTAACTTATCCATTTCCCTTTTTAAATTTTCTAACCCATCTGCCCGATTAAGGGATCTGACATTCCACGCTCCAATCCGCAGAACGCCAGTTTTCTTTCTCCTGATAACGACGTCCTCCTGAGTAGTCCCCGCCCAGAGATCCGAATGGGGGACTATTTTACCTCCGGAATATTTTACCCAAGAGGACGCCATCATCATTTAACCATACACAGTAAAGCTGCATGCCCTCGGGAAAAATTACGGCCGTAGTTTCCCCTTGCTTTCAGCAGTTCGCAGTACCAGCACAGCAAGGCCGTTTTGGTTAGTGTTACAAGGCCAGATCAGTCAATCATCCATACTGTTGCCCCTGCAACTACTGAAAAGGCTGCTGCCCCTCTTCAGGAACCACACGTTTGTCTGGCCTCCCAACAGATACCCCTCCGTTGTGGTTGCACCTACGGTACGGCTATCTGTATCGCTGAGGCACGCAAGCCTCCCCACCAACGGCAAGGTCCATGGTTCATGGGGTTAATACCCTACATTTTTTCCCAATCAAATAGCACTGACGTATGTCAAGCTATACAGGGCTATTACAAATGATTGAAGCGATTTCATGAATTCACTGTAGCTCCATTCATTGACATATGGTCACGACACACTACAGATACGTAAAAAAACTCATAAAGTTTTGTTCGGCTGAAGCCGCACTTCAGGTTTCTGCCGTCAGAGCGCTCGAGAGCGCAGTGAGACCAAATGGCGACAGGAGCCGAGAAAGCGTATGTCGTGCTTGAAATGCACTCACATCAGTCAGTCATAACAGTGCAACAACACTTCAGGACGAAGTTCAACAAAGATTCACCAACTGCTAACTGCATTCGGCGATGGTATGCGCAGTTTAAAGCTTCTGGATGCCTCTGTAAGGGGAAATCAACGGGTCGGCCTGCAGTGAGCGAAGAAACGGTTGAACGCGTGCGGGCAAGTTTCACGCGTAGCCCGCGGAAAATTGGCTCATGCCACAACTGGGGACCGATAGCGCCGACTTCATCTTTCAACAGGATGGTGCTCCACCGCACTTCCATCATGACGTTCGGCATTTCTTAAACAGGAGATTGGAAAACCGATGGATCGGTAGTGGTGGAGATCATGATCAGCAATTCATGTCATGGCCTCCACGCTCTCCCAACTTAACCCCATGCGATTTCTTTCTGTGGGGTTATGTGAAAGATTCAGTGTTTAAACCTCCTCTACCAAGAAACGTGCCAGAACTGCGAGCTCGCATCAACGATGCTTTCGAACTCATTGATGGGGACATGCTGCGCCGAGTGTGGGAGGAACTTGATTATCGGCTTGATGTCTGCCGAATCACTAAAGGGGCACATATCGAACATTTGTGAACGCCTAAAAAAACTTTTTGAGTTTTTGTATGTGTGTGAAAAGCATTTTGAAAATATCTCAAATAATAAAGTTATTGTAGAGCTGTGAAATCGCTTCAATCATTTGTAATAACCCTGTATATTAAGTCTAACATCTTCTTTTCAGTGCTGAAGTATTTCCTTTCTGCTTTGTTCAACTGATGTGATGTGTAAGTGACTCTATGTTCCTTATCTTGCTCTTCTTGGGTTAAAACACAATCTACAGCATGACTGCTAGCATCACATGGGAAAACGAACCATTTCTTATAATCTGGAAAGGTCATTTGAGACTGTTAACAATTCTTTCAATTTTTCAAATTCACTTTCACACTTGTATCTAATGGAGTATCCTTCCTTAACGAGTGTGTGATAGGTCCTGCTGTATCTGCAAATTCTTGGACAGACTTCCTATAGCAATTTTCTAGCCCAAAAGATGATTGTAATTTCTTATTCGTGTGAGGTATAGGAAAACTTCATACAATATTCACTTATCTTCGATCTGTTCTTACTCCATCCTGGCTGATTACATGTTCCAAGTAGTTCATGTCCTATAGTACAAAATAACACTCTGCTGTACTAAGTGTTACGTTGAACACAGTTTCGTAAGAACTTGCCTTTAGCCACGTACATGCTCATTCACAAATATAATAATATTATCTAGGTACACCCTATTCTGTTTCAACTTTAATCGCTTTCAAAACTTGGTCAAACAACGATTGAAAAATGAGTAGTGCATTTTTCAAACCAAACACCATTCACTGATATTGGTATTGGCCACAAGAAACTATAAATGCAGTTTTTGGTTGGCCCTCTAATACTACTCCAATTGATGATAACCTCTTCTTAGATCCACTTTGGAGAAGTACCTTCATTGTCCCGTTATCAAGAGTTTCTGTTATGTTCAGTATTGAATACGCATCTGTAATCACATAAATGTTGTGATATTTGAAATGACATCAGTGTTGATACTTATTTATATTATGCGAACTTTAGTTTAGTATTATCGCCACTGGTGTACCCCATGGTCTGGTACTTCCCTCAATGATACCATCATGTAACTAGTCTTTGATGAATTTCTTCATATCTGGTTGTAGGTGATGTGGCACAACACCACTGTCAGCACTTCCCTTCTTTGAAATTAGAATTACTACATCGTTCCTGAAGTCTGATGGTATTTCATCTGTTTCATGCATCTTATACAGTGGAAAATTTGTGTGAAGTAGTTTCGTCACAATTGGCCCCCAATAATTCTGAGTGGATATTGTTTACTTCAGGGACTGTGTTTCATCTGTGGTCTATCAGCGCTCTGTCAAATTCTTTTTGCAGTATCATATCTCCCGTTACTTCATGTGTTCCCGCTACTCTTTCTATTATATCGCCTTTGAGATCATTTTCCTTGTATAGTCTTTCTATACACTGCTTCCACCTTTCAAGTTTTCCTTGGTTAGTATTGGCTCGCCATCTCTGTCCTTAATATTAATGTAGCTGCTTCTCTTTTCTCCAAAGATCTGTTTAAGTGTTCCCATAGACAGCATCTTTTCTTCTATACTCCTGCATTCTTGTACAGCCTTTGTCTTTTAGCTATTCCTGCTTAGACATTCTGCACTCCCTGTCACTCTCATTTTTAGACGTTTGTTCTCCCTTTCGCTTAGTCACTCAACCACATTCTTACGTTGTTTGGAGTGAATGTGGTTGAATGACTGATATTTTAGTAAGTTTCGATGTGGTCTCTCTCTTCACTCGTGTTTCTCTGTCTGATTAGTTGCGGTTAATTGAGGTTAGGTTTGGTGTTGAATTAACTAATCTATTTCGAGATGTGTTGACGTCTACTCACTTTTTATTCATTGATCAGTATTACGAGCAGACAGATGGAGTTGCGATGGGTAGCCCGTTGTCTCCTGTGATTGCAAATTTGTTTATGGACGACTTCGAGGAATGAGCATTTGTGTCGACGCCTTTGAAAGCCGCCTGTTTCTTCAGATATGTTGATGATACTTTTGTTGTTTGGCCTCATGGTAGGGATAATTTAAACGCCTTTTTAAAACATCTGAACTCGATCTACCCGAACATTCGTTTTATGATGGAGGTGGAAGAGGATGGTCGCCTTCCCTTTCTTGACGGTTTGGTTAGGAGGAAGGTTGATAGATCATTGGGACATGCAGTTTACCGGAAACGTACTCACACTGACTTGTATTTACAGGCTGATAGTTCTCACCATCCAGCTCAGCGTGAAGGGGTACTTCGTACCTTAGTACACAGGGCACATGTCATTTCCGACGCTGAGACTTTGCCAGCTGAGCTGGCCTATCTTGAAGCTATATTTCGTCACAATGGTGATAGTAAAAGACAGACTGAACGTGCTTTGGGCTATCGGCCAACTGTGCATCGGGTGACTGATGATAATACTGAGTCGACACCTAAGTCCACTGCCTTTTTGCCTTCCGCAGGAAGCACTTCCAACAAGATCGGTCGTATTTTACGGAAATATGATATGAAATGTGTTTTCCGACCACCATGCTTTTGAGTTCTGTTGAGGATGATCTTGGTTTGCATAAGGCGGATGTGTATCACATTCCTTGTAGCTGTAGCATGGCATACATTGGTCAGACTATCAGGACCGTGGAGGACCCATGTACTAAGCATAAACGGCACACACAATTACAGCAGCCAAGTGGATCTGCTATTGCCTAACAGTGTTTGGATATTGGTCACCCCATGTTATATAACAATACTGAGATAGTGACATGCACGTCCAGCTACTGGGACAGTTTTATTAAAGAAGTTGTTGAGATTAAATTATCGAGCGACCTTGTAAACAGGGATAGAGGTTTCTCTTTGAACTCTGCTTGAAACCCTGCTCTCTCCCATGTCAAAAAAAAAAAAAAAAAAAAAAAAAAAAAAAAAAAAAAAAGGGACAGAGTCAATGTTACCTCACCTGCCAGTTCGTAGTCGTTAGCTATCGATACCTCCGACTGGTCATTTTTCGTGGCGCTAGTGTTCAGTGTGTGTGTGTGTTATCTTTCCTGAATTAATCCAAGAACCGAGGTTTTAAATTTGCTTATACATCGCCTGTCCTTTGCAGTTTGTGACTTGAAAATGCCGAGGTGTACTCCCGCCGAAATATGGGCGCTCGCTGTTAATATTACCTGGCTGAATTCCCGTAAGTTGATTGAACATCAGCGGCAGGATGTTGTTATAATGTTGATGCATCAAGGAAAAGGATTAGATGATCTAGAGATAATGGCGTGGTAGCGATACGACCAATACATTGAAAATCACGAGTCTCCATACGGAGACAAGATGAAGAATTGGTCAGGATGGCCCAAAGTGCTCCTTTGTCAGTCATGCGGGAACTAAGAAGAGCGACACGTTTCCCGGGCGCGTCGAGAACTTCTCCCAGAGATTAAAGGATCATGAAATCAGGTCCCAAAGTGAACGCATAAGTGTGAAATGCTGGGGCTGGATATCTTACATGTGTGCAGGAACTTTTCTACTTATCTAAGGCAAGTTCATTTCAGCATGCTATGAACATTTCCTTTAAAATTTAATCATCCCTGGAGCTCGACTTTGGTGCCCCGAAGGATGTCTCACTTAGCAGCATTATAATCATCCATCACATACTAGCATTAGGATTCTGGGCTGGTTTCCAAGGAGGGAGAATATTATTCATTGCCTCCCGTGGCCTCCAAAGTTACTTGATCTCAATGCCATACAGCGCATATGGGCTGAACTTAAGAAGACTCTGCAGGACAATTGATCTGATCCCTGTCCAGGAACTGTGAATGCACTATGGGATTTGGTTCATTCTTTATGGGAGAGAATTCCCATGGATGAGGGCTTTTTCCATAGTCTTGTAAATTCTAGGGCTCAAAGTATCGAACTTGTTCTTGATGCCAATGGCATATGGACAAAATACTGCAGCTATACGTAGTCTACTCGTCATTTTATTTTATTTCATTTTTCTGTAAAACGCCTACATAATTATCGGGCCAACAATATTAACTTCAAAATATAAATCAACTTGCTGGTATAATATTTGTATTCTTATGGGAGGTCAGATGAATGTCACCTTCCAAGGAAGATTATTTTTAATTTTATGGGAGGTCAGATAAATATTACCTTCCAAGGAAGATTATTTTTAGACATCAAATTTACAAAGCATAAGGGAACAATGAAAAAAGTAAAAAAAGAAAATATAATTTAATAACAAAAAATAAATAAAACATGAAATATTTGTGTTGAGATAAAAGGTTAGTCTTTGGTGAAATTCGATCCGACATATACTACAGCTACCAGTACAGTATGCTGACACGCTGTAAAGGAGCTATCGATCTTTTCTTTTTACCGCAATGGTCGAATAGGCCCACCATAGTTGAAGAACGAATATAATCTGGAAAAAACAGATACTGGAAAGGACATTCATTCGTTCATGAAAACCACGTGTAAGGATAATGTGCCAAACACCTGATACGTTTCCGTGAGCTGAAAACTATAGAGGTATTGAGACATTCACTCGCTCGTGTAAACCGCGTATAAGGACTTAGAAGAATATGATGATCAGCTGATACGTTTCTCTCAACTGAAAACTATAGAGACACCAGGTGGCGGTCGGAGTAATTACAAATGTATACATCCATTTTCAATACTTTACTATGACCATTTGTCTTTTTCTTTAAATATTAAACTATTATAAAATGGATTCTTTTGAAAGAATGCCGGCCGAAGTGGCCGTGCGGTTAAAGGCGCTGCAGTCTGGAACTGCAAGACCGCTACGGTCGCAGGTTCGAATCCTGCCTCGGGCATGGATGTTTGTGATGTCCTTAGGTTAGTTAGGTTTAACTAGTTCTAAGTTCTAGGGGACTAATGACCTCAGCAGTTGAGTCCCATAGTGCTCAGAGCCATTTGAACCATTTTTTTTTTGAAAGAATGTCGAAACTAAGAAAGCCTACGGCTGCACAATTTGTAGCGAATTAAGGTTTAAAATATTATCCAAACAGGTCTAAAAAAGTGACAACTGTCTCAAATTAGAGTCAAAAGCTCGTCCTTCTTTTTTTTCGAGCCGGCCGGTCTTTTTGCATTCTATTACTACACCTCAAAAACCAGTGTTTAGCGTGAATGTGGCAATAATAGCGTTGGCTGCTCAAAGAATGGCAAAAGATCGTCTGGATCGATGTGTCTCGGCACACGTTATTAGATGGCCAAGATAGCTGAAGAAAATGCCAAAGCTGTATGTCAGATACTCTGCTTACCAATAGGTCGCCGTCCAAACAGATGGTAGAGATTTTATCGTATAAGGCATGTTTACCCAGAATGGAACGGGGCTAATTGTCCATGTAATGTCGTATCTCCCATGTGAAAGGTGCAGGAATCTTTGTGTGATGTAACACTCCCCTTCCTCTCCCCATAACCTATTTAAAATATTTGTTTGGCACTCGCAAATTCAGTCATGGTCCTCGGAAATTATTTAACTAGGGGAGAATAACTGGAAAACGAGAAAAGATTAAGAGCATTGACCGTGTGCCTATTACCATTACCATGACCCTGCTCATTCAAATAGATAATGTAATGTCACGGGTTGTCTCCAGTAATTAATAAGAAATATCTGCAATTGTAATCATTGTTTATTAGACCACAGTATCAATCTAGTAACAGTAAAATGCATTTTGATTATCAGCCGTCTTTTTTGTTTAAAACCCAAATATCGATTGCCTTCCAAAGTCCTGTGTGTTATACTAGAATTCATGGCATGCCCTACATATGAGATGTCGCCATTATTTATGTAATGACAAATGTGATGTGGCTTACATTGTTTTAATCCTAATCCGTGAAGATGGTCTGTGACTGAAACTGGTCGATATTTAGGTTTTAAATAAAAAAGCAGCTGATGGCCAAACATGCATTTTATACATTACTTGACGACCGTTAATAGTCACCTTCCAAAAATGTTCAGTCTAATAATAGTTTAGTCCAAACTCAGCATGTTATTGTCTTTCCAGTTGCACGTTGCCTAACAGGTATTTTGCTGAGTGGTAGCTTCTCTATTCAGCATTCCATATGAGCAAACCAGTTGCGGCTTTGCATACGGTTCCTCGTACCATGGACAACTGGGCAGTGCATGGCTCTGCTTAAAAAGAACAGCTCGTTAATGTCGTAGGGTCGCGGTGCACACGTCTGCTTTCATGCCCAACAGCTAACCCGCTGCAAATAGTAATCTGTAGCTGTCATCTTGCAGTCATATAGTCTATGCATAGGCTAGAGTTACGAATTAATAAAATATACAGAAACATTTAAAAAAATATATAAATGCATAATTGATAAAAGTGTTCTATTCTAACGTCTATAATTGATGTAAAGGACGGCAGAGAATTCTGTTGAATAATGTTTATTCATGAAAGTTCACACCAAATAAATGAAAAGTAGTCCTACGATCTTAATGAGTGCAGTAAAGTTGCACTGAAAGGATTAGACGTCTGGTAGCAAAATCCCTAAGTCCCTAAGTCATCCAAGACCCACAAGGGCTACGTCCATTTGTTGATCACAGTACATGGAATGTTTGCCAGCTCAAAATAATTCAAAGTTCAGCATGATAATATGCACAGTGACAAGAAACATAATGAGTAGAAATTCATGCTCTGTCTATCCTCCCTTTCGTAATGCAAGTGAAGAAAGATAAACTTCTGCACTGGATCACGTTCAGACCTCAGGAAATTTACAGTCCCCTCAAAATGTAAAGTATTGTAGTGACCATTCGCTATCCAGGATCAGTCACCCACATGAGTCAATCTTACATGTCCTCTCATGCAGGTCTCTCTTCTTCCAGAACTAAAGTAAAAGTTTCTTCATTAAGATCTCAATGTAAAGTGTTACCGAATCGTTGCCTTGAATACACCACTAGAAAAGCGTCCCTCTCCACTTGACTCCAGCAGTCTTCCGCCACTGTCTGCTTTTCCATTGGCTGAAACCTGTCCCTACCAAGAATATGTCATTCTTACGCTCTAAAGATATAGTTCTGATTTCACTTGACCGCTAACTGCACTAAACTAATCTA
Source organism: Schistocerca americana (assembly GCF_021461395.2). Classification (NCBI taxonomy): domain Eukaryota; kingdom Metazoa; phylum Arthropoda; class Insecta; order Orthoptera; family Acrididae; genus Schistocerca; species Schistocerca americana. The sequence goes on from NC_060126.1 coordinate 258,346,553, forward strand.
TTAAAACAATATTTAAATAAAGGTTATAAGAACTCAATCACACTCAAACCATTAACAAGAAATATAAATAATAGTTTGCTCATACATAAATAAACTAATATTCTTGTGCAAGTGGGCTGAAGTTAAATGACAACAGGTTGTCGTTCAGTATTGGTTAAACAATTATTTGGGCCTTCTTGGTATTTGTTGCACATTCCAACAGAGGTGTCACCTAACAAATACGATTGACCACTTCTTAAATTACCAAGATTTTGTTCTTCAACTCTAATCATATTTAAGGAAAGTTACAGGCAAAAAAATATCATATTTCTTAAATAACTACACAAGTATGACAAAATATGAGGTATTCACGCTGCTTTCTGATGCTGTGTTATTGTAGAGTATGTGATGTTCTGACAAATATTTGCATAAGGAAAACGTTATAAAAAAATAATAAAGCAATAAATTAAATAGATATAGATACATTGCTTTCGAGTACGATAAGTGCAACACTACCACCTGGGACAGCGTCTGTTCAGATCAGATGAATTGTTTAAAAGTTGCTAATTCTGAGGTTCATTGCAGTAACATTTAGCCTCGTGATGACTGGGTGTTGTGTAATGTCCTTAGGTTGGTTAGGTTTAAGTAGTTCTAAGTTCTAGGGGACTGATGACCATAGATGTTAAGTCCCATAGTGCTCAGAGCCATTTGAACCATTTAACATTTAGTAGCTGTAAATTATTAACTTTGCAGCTTTAAAGACACTGAAAATACTATTGTTTGATGGCATGAACCTCGCTTTTCTGTGACTGCGGATGTATTCATATCTGCTCTATTTTTTTACTGTGATGCATTATAGATTTTCTAAGAGGTGTAAGAAGGCATTTTCAAACATTCTTATACTCAGCCATTGCTGCTCATCTTAAGTGAGTGACCATCCTTCAGATTCACCACACCAGGTTTGACCCATTTCCTGTTAGACTGACAGGCTTTGTACTTGGGCTGATCAGCAACATTCACACCGATTGGTTCAGCCATGACATGCCCTCAGCCCTGGGCCCACTGGCTGATCTTCAGCAGCACAAGCCAAAACACCTCCTACCAGTTCTAGACGATACAGGAGCTCGTCCACATATGTGTTACATTACACACCTCCATTTATGTGACACATTAGCTTGCTAACTTGGCACATTAAGTCGCACAAAATTTGAAATACTTAAATAACATAATAAATTGAATACATGGCATTAAATAACGAGAATATCCTATGTATGTTTCAGAAAAATAGTAGAAGTATCTTTGTGATAGTGTATAAAATAGCATATACCTTCTAGAATACGTCATAATATATATTATCAGCACAAATGGCCTACATCTAACTCAAATTATAAAAATTACTGCACATTAATTAAATACTCAAATAAAAAGAAAACATCGATTTTAAGAAACTTTCGAGTCAACTCGACTTTTAGAAAAGTTTTTATTGCTGTTGCACTTACAGTATTTGTTAGCACTTTCTCAGTTGACGATTTCAGTGTAGCGCTTCACTATCACAATTTTGGACACAACATACGATCGGTGCATTTTATACTGCAATTTAGACTGTTGCATTCCAGCCACCTTTGCAGTACCTCATGGCTCCGTTGGCCAAATACTGTGCTGAAATATTTGTCAATCCACAGCCATCATCAGTGTTCAACGACTATAGCTGTCACAATATGACAGTGGCATAGTTAACAGTAATCAAATGAATGTTCGAATCCCCATAGATACGGCACTAAGCGAACTCTTCAGTGGAACTGATACATTCACAAACAGGATAGGAAAGCAAAGACTGATTATAGCTTCAGCAAAATACATTTCAGTCTGCTCGACATTTCAAACACTCTCCCACTAGAAAACATATCTTTTGCACCATGAAATTTGTTCGACACCAACGTCAATTGACATTTTATCATTTTTTGTCAATTTTACTGCTTCTAATAAGAAACTTAAAAAAATGAAACTACTCTCGGCAGAATTCTCCTATTTAATTTTCTTTTTGGCTCATCATATAACTTCATTACAAATTCATCCAATATTTGTTCATATTTTTACCATAATATCATTTATCCCCTGAATTTATTCTCACGAAAATATGCAAGACGCTTCCAAAATAACATATAATATACCCCAAAAACCTCAAAGCACGAAATTGTATGTAAACAATAACCATAATTAAACTGCACATATCTACATGAGTAACCCACCCAAAATAACACAAATAACACATTTCAATAACCCCTTGAAATTTCTCCCTAGATCTTATGTACAGCACAATACACATTTCTTTCCTTCGTAAATGATGAAATTATTCACGTTCAGCCAATCTACATGCTCCAAGATTTGGGCAGCCAATGCATACTCCCTCCTTGCACTAAATTATGCCTCCATACTTTATTACATACACCTTAAATTCATCAACAACATTCCTTATACAAAGCAGAAATACACTCCTGGAAATTGAAATAAGAACACCGTGAATTCATTGTCCCAGGAAGGGGAAACTTTATTGACACATTCCTGGGGTCAGATACATCACATGATCACACTGACAGAACCACAGGCACATAGACACAGGCAACAGAGCATGCACAATATCGGCACTAGTACAGTGTATATCCACCTTTCGCAGCAATGCAGGCTGCTATTCTCCCATGGAGACGATCGTAGAGATGCTGGATGTAGTCCTGTGGAACGGCTTGCCATGCCATTTCCACCTGGCGCCTCAGTTGGACCAGCGTTCGTGCTGGACGTGCAGACCGCGTGAGACGACGCTTCATCCAGTCCCAAACATGCTCAATGGGGGACAGATCCGGAGATCTTGCTGGCCAGGGTAGTTGACTTACACCTTCTAGAGCACGTTGGGTGGCACGGGATACATGCGGACGGGCATTGTCCTGTTGGAACAGCAAGTTCCCTTGCCGGTCTAGGAATGGTAGAACGATGGGTTCGATGACGGTTTGGATGTACCGTGCACTATTCAGTGTCCCCTCGACGATCACCAGTGGTGTACGGCCAGTGTAGGAGATCGCTCCCCACACCATGATGCCGGGTGTTGGCCCTGTGTGCCTCGGTCGTATGCAGTCCTGATTGTGGCGCTCACCTGCACGGCGCCAAACACGCATACGACCATCATTGGCACCAAGGCAGAAGCGACTCTCATCGCTGAAGACGACACGTCTCCATTCGTCCCTCCATTCACGCCTGTCGCGACACCACTGGAGGCGGGCTGCACGATGTTGGGGCGTGAGCGGAAGACGGCCTAACGGTGTGAGGGACCGTAGCCCAGCTTCATTGGAGACGGTTGCGAATGGTCCTCGCCGATACCCCAGGAGCAACAGTGTCCCTAATTTGCTGGGAAGTGGCGGTGCGGTCCCCTACGGCACTGCGTAGGATCCTACGGTCTTCGCGTGCATCCGTGCGTCGCTGCGGTCCGGTCCCAGGTCGACGGGCACGTGCACCTTCCGCCGACCACTGGCGACAACATCGATGTACTGTGGAGACCTCACGCCCACGTGTTGAGCAATTCGGCGGTACGTCCACCCGGCCTCCCGCATGCCCACTATACGCCCTCGCTCAAAGTCCGTCAACTGCACATACGGTTCACGTCCACGCTGTCGCGGCATGCTACCAGTGTTAAAGACTGCGATGGAGCTCCGTATGCCACGGCAAACTGGCTGACACTGACGGCGGCGGTGCACAAATACTGCGCAGCTAGCGCCATTCGACGGCCAACACCGCGGTTCCTGGTGTGTCCGCTGTGCCGTGCGTGTGATCATTGCTTTTACAGCCCTCTCGCAGTGTCCGGAGCAAGTGTGGTGGGTCTGACACACCGGTGTCAATGTGTTCTTTTTTCCATTTCCAGGAGTGTAGCTCCCAAAATTCTTAAATAGAACCCATGAAAATACATTTGTTTATTCACAAGTTTTTCACTTTTCTTTTTCTATGTGCAATTGCCGCTCTGTCGTTCTCTATGTGGAATTGCAGTTCTGTCATGTTTTGTAGGCCCAGTTATTCTCTAGATACAGAGTACTTGAGCTTATAAGGATTGGGGTGTGAACTTTATGCTATAACTAATGGTCCGTAGTATAATTTGAATAGCTTTTTTATTTCTGCATCTACTTCACTAGATTTTTCCGTGGCTTTCACCAAGACACAGTCCTCCCTTTTGGCTGCTGTTACTCCTAGGCATGATGGAAACTCCACAACCTCTGTAAGGAATATCATCAGCTTGCTTACCATCATTACTTGCAATGTTGCATTACTTTTAACACTATTTAGAAAATCTTCCAGTGATTTATAAGCTCAGTCAACTTGTAGTGTTTGTTGCTTGCGTACATCCTACATAGGCGGCCAGTTTGTCGCATTTAGCGTTCACATTGTTTACTTGCCAAATGAAATATTGATATCTTTATGTTTGATGTTTTGCTTGTTCATGAAATCATCCCACATATTAGAAGTAAATTGTGATCTTCAGACAAAAGTGTCTCTGGTTTTATTACTTTAGTAAAGAAATCCTTTCCCAGTATGGTGATCGGAGTTTCGCTATTAGCTTACCATATCAGGTACAATCTATAAACTTGTAAAGTACAACAATCACAAATGTATTCTTCACACTATCGAAACCATGTGGGGGAGGGCTGAAATTATCTACTGCCAATAACTTACCAACCTTGCTAGGAATGATACTTTGCATTTCTCCCTGGTGCGAAATAGTGCAGTGTTTCACTTGCTGGTATTTCTCACATGCAAACAACTGAGCGCACACCCGTGTCGCTAGATTGTTTATGTGCACATTTTCATCTGTGATCTTTACACACTTATTGCGGCCCGTGATGCCCATAACGTAAGTGAATGTAATCTGTCAGCATCTCAACATACTTTCCTGGGAAGCACAGTCTTCACAGTTCCGTTTCTTCATCTTTCCTACGAAGCAGAACACCCTTACGTATTTTATAGTATCGAGGATTCTTTTCGTAAAATTTCGTTTTATACAAACATCAAAAATTTTTTTTGCATCATCTCAGTCCCGAAAGTTCCGGAACCTGTACAGAAAACTGGAATAGAGATCAGCATAAACATCATTTCCGCCCTTTTTACTGCTCATGAAAACCACACATTGCATGTTGTATCACCATACAGCGAGACCTTGAGAGGTGGTGGTCCAGATTTCTGTACACACCGTACCTCTAATACCCAGTAGCACGTCTTCTTGCATTAATGCATGCCTGTGTTCGTCGTGGCTTACTATTCACAAGTTCATCAAGGCACTGTTGGTCCAGATTGTCCCACTCCTCAGTGGAGATTCGGTGTAGATCCTTCAGAATGCTTGGTGGGTCATGTCATCCATAAACAGACCTTTTCAATCTATCCCAGGCTTTTTCGATAGGGTTCATGTCTGGAGAACACGCTGGCCACTCTAGTCTGGCGATGTCGTTATCGTGAAGGAAGTCATTCACAAGATGTGCACGATGGGGACGCGAATTGTCGTCCATGAAGACGAATGCCTCACCAATATGCTGCAGATATGGTTGCACTATGGGCCGGAGGATGGTATTCACATATCGTACAGTCATTACAGTGCCTTACATGACCACCAGCGGCGTACGTCGGCCCCACATAAAGCCACCTCAAAACAGCAGGGAACCTCTCCCTTGCTGCACTCGCTGGACAGTGTGTCTAAGGCGTTCAGCCTGACCAGGTTGCCTCCAAACACGTCTCCAACGATTGTCTGGTTGGGAGCATATGCGACGTTCATCGGTGAAGACTACGTGATGCCAATCCTGAGCGGTCCATTCGGCATGTTGTTCGGCCCATCTGTACCGCGCTGGATTGTGTCGTGGTTACAAAGATGGACCTCGCTATGGACGTCGGAACTGTAGTTGCCTATTGCGCACAGTTTGAGTCGTAACACGACGTTCTGTGGCTGCACGAAAAACACTATTCAACATCGTGGCGTGGCTGACAGGGTTCCTCCGAGCCGTAATCCGTAGGTAGTGGTCATCCACTGCAATAGTGGCCATTGGTTCGCCTGATCGAGGCATATCATCGACAGTTCCTGTCTCTCTGTATCTCGTCCATGTCCGAACAACATCGCTTTGGTTCACTCCGAGAGGCGTGGACACTTGCTTTGTTGAGAGTCCTTACTGGTATAAAATAACAATGCGGACGCGATGGAACCGCGGTACTGACCGTCTAGGCATGGTTGAACTACAGACAACAGGAGCAGTGTACCTCCTTCCTGGTGGAATGATTGGAACTGATCGGCTGTTGGGCCCCCTCCGTCTAATAGGCGCTGCTCGTGCATGGTTGTTTGCATCTTTGGGCAGGTTTAGTGACATCTCTGAACATTCAAAGGGAGTTCTGGAAACTGGGCTGATGCAAAACTTTTTTTTATGTGTGCATTTTTCAGTTGTGGGTCGTCATTTTGCGCTCGTCACATTTACTTACAGACACCACGAATCTCTCTATACTGTTCTACTTATTTCATATATGGGAGCCGAAACTATTCATTTACTTCTTCCTCATTGCTGCCTTCTTGCCCAACAGGTAGACGCGACAGTGCACAAGCGAAGCAGTTTTCATTTCCATTTATACGTCTTATGTTATAACTATATTCCGGCAAAAATATTTCCCAGCTCATAAGACGATCATTTAGCAACCTGCTATCCTGCAGAAAACTGAGAGCCTTATGATCAGATAGCACAGTCATCTTGTGACCCTCCAGATACAGTTAGAACTTTTGAAGCCGTATCCCAATAGGGAGTACTTAGTTTTCGGAAATTCTGTAGCTGTGTGCGTGTTTATTTAACAGATAGAAGGCAAAAAAAAACACTCCTGTGTTCTATCTGTCCTCCCATCAATTTCTACTGGAATACCTCACATCCGATGCCGTAATCTGAACTGTTCGTGGCTAGACAGAACGGCAACAACATGTCAGGGAAGTATAACTTTTTACTACTTTGTAAGTTGTCCTGTAACTCTATGAATTCCCTTACACATTCATCACTCTGTATCCATGTCGCATTCTCCTTTAATAGCTCACATAAGTTTGGAGTATTCTTTCTCTCATTATCCAGAAATTTTCGGTAGGAAGCCCATACCGTAAGTGCGACTTGAACTGTTTCCTGGTGTTGGGGTCTCTTGCATTCCGAAATTGCTTTAAGCTTCTCACTGCTTGGCAACCTACCTTTGGACGAGAGTTTAAGACCTGAAAAGTGATTTTCTGCTCTAATTCATATTTAAAAATTTTTAATGTCATTTCTCCCCTTCTTAAGACCAAGAGCACCTCCTCCAATAACTTCACAACGCTTTCGCCAAGATTCCACAGCAATAAAAATATCGTCCACATGGACAACAAGTTTCCTCATTAACAGATCTCCCAGTACATGGCTTAGCACTTCCACAAAAACCGCAACAGATAGCATCAATCCAAAGAGCACCACTCTGAAACCATAACTTCGAGCACATGAGTCTCCGCTTCCATTTTGATCCCCAGTCTTCAAAGAGAGATGGTGTGCGATGTGTATATGCAAACAAACAAAAAATTAATTACACAACTTTATTTTTCACGGTGATGATAGAAGCTTTACGTCTAACCCTCGTAGCTTGTACTTCAATAATGACAGAAACTTTGGGTACAATTTCAACTTATGCACCGAAACTAGAGCTATACTTGGAGATCAGTTGTAAGTTTCCGGCTCATATTTTCACCAATAGCAGTCTCCCTGGTGCAGCTATAGTCGAGATGGCGTAAGAAAAACTCCGAGAGACTGCAGTGGTGTTGCCAGCTTTCAGATGGGAAGCGCTAATGGTACACAATACCCACCTACAGAGCGGCATTAATACTGACACGCTACCATAATCTGGTGTATACACTCTTTAGTGCTCGCCCAATACCATTGTGATTCCCGCACAGGTTGAGACACTTTTTGGCGATCGTGACATTGCCCTGCTATGGTGTTTCGTACGAGTCCGAAGCAATGTTTCTTTGGATATACAAGTATGTCTCAAGGAACAGATACTGCGTTGACGAATTGAGAAATGATTCAATAATTGCAATTGTCATTCTGCTTCAGCTATAGAATATTTCAGAACAAATGAAAATTTGTGCTGGACCAGGACTCGATAGGGATTTGTCGCTCGTCACGAGCAGTCGCTTTAATTGCTTCGGCTATCCGAGCATACTTTCAGGACCGACTCAAACGTCCATCCGTCCTGGTGTCTTCACTCTCTAGTGGTCGCACTGTAGTATCCTGATTCCCCCATCGATTTCGATCGTCACATAATTTTCTCTGACTTTGGAAACCCTCGTCGCCAGTTTCGTAAAGACATCGTCACTATGTTACAGTAGAACGAGCTTGTGGGTTCGTGAAACGGTTTCGGGTGCAGTGCACCGCTAAGACAATTTCTCTCTGCCATTATAACGCAGCTCTGCACCATGGTCAGGTAACAGGATAGGAGAACGAAGGTTCTACAAGAATCCGAAAGATTAGTAACAAAGTCACACATTTGAGTTAAAAGGTTTACTTATCTTTATGACTTGTCGAATGATTAAATCTGCAACACTGTATGTAATATAACACAAAAAAGACGCTCGATGGCTAAGTGCAAATAATCGTAGGTAAACTTTAGAGTACATAGCAAGTTCAGTTTACAACTGTCTATTCACTTGCAAGAGTTCACTAAACGACGTTCCCTGTCTAAGTCAGCCCTAGAGGATGACCTACATCCAAGTGGGCGAGAGCTGCTCTTGCATCTTCCGAGTAGGCTTCTGTCCGTTTCGTCCGGCCGTTGGCGATTGTGCTCGGCCGGAAATTGGCCGAGACGAAGTCGATATCTTCATCCTCAGCGCCGTCCTTGGCGCTGGTGGATCTCGCGCAAGCGGCGAGTCACTATGGCTCCGGCACCAGCTCGCATCTTTGCGCCTGTGGGGCTTCTGCCCTGGCTGTGTCTTGTTCTGACGACACAGCACTCGTCATTTGCAATAATCTTCTTCCTCCCCATTTTCTTCATTATTTCTTCATTCTTAAGTCTTTCAGTCCATTTCACGTTAAGCATTCTCCTCCATAGCCATGTTTCAAAACTTTCTAAACATCTTTCTTCTTTCTTTTTCACATTTACTAAATCTTTTCCTCAGCTCTATTGGAATTCTTCTAGGTGCTACTAACTGCTTCAGGTTTTAAATGCTCTCTTTCCCATAGGTATCCTCCTTATTTCTTCTGTACAGTTTCCATTCCATGTCATTAAACGTCCCAGTTACAAAGAGGATTTTAATTTCTCTATCTTTTTTTTCGTCTGGGAATACGTTCACTAGAGCTTCCTTCTTGCTTATGCTAATCACTTTTGTCTTTTCTTTATTTATCTTCAGTCCCCACTCCTTGTCCATTTTTGCAATACTTTTCAACACCTTTTGTAGCTCCTCTTGTGATTCCGTTAACCATCACCGTCAGAAAAAGCCAGTGGGTTTTCTCTTACACTAAACTACCATTGCTCGAAAATGCTAGTGCAGTTGTCAAAAAAACGGCTCTGAGCACTATGCGACTCAACTTCTGAGGTCATCAGTCGCCTAGAACTTAGAACTAATTAAACCTAACTAACCTAAGGACATCACACACATCCATGCCCGAGGCAGGATTCGAACCTGCGACCGTAGCGGTCACGCGGTTCCAGACTGAAGCGCCTTTAACCGCACGGCCACACCGGCCGGCTGCAGTTGTCCACTGCTCTGAGATGTAGGAGGCGTTGATCCGACCTTACAGGTGTAACAACTGTATGTGTTGAAGTGGAAAACACAAAACAGCTTTTATTGTTACGTTTATGACCTCGATTTTAACCATGTTGGGAAACAAACGAGCAAGCGAGCTTTGTAGTCCGATTCACGAACAATGGCGGTTCACGCAGTCGAGGCACAGACGGGGCTACATTGTTGGCGGTTCCATGCGACAGTTGCAGTACGCGCTACAACATCCTCTGAAGGAAGAAAGTGTGTATTGTGCGAATTTGGTCTCTCGCATACACTGTAGAATTTGTCACTTACCACCACCATCAGCGATGACAACTTGCAACAAATTGAATAAAGATTAATTAATTAAATAACGCTGCTATTACGTTTAATCCTGGCAATGGCTACGACATTCATAGCAGTTGGAACTGCAGTCAAGACAGTGTGGGAGGTCCCTGGCGGTTGCAGTGGGCTGGGCGCGGCAGTTTCACGCGTTACCTCAACTGATAGCTTGAGGTACTGTATTGTAATGCAGTACCTGTGTTGTACTATATGTACTGTGTTCATCAGAAGAAAAAACCTGATGTAAATATTACACAACGTATTTGTTCACGTTTGTTTGAATATCATTGGATTTTGTTTCACGTGGAGCGGAAGCCAAGCTGTTTACCTTACCGTCAAGTACGGTTATAAAGGTACGTTTTATGCTGTGTTACATGCATTTAACCCTTGACAACTATCGACCGTCTCACAGACGGCTGCTAATTTTTGTGTCGAGATATTTCTCACACCCCTGCAAAGCTAAATGGACTCTTCCATGTACCTTCCTATTGGCTGTCAAGCTACACGTGCCAGCATTCTTGCATTGTTGCTGCTCTTTGTTTTATTAGCCTTGAGAGGTCTTACAGACATACCATAGTGTTTGCGTGCCGCGTTTTTATTGCCTGCTACTGTTTCTCCATGGCGGGGAAAGCTGTGCCTTCTGTGCAACGTGTGTTATGTGAGACAGATGTCTTCACTTGCAAGATGTGCCTCAGACACCGAAAGAAGAATTCGAAAATTGAAAAACGTGCACCTTTTGCCCTCCTCGTCTGAAGAGGAAAACAAGGTATCCATGTCAACAGCGTGGTGTTCCGATTTGTTGGGAATGTTCCAGGAAGGTCTGCGTGAACTGTTTGCAGGTGGAAATTGACTAAAGTATGATTCAGTGGCACATGAGAACAAGTATTTAGTTTTTACTTGTAATTTTAGAAGTAATTCATAGACTTATGGACTGAAATATTCGCTCTACATTGCAAAGTGAGTCGTAAACTGAAAGCAGACTTCGCACACAATTTATCGTAAGTCATGTCAGGTTTTTCCACCTAGTTATATTGCCAATTTGTAATATAATCCCTGTGATGAAAATCTATGTGTGGGTAGAGAGCTAATCATTGGCTGTTATTTTCGTAAATCATAAAATAAAAATATACTCCAGATTTCGCTTTGTTTTAATTGTCGAAGTGTTTAAAATACCACAGTGTTTAAAAAAATCAAATTTCTACAAAAGTCACCTCTAAGAAGTGTAATGAATGGCTGGAAGTCAAGAAACTATATATATTCAGCAAAATTCTGGTTTGATATATAAAATAGAAAAATGTGGTCTGTGAGACCCCTCCATAGTAATTGTGTTCCTGTGAATGACCATAGTAGTTAAAGGATAAACTGAGCGACAACGCAGCTGGCCTAACTAACCTGCAGTGATGTGAGCAAACGTAAAAAGAGATGAGCAGAGAAACAATATAACTTCGCATGTCACTTAATTTTTACAGAGAATGAAATTAAATTCGTCAAAACTCCAGCACTACCGCACGCTTTTTAGGTGACTAAGCGAAAAACATAAAATGCTCTCGTTCTCACCGAACATAATATTCTAATTACAAACAAGAGTGACGAAAACACGGGGTAATTTTTCTGAGTGAGCTATGTGTGATGCATTTCACCACATTGTTTAATATTGAAGCCACTGAATGTATTAATTACAGCCAGTCGTCTGGTAATCTCTTGGCTTCTCCCTTAACCGAATCTGAGAAACTCATTTCAGTTCTGGAACTGTCATCTGTTACGTTGATAAAGAGTCGATCAACAACAGTATCCACGAAGCCAACCAAGCGTCGCATTTTCTCCTCTTCTTTTATGACACGCCGTTCTGCATCCCGCCAGCTTTCAGTAGTGACATGTGAAAAAGCTGCGTCCTTTAGTTCCCGTATGTCGGGAAGCTTAACGGTCTTATTATTTCTGAAGAAAGATTTCTCACCTTGGATCCACATCGGTTTCTGTTGGGTTCGTATTGTACTGGTACGCTGGCAATTGTAAAAATGCAGCATTTGTATGTGCTCGGTGGTGTGAAAATGATTATTTTCCATGTTTCTACGACATTTATCACTACGGTTCGTGTGAGACTACACCTGTGGTATAGCAAAATTAACATAATCCAAATAAAGAGTACTTGGTTTTTCATTTTTGTCCTAAAAATTGAATTGTTATGTTTTCTTAATTTAAGCAACCTTTATTAAAAATCTTTCTTAAAAGATCGATTAACAGTTTACATTGAAATGAAAACATCAATTTCGCGTGCAATACGTAATTTCAAACAAGAAGAGTGTATTATTCACTAAAAAAAATGACGATGAATTTTACAATTACGAGTGTAGGTATTTGAAATTGAATGAAAAAAAAAAGAATAACCAAGGCGAGACTTGAACATGGAATGATAGATGGTATTAGAAGAAGACGGACATACAAACAGATGATGGAAGATGTTCAGAAACTGTCACGACGGAGGGCCTCCAATTGAAACCTGTCATAAGACAGATGCACTACATAGGAAGAAACAAAAATTCGAAGAGTTTTGTGAATTCATTCCGGACGTGGATATGGAAAATAAAAACTTCCTAAGTTCAGTGCTGAGGGTACGTGACGTTTAAACGAAGAAGTGAAATATTACTGCGCAAGAATATGGGAGATCCAACAGCTACATACCACGGTCGAGCACGAGAGGTATCTCCGGTGTTTTGTGTGTTTTGCGCCGTTTCCTGAGAAAATATTTGCGGTATACATTTTTTTAAAGAAAAGACGGTTAAAGGAATCAAGTATCTGGATATGTCTTCTCCCTCAATTGCGAAATCATGTGGGAAATTTAATTTTTCAACAGGGCCCATACCAATGCTGTGGCGCCTTGATAAAAGGCGTAACTATGAGTGGTTGTAAGGAACCCGCAGATCTCGGTTTGCACCACTGACCTGTAAAGTCATCTGATCTCTCTGCATGTGATTTTTTTTTTTTTTGCGTGTGTTTTCCATATATCTACCTCTCCTTGCAACCACCTAGCAATAGCAGTGATGCGAGACATACTGTCAGATGAATGGAACAATTTTGTCTATCACCTTCATGTTTCCCGTGCGTGCAGTGAAAGGCGCATTGGAAATTTTTGAGAGATAAACGAATACTTTGGTTCTAAACGTTATTGTAAAAAGCATCCAAAGATTGTATATTAATGTGTCTAAAAGATATCCTCTCGTAAAACTGGATCGTGCTTATGGAAATAAAAAACCTGTAGTCTTACGAGTAAGTTAAAATTCGCCCAGTTCTGTCATCAACGTGAAGAAAATATAGACTCGTGAAATCCGATGAATTCACACTAGTGTGCAAAACTTACGGACGAAACTAACTTTTCATGGTGTGTCACTGTCAAATACCGTAGCTCGATGAAACGTCGACCATACATATAAGGAACTGCTACAGTATAGCAATATAGTACCGAAGGTAATGAAAGAAATGCGCGATGAAACGAACAGAAATGATACTTTTATTTAAGGACAACAATTACACTGAAGTCACCGTGATTTGTTACGGTTTCCCGGATATTTCAAAAGACGGGACATGCTTCTTAATAGGGTGTGTAATCAGAACGGACGGCAGTGCATGCTCTGCAACGTGCTCCGTAAGGAGCTCTTCAGGTAGGGCAGTCCCAATTTTTACACAGTCCCGTGTTTTTGTCCGCGCTCGTGGTCTCACAGTAGCGTTCTCGCTTCCCGAGCACGGGGTCAGAGATTTCCACCTGCCCCGAAATGACTGGGTGTTGTTGTGTCGCCTTCATCATCATCATTCATCCCTATTACGGTGGGAGGAACGCAACGGCAAACCACTTCCATTAGGACCTTGCCTAGTACGACGGTGCGAGTCTCCCGCATCGTCCCCCTACCCTCTGTCAAGAAGCATTGGGCTTCATTTCCATTCCCATTTTTTTAAACAGTCCAATATAGCCACAGACACAAATGATGATGAAATGATGAGGACAACTCAAACACCCAGTCCCCGGGCAGAGAAAATCCCCCAACCTGGCCAGGAATCGAACCCGAGCAACATTAGCCACTAGGCCACAAGCTGCGGACTTCAGGTAGGTCGTTTCATTCCTCCAGCAAGGCGGTTGAAACTGCTGGATGTTCGTGGACGGGTTGCAATGCGTCTCCACAACGCATTCCACACGTGCTCGATGTGATTTACAGGTAAGTCGTGGGAATGGGCAGGCCAGCCTATTCGCCGAATAACCTCTGGTTCCGAGAGCTCTTCCACCTGCGCTGTTAGATCCGATCGCACACTGTCGCCCATAAAAATGAAGTCTGGGCCGAATGCGTTCCTGTAACGACTCGCATAGGGAAAGAGTACAAAGTGACAATGGCTTACAAGGGGAGGCCACGACGTTTGGAACGCGGATTTACTGCAAACTTCGTACACTCGTAGTACTCCATGAGGACAACAAAACGTGTGAGCAGTAGCCCGTACTTTTCAAGCGTTACTGAGAAAATCGTAAGATAATTTCGGTCGTCAAGTATATTTCTGTGCGTGGCCATTTTAACCATGAAGCGGCTGCAGCTAAGTGGTCGCGGCACGGCAGTTCAGCGTGTTCGGTCAAAGCGTTAGCTTTCCTTTCTAATAAAAGAACAGAGCGAACGGACTATCGAAGAAACTGAACGGGTATCATTGGACATCCGCCCTGAACAAATTCAACGAATAATACAGAACAAACTTTAAAAAAAAATGTGGTTGGCGTTCAAGTAATAGTAAAGAAAATGACTTTGTTGAAAATAAAAGAAAAACTGACGAACGGAACTCGATCCAGCGATCTAGCGGCTTGAAAGCCAACCACTTAAAAAAAAAAAGTTCTACATTGTTCGCTGAATTTGTTCAGCGCGGACGTCCGATGACACCCGTTTAGTTCTTTCTTTTTCTTGAGAAAGGAAAGCTAACGCTTTGACCGAACACGCTGAGCTATCGTGCCGCCACTACTCGGCTGTAGCCGCTATATGGTTAAAATGGCCACGCACAGACATATATTTGACGACCGACATTATCTTACCATTTTCTCAGTAACGCTTAAGAAGTACGCGCTACTCCTTACACAGTTTGCTGTACTCATGGATTACTACGAGTGTACGAAATTTACAGTAAATCCACGTTCCAAACGTCGTGGCCTCCCCTTGTTAGACCAGAGAGTTTGCCATGTTCAAAGATTTGGAGATCAGTAAGCCCTTGCATTATTACGCTTTCCCACACAATAACGCCTGGGCCACCAGTGCCATCATGTTCGACAGTGCTGGACGTACCCTCACAGGGAGCGAAGTGGGAACACGTAGTGCACCCAGGAACATTGTCGAGCGTGGTAGTTTTGGTGATCCAGGTGTTACGATGTGGGAAAGCATAATGTTGCTTCAGTGTGCTGACCTCCAAATCTTTGAACAATGTACACTCACTAGTTAACGTTATTGTGACTCTGTACTCCTCTCCATACGCTTCTATTCATGACTTCATTGTAATGAATGACAATGCGTGAACGCATCGGACAGCGCAAGTGGGGAGCTCTTTCAGCGAAAGGATATTCGGCGGACGGATTGATCTGCCTATTTCCCCGATTTGAATTCCACAGAGCACGCGCGTATGCGTTGGAGAAACGTATTACAGCTCGCCCACATGCACCAGCAGTTGTCAACAGCACTGGTGGAGGAATGGAATGCCCTATCAGAAGAACTCCTTACCCATCTTGAGGCCAGCATGAAAGCATGCATAGCCACCTTTAGTTCAAATGGTTCAAATGGCTCTGAGCACTATGCGACTTAACTTCTGAGGTCATCAGTCGCCTAGAACTTAGAACTAATTAAAGCTAACTAACCTAAGGACATCACACACATCCATGCCCGAGGCAGGATTCGAACCTGCGACCGTAGCGGTCGCGCGGTTCCAGACTGTAGCGCCTAGAACCGCACGGCCACTCCGTCCGGCGCCGCCTTTAGTGATCAGACACCCTATTAAGAGCCATGTCCCGCCTTTGAAACGTCCGGGGTCCATCATAAATCGAGGTGACTTCAATAAATCTGTTGTCTTTGAACAAAAGTGTAATTTGTGTACGTTTCACTGCGTACTTCTTTCAGTTACCTTCTGTGCTATACTGTATTAGTTCTTTTTAGGTATGATCGGAGTTTCATCGAGCTGTATTACTTAGATGTGACATGTTGTAGTTGTTGTGGTCTTCAGTCCTGAGGCTGTTTTGATGCAGCTCTCCATGCTACTCTATCCTGTGCAAGCTTCTTCATCTCCCAGTACTTACTGCAACCTACATCCTTCTGAATCTGCTTAGTGTATTCATCTCTTGGTCTCCCTCTACGATTTTTACCCTCCACGCTGCCCTCCAATGCTAAATTTTTGATCCCTTGATGCCTCAGAACATGTCCTACCAACCGGTCCCTTCTTCTTGTCAGGTTGTGCCACAAACTCCTCTTCTCTCCAATTCTACACAATACCTCAGCATTCTTCTGTAGCACCACATTTCGAAAGCTTCTATTCTCTTCTTGTCTGAACTATTTATCATCCATCTTTCACTTCCATACATGGCTACACTCCATACAAATACTTTGAGAAACGGCTTCCTGACACTTAAATATATACTCGATGTTAACAAATTTCTCTTCTTCAGAAATGCTTTCCTTGCCATTGCCAGTCTACATTTTATATCCTCTCTACTTCGACCATCATCAGTTATTTTGCTCTCCAAATAGCAAAACTCCTTTACTACTTTAAGTGTCTCATTTCCTAATCTAATTCCCTCAGCATCACGCGACTTAATTCAACTACATTCAATTATCCTCGTCTTGCTTTTGTTGGTATTCATCTTATATCCTCCTTTCAAGACACTGTCCATTCCGTTCAACTGCTCTTGCAAGTCCTTTGCTGTCTTTGACAGAATTACAATGTCATCGGCGAACCTCAAAGTTACTTATGGAGTAATAGAAGAAGTGACATAGCATGCAAAAATTACTTTCAATATGGTTCAAATGGCTCTGAGCACTACGGGACTTAACTTCTGAGGTCATCAGTTGTCTTGTGACAGCCAGAGCGAGAGCACCAGCAGCAGCGAGTACTGTTTGTATAAAGCGTTTATTTTGCATTTTGTTTACGACCATCCACTAAGGAAGGGATTCTATTTGTGTTTATCTGCTCTGCATAGTAACTAACAGTTCTTGATAAAACTTTACGTAGTTTTCGTGTTAGATTTCGTAATGTTTTCTTGATCGTTTAGAACAGAAAGCGCCCTAAAACCGTCTTTTGTTTGTTTCGCGGCCGTTAGCCACTAGTCACTTGAATCAGCAGTTGTCTTGGGACAGCCAGAGCGAGAGCACCAGCAGCAGCGAGTACTGTTTGTATAAAGCGTTTTTGTACTTATTTGCTGCGCTTAGCTTTTAAATAGTTTTTCTGGGAAAACCTAGCGTAGTTTTCGCGTCTCGTATTTCAGTGAGTGTTTCTTGATTATCAGAGTAGCTCATCAGAAGATTATCTTGGGAATTTGTCACCGTATAGAGTAGGGTAAACATAGTCATGTGTAGGGACTGTGGTTGTTGTGAGCGGACGCAAGGAGAATTGGCCACTCTTAGGGGGCAGGTGGAGGCTTTGTCTGTTAGGCTCATCGAGCTCGAGGCGCAGGCGTCGGCTCGTAGTGGCGTTGGGGCAACTGTGGTGAGACCTATGCCTACTTCGGTGGCCTTGGAATCACATGGAACCTCTGATGTCGCTGCGTCTTCCGGCAGTGAGCATCTTACCGGTCAGCCATCACTCCAGGGTGAATGGCGGACAGTGGTGGGCTCGCGCGTGCCTGGCCGAAAGGCAAAGGTGGGATCTGGCCGCGTGGCAGCTGCCTTACCCCTTTCCAACAGGTACGGGGTGCTTCCTAGTGGTGATGACATCGTTTCCGAGCCACCACAGGATGCCTCGCCTGTTGGGCCAGTGGCCGATTCTCCGGCAAGGTCCCGACAGTCACAGAGGGCGGGCCTATTAGTTATAGGGAGCTCCAACGTTAGGCGGGTTATGGAGCCCCTCAGGAAAATAGCGGGTAGGTCGGGGAAGAATGCCAGTGTGCACTCGGTGTGCTTGCCGGGGGGTCTCGTCCGTAATGTGGAGGAGGCCCTTCCGGCAGCTATTGAACGCACTGGGTGTGACCGGCTGCAGATAGTAGCACATGTCGGAACGAATGACGCCTGCCGCTTGGGTTCTGAGGCCATCCTTGGTTCCTTCCGGCGGCTGGCTGATTTGGTGAAGACAACCAGCATCGCACGCGGAATGCAAGCTGAGCTTAATATCTGCAGCATAGTGCCCAGAGTCGATCGCGGTCCTCTGGTTTGGAGCCGTGTGGAGGGTCTAAACCAGAGGCTCAGACGACTCTGCGACTATAATGGTTGCAAATTCATCGACCTCCGTTATTGGGTGGAGAACTGTAGGGCCCCCCTAGACAGGTCAGGCGTGCACTACACACCGGAAGCAGCTACTAGGGTAGCAGAGTACGTGTGGCGTGCACACGGGAGTTTTTTTAGGTTAGAGGGACCCCCCCCCTTGGGCGAAACGATAAAATACCTGACGGCTTACCAGAGAGGACATTATCATCGTTGATAAAGGACGTCCGTCCTCAGAGACCAAAAACAGGAAAAGTTAACGTAATATTGGTAAACTGCAGGAGTATCCAGGGAAAGGTTCCTGAATTAGTATCTCTTATTGAAGGAAATAGTGCGCATATAGTATTAGGAACGGAAAGTTGGTTAAAACCGGAAGTGAACAGTAACGAAATCCTAGACACAGAATGGAATATATACCGCAAGGATAGGATAAACGCCAATGGTGGAGGAGTATTTATAGCAGTAAAGAATTCAATAATATCCAGTGAAGTTATTAGCGAATGCGAATGTGAAATAATCTGGGTTAAGTTAAGTATCAAAGGTGGGTCAGATATGATAGTCGGATGCTTCTATAGACCACCTGCATCAGCAACCGTAGTAGTTGAGCGCCTCAGAGAGAACCTGCAGAACGTCGTGAAGAAGTTTCGTGATCATACTATTGTAATAGGGGGAGACTTCAATCTACCAGGTATAGAATGGGATAGTCACACAATCAGAACTGGAGCCAGGGACAGAGACTCTTGTGACATTATCCTGACTGCCTTGTCCGAGAATTACTTCGAGCAGATAGTTAGAGAACCAACTCGTGAAGCTAACGTTTTAGACCTCATAGCAACAAATAGACCGGAACTTTTCGACTCCGTGAATGTAGAAGAGGGTATCAGTGATCATAAGTCAGTGGTTGCATCAATGACTACAAGTGTAATAAGAAATGACAAGAAAGGGAGGAAAATATATTTGCTTAACAAGAGTGATAGGGCACAAATCGCAGAATATCTGAGTGACCACCATCAAACGTTCATTTCTGAGGAAGAGGATGTGGAACAAAAATGGAAAAAATTCAGAAACATCGTCCAGTACGCCTTAGATAAGTTCGTACCGACTAAGGTCCAAAGCGAGGGGAAAGATCCACCGTGGTATAACAATCATGTACGAAAGGTACTACGGAAACAAAGAAAGCTTCATCATAGGTTTAAGAGTAGTCGAATCATAGCTGATAAGGAAAAGCTGAACGAAGCGAAAAAGAGCGTAAAGAGAGCAATGAGAGAAGCATTCAACGAATTCGAACATAAAACATTGGCAAACAATCTAAACAAGAACCCTAAAAAGTTTTGGTCATATGTAAAATCGGTAAGCGGATCTAAATCCCCTATTCAGTCACTCGTTGACCACGATGGCACCGAAACAGAGGACGACCGAAGAAAGGCAGAAATACTGAATTCAGTGTTCCGAAACTGTTTCACTGCGGAAAATCGTAACACGGTCCCTGACTTCAGCCGTCGCACGGACGCCAAAATGGAAAATATTGAAATAAACGATATCGGAATTGAAAAACAACTGCTATCACTTAGTAGCGGAAAAGCATCCGGACCAGACGAGATACCCTTAAGATTCTACAGTGATTATGCTAAAGAACTTGCCCCCTTTCTATCAGCAATTTATCGTAGATCGCTGGAAGAACGTAAAGTACCTAGCGACTGGAAGAAAGCGCAGGTCGTTCCCATTTTCAAGAAGGGTCATAAATCAGATGCGAATAATTATAGGCCTATTTCGCTTACGTCAATCTGTTGTAGAATAATGGAACATGTTTTGTGTTCTCGTATTATGACGTTCTTAGATAATACAAATCTCCTTCATCATAACCAACATGGATTCCGCAAACAGAGATCATGTGAAACTCAGCTCGCCCTATTTGCCCAAGAAATTCACAGTGCCGTAGACACTGGCGAGCAGATTGATGCCGTATTCCTGGACTTCAGGAAGGCATTTGATACGGTTCCGCACTTACGTTTAGTGAAAAAAATACGAGCTTACGGAATATCGGACCAGGTTTGTGATTGGATTCAGGATTTCCTAGAAGAAAGAACACAACATGTCATTCTTAACGGTTCAAAATCTGCAGATGTAGAGGTAATTTCGGGAGTACCGCAGGGAAGCGTGATAGGACCTTTATTGTTTACAATATACATAAATGACTTAGTTGACAACATCGGTAGCTCCGTGAGGCTATTTGCAGATGACACGGTTGTCTACAAGAAAGTAGCAACATCAGAAGACTCGTACGTACTCCAGGAGGACCTGCAGAGGATTAATGCATGGTGCGACAGCTGGCAGCTTTCCCTAAACGTAGATAAATGTAATATAATGCGCATACATAGGGGCAGAAATCCATTCCAGTACGATTATGCCATAGGTGGTAAATCATTGGAAGCGGTAACGACCGTAAAATACTTAGGAGTTACTATCCGGAGCGATCTGAAGTGGAATGATCACATAAAACAAATAGTGGGAAAAGCAGGCGCCAGGTTGAGATTCATAGGAAGAATTCTAAAAAAATGTGACTCATCGACGAAAGAAGTAGCTTACAAAACGCTTGTTCGTCCGATTCTTGAGTATTGCTCGTCAGTATGGGACCCTTACCAGGTTGGATTAATAGAAGAGATAGACATGATCCAGCGAAAAGCAGCGCGATTCGTCATGGGGACATTTAGTCAGCGCGAGAGCGTTACGGAGATGCTGAACAAGCTCCAGTGGCGGACACTTCAAGAAAGGCGTTACGCAATACGGAGAGGTTTATTATCGAAATTACGAGAGAGCACATTCCGGGAAGAGATGGGCAACATATTACTACCGCCCACATATATCTCGCGTAATGATCACAACGAAAAGATCCGAGAAATTAGAGCAAATACGGAGACTTACAAGCAGTCGTTCTTCCCACGCACAATTCGTGAATGGAACAGGGAAGGGGGGATCAGATAGTGGTACAATAAGTACCCTCCGCCACACACCGTAAGGTGGCTCGCGGAGTATAGATGTAGATGTAGATGTAGATCAGTCCCTTAGAACTTAGAACTACTTAAACCTAACTAACCTAAGGACATCACACACATACATGCCCGAGGCAGGATTCTAACCTGCGACCGTAGCGGTCGCGAGGTTCCAGACTGTAGCGCCTAGAACCGCTCGGCTACCCCGGCCGGCAAAAATTACTTTCGTCCTTAGTTTTGCACACCACTGTTTTTGAAACATGCTATACATTACATTTCCTGGCTTTTCCCAAACTGATCCTGGATCAATACGTCTGTGTGTTTCACAGGATACGATGTTAGTTCGTCTTTCTTTTTTTTCCCCTTCTCTTTCTCTCTCTCTTTCTCCAACGGTGACCAGCCGCTCACGATTGGCTACTACCCCTCCTTTGACCATAGTAACTCTGGTTGGTACAGCAGAATCGTGCTCTTTAGCCTAGAGTGCTATAGGTACATCCGTTTCACACGGTTTATCAATACTGGAAGCGAACCTCTCGAGCGGACATGATAACGCAGACGGGAGCCTTGGCACCTGTTGAGATACAGACGCGGCAGAATGATAAGGATCGATGTAGCCTCGCGTAGATGAGCATATTGTTAAAGTCACGTAACCTTCGTAAGTGTCTTACTTCCAACATTGTAAGGTTTCAACGCCGTTGAGAGGCTCTCTCTCATATGCGATTATAACATGCACAGATGACGCACATTGCTGTTCATGATTTGATATCCTATGCAGGATTCTCGTACAGGTGGTTTCCCCTTGATTTGCTGTGACTTATTATGAAGGGCCGTTGTGTGTATTGTATCGTGCGGTTGACTGAAGTGTGTAGTGTTGAAATTGTGTTGTTATAGCACTGTGATTTCCAACTTGGGGCTAATTACCCATTGAGGGGGTAAAATTTAGTTTTCTGATAGATATAAACAAAAGGGTTTAATTTCGTTTCCTTCACAAAACGAAATTATTTTTAAAATATCATTACTATTGCTACTATTTCCTAAGACTATAATACTGATAAGTTACCAATAATTACATTTTTTTTAAACATTAGCATTACACTGGAGTGTCAGAAGTCATGGCATACCTCCTAATATCATGTCGGACCTTCTTATGCCCATCGTAGTGCAGCAACTCGATGTGACATGCGCTGAACAAGTCGTTGGAAACTGTCAACATTAAGTTGACAGTTGATGGTTGGAGAGATAACATCGCTGTTACAGTAGTCTGTGTAAAACAGTTGTACATGTTGGCCACTGATGCATTGTGAATACAGAGATGTTAACCCATTCAGCGTCAGCTAAGGCCTGAGGATGGTGCACTGGAACACCGAAACTGGTAGCCATACGATAAATGACATCATAAGGACGGTTACTGGTGAATGGCTGAAATCCTCTAATCACATTGATGGTCATACAAAAACTTACCTATTTCCTCCCTATTTCAGATTGGGATGCACTGGGCTTGACGAAATCTGTTGTGCACACAGTTTCTGCCACTTAATTTACATAAGAACTCTTCTGATATA
Organism: Schistocerca americana; assembly: GCF_021461395.2. Lineage (NCBI taxonomy): Eukaryota > Metazoa > Arthropoda > Insecta > Orthoptera > Acrididae > Schistocerca > Schistocerca americana. The sequence continues at coordinate 258,369,606 of NC_060126.1, forward strand.
TCACACATAGTTTCATGATGGTCCTCTTGCTATAACCACCTTACACGGTCCACGTTTGCATCAGTATGTGCTGTAGACGGGCAACCAGCTCTGGATTTGTCTTGTTCCCAAGCTCTGCCTTCACGAAATCTTTTGTGTCCCTCGAAAACACGACTTCTTAAGAGTACCTCGACTGCATACGCTAGCTTAATCATTGTCTACTTTTCATTAGGGGTTGTCCTGGACTTGACGAAGAAGTCTTTACTCACTATCAGCATCCATTGTGTCACTGTAACTAATATGCCAAGAACCCAAACATTGTGTTGCTAAGCACTGCCCTGCCACCTGGTGAATTGGTGCAGAAACATGGCCAAGGTCATTTCAAGGACACACAGATACCAGGTAACATAAAAACAACGTTTGTTCCTTTTTAGTATTGCAAACTCAGAAATAAAAAATACCTGTCCTGAAACTTTTCTGACAAAGACAATGTATTTTGAGTCTCAATTGGGACTAGCCCAAAATTTGCCTAAATAAGCGTCGGAAACCACCCAGAAACCATCCTCAGACTGGGTGGTGCACCAGCCATTGTCAGTAATCTACTGAGCGAATTCGATCTGGGTCCGGCTCACGTTCCTGTTTTGCAAGCACGTACATTATACAAACTTGCATTTCATCTGTTTCTGTGAATTAAAAATGGTGTTGATGTCTTAGTCTTCTGTCCGAAAACTGGTTGATACAGCTTACAGGACTACTCAGTCTCAGCACCTCTGCAGAACTAACTGCTCGCCCCATACTTCTCTCCATTACTAAATTAACTTTTCCTCAATTCCTCAGAATGTGTCATATCAACATATTCCATTATATATGAATATGAAGATGGTATCTGTTCTTTCGGACATGACCTTCTTCAGTGCGGATGCACTCGCACTGCTCAAACTCTTACGGGAATCGGTAGATTGTCTGCCGCGAGTAATGACTATAGTGGGCAGGGGCACTACAAAAGTAGTGTGTGGACAGTAAGTTGGAAATGTGGGTCTCACGGGAAGCGTGCCAGAGACAAGTCCCTGCAGTCACACTCTCTGCTGTGTCGTCGATGGCTCAGTCGGATAGAGCATCTGCCATGTAAGCAGGAGATCCTGGGTTCGAGTCCCGGTCGGGGCACACGTTTTCTACCCTCCCCCATGATGTTCATCAACGCCTGTAGGAAGCTAATGTTCTGAATTTCATTATACTTCCATTAGTCAGTTTGTGCCGAAAAACTCCTTTCTGTCTTCATTCAGTTCAGTACATTTCACTAGTTACTCAGTCTACCCACCTTGGGTAAGGTTGCAATCGATGGGCTGGCTCGATTTCTCTGTGGATAATGAATACAGGCGTGTAGCACCGGTCATTAGGTGTACCCCGTGTTGCCAAAGATTCGCTATCTTAGTCTTGAGTAATTACACGAGGACACAAAGCAAGAATCAAGAAAAGTAGGAATTGAACTGTGTTCTTTTAATTGCCTAGTAGTAATTTAAATATTAGGAACTGACGTCATGTTGTCATATATCCACAATATAAAATTACGTGCTGTGGGTGGAGACTAGGTATGGGTAAGCGATGCAGCCTTGAATGAGCCGCCTAGAATTCTGTCTAATCTTAGGCCTAAGGGCGCCAATATGATCAAAATTTAAATAATGGTTTCCATTATATGTTTTCTAATACTTCGTTAACGTTTTTGTAATCAGTAAAATGGGTGTGATTTTTTCTTTTACCTTCGAAGGCTATGTTCTTACTTTTAGCCACTTTAGTTTTGAAAACATTTTATTCGGCTTTAGATGTCAAAATAACCCTAAAATAAAAAAAAAAAATGAAATACATAGAGTCTTATTTAGATTTGTGTAGTATTTAACAGCTCTTACAATGTAGTCCATTCACAGAAACTGCCTGACCAATGAAGGGAACCAGCCGTCTTGACTGGACCCATGACACATGTTTTTATTTTTCAAATGCAGGGCTATTAAAAAAGGAACAGATTTTAAACAATTTATTGCTTACAAATTACAAAAGATAAAACACAATTTCAACGTTCCTGGGAAGAGAAAAGTTCAAATTCTTATGCTTTCAACGTGAGCAGCATATGTTACACGACACCTATAAAAACGATGGCGCAGTTCCTGCCACACGTGAAGCAGTTGGCTCTCGTTATCGAATTCAAAACTTCAACAATGTGATGTTGCAGAATTCCAAGTGTGTCAGGTATAGAGGGGATAAAAACGGCCTTTTACGTACCCCACAGATAAAAGTCACAAGAAGTGAGGTCTGGGGCGTCGGATTGGAAGAGCAGGAGCAGAACATGAATTTCATCATCGGTGGCCTCCTGGGTCTCCACACCTCACTCCTTGTGACTACACTGAAAATAAAATATTTATTACTATATCTGAGGATTTTACATCTTTCCTATAGGTGGCCCAATGATAGCAACCTTTCTGTAATCTTCACTATTCTTCAAGTGTGTCAAATTTTTTGAACTTTCCGTCGTCCACGTTCCACTTCAATTCTGTTCAACTGCCATCTCTGACAAAATGCCACTGTCATCAGCAAATCTCGAAGTGCTTATTTCTTCTCACTGAACATCAATTCCCCTTACAATTTTCTACTCGGTTTCTTGCAGTGCTTCCTCATTGTACAGACTGAATAACATCGGGACAGACTGCAACCCTGTTTCATTCCCTCCTCAACTATGCTTCCCTTTCATGCCCCCCTACTTATAACTGCCGCCTGATTTCTGCACAAGTTGTAAGCAGCTTTTCGATGCCTGTATTTTACTCCTGCTACCTACATAATTTCAAAGACAGTATTGCAGTCAATATTATCAAGCCCGCCCGGTTAGCCGAGCGGTCTAACGCACGGCTTTCCGGAGTGGGAAGGAGCGCCTGGTCCCCGGCACGAATCCGCCCGACGGACCTGTGTCGAGGTCCGGTGAGCCGGCCAGTCTGTGGATGGTTTTTAGGCGGTTTTCCATCTGCTTCGGCGAATGCGGGCTGGTTCCCCTTATTCCGCCTCAGCTACGCTATGTCGGCGATTGCTGCGCATACAAGTTCTCCGCGTACGCGTACACCACCATTACTCTACCACGCAAACATAGGGGCTACACTCGAGCGGCGTGAGGGGGGTGGGGAGGGGGGGGGGGGAGGGGGTGGCACCGGAGGCCGAACCGCACAATAGCCCTGGGTTCGGTGTGGGGCGGCGGAGGGGCGAAGTGGACTGCGGTAGTCGTCGTGGGGTTGTGGACCACTGCGGCTGCGGAGGGGACGGCGCCTCTCTGTTGTTTCTAGGTCCCCAGTTAACATACATACGATACAATACTATCAAAAGTTTTCTCTAAGTCTACAAATGCTATAAACATAGATTTGCCTTTCCTCAACCTATCTAGCTGCCTAAGAGAACTCGTAGGGTCAGTAATGCCTCGCGTGTTTCTATATTTCTCCGCAATCCCAACTGATCTTCCCTGAAGTCAGATTCTACCAGTTTTTCTATTTTTATACAAGGGAGATCCGTGCTAGTATTTTGTAATCAGTATTTATTAAACTGATAGTTCGGAAATATTCACACCTGGCGGCATCTGCTCTTCTCTCAAATATCTTGCATATTAGATGGAGTAGTATTTTATGTCTGATGAATTTAGAATATCTACGTGTGTAATCCAATTAATATTAGTGAATAAAAGTAGATTGAACCTGCAAACTGCAATTATTTTTTAGTATCCATTTATGTGTGTGTGTGTGTGTGTGTGTGTGTGTGTGTGTGTGTGTGTGTGTGTGTGTTTAAATTTAGATCTAGAAGTACATTCAGTATTAGTACGAGAACTGACATAAAGAAATGAGGATAATGGCGTTACTTAGAAACATTTGTGGTGGTGCATCATTGCGCAATTATTGCGCAAAATTTTACCGTTTCGCGAAAGTCTTATCATCTCAGCGAACGACGGCTTTCAACACACGTGTGACTGGCCCAAAATCAGATACTCAGTAACACACCACAACGAACAGTTCCTTAGAAATGCGAGAACTTGAGCTTCTTTGTTTTGATATATGTATGCAGCCCCGACATTTGTGTTAATTGTTAGGACAGATGCTGAAAAAAGAGTTATTTTTGTAATCGGATGAAGGCGTTGCACATTCTTACGACATGTCATTTGTGGGATCTATATGATACGGAAATAGTAGTTAATTACGAGTACCTTACTGATCGCTAGCTTCAGTTCCTACAACAGAAGATGCTACATCTTGTATACGATTGAGCGATGTACGAGGTGCATTCAGTAAGTAAAGATACACATTTTTTTCTGAAAGCAGACTGGTTTCATTCAGATTTTCGATACACCATATTATTCCCCTCTCTCAACATAATCTCCGTTCAATGCGACGGCCTTATGCCACCTAACTGGCAGGGCCCGTGTGCTAGCACGATACCAATCTACTGGTCGACGTCTGAGACAACATCTTGCTGTATCAGTAACCTCCTCATCATCCGCGTACTGCTTCCCGTGGAGTGCTTCCTTTGTTCAGCCGCACAGACAGAAGCTCTGTAGGTGGCGAGGAACCCAGCGACCGTATACCTCTGAGTGCTTGTGGACGAGCGGCTCGGTACTAGCAACAGAGACGTCCAGTAGTGAAGTGTTTCATGCGTCGATCATCACGAATGAGAGTGTCCACACGTTGCTACATGACAGCTGCGTGTGGACGGCTAGCACGCCAGAGATCGGTCAGCTTCGTGCGACCTTGTTGCGATGATAACAGACCCTTTGCCCAACGACTCTCCATGCTTTTGTTTACTCCCAGGTTTCCGCAGATATTCTGCAAGCGCCTATGGCAATATGCGATGCTCTGGTTTTTCTCCAAAAGAAGCTCAATGACAGCTCTCTGCTTGTGACGCACCTCCATACAGACGCTGTTTTGAAGGTTACGTGTAGAGACACAACCTGTTGGAACCTCACGAAACTATAGAAGCTGAGGCGGAACGATTTCACGATGTTCCACAACAAATTCCGTATTTTTTCAACCAAAATTGGCCGAGAAAAAAATGTGTTGCATCACTTATTGAAAGTCCCTCGTATATAACATTCCACCATTCTAGAATTAAAACGGTGTGTATGGTCTCCTGAAGTTGCTCATTACAACTACGGTGCTAGAGGATAAAGTTTTCCATGTCCCCTGCCGGCCCCTGTGACCGAGCGGTTCTAGGCGCTTCAGTCTGGAACCGCGCTACCGCTACGGTCGCAGGTTCGAATCCTGCCTCGGGCATGGATGTGTGTGATGTCCTTAGATTATTAGTTAGGTTTAAGTAGTTCTAAGTTCTAGGGGACTGATGACCTCATATGTTAAGTCCCATTATGCGCAGAGCCATTTGAACCATTTGAACCATGTCCCATGTACATAGTGTTGAGTAGAGGAGAGAGTAGTACTTCGATAAATTTTTCAGAATTCCAACTCTAGGGAGCCCCGTAATAGATATTTAATATATTCTCTTATTCCGTGTTTAAATGACAATATTTTCTTTTTATTTGCTCGAGCTTTTCTCTGAAATTACAAAAATTGCTCCGAAAAATTAATGTTTTTCAATTGTGAAAACGTTTTCCAAGGTACAATATGGTCATGTAATTAGGAGCAAATATCCGATTGAGATTCCATAGCGTTAAAATGTTGTCAGTACCTCATTTAATAGTTTATCTGTTACAGTATTACCCTCTATACTGCAATCATCAGTAAATTACATCAAATTAAGCAGCAATAGTATCAAAAACTAGTTACAAGTTAAATACATTTTGAAATAGAAGCTATTGGGAACCAACACAAATTTTAATTTTCGAGACAAGCAACATTGTTAAGACGTGAAAGAAACTCAGTTAAATTGCAAGTATCACGAAATGTTCCATGGTAAAAAATCTTCTCTTCAAAGGTACAGGGTGTACGCGACCGAAGAAGTGTGGCCTAACTGACTACATGTTATATCAAAACTTCTAAAAATAATTACCGTTTTACTCACCATAAAATTCTGCAGGTGAAAATTAATAGTGTATACCAAATACCAGGAAGGAATTATCCGACTGGGACAGATATCAGTAGATGTTATGTACATGTACAGACAAACAAATAATTACAGTGTCAGAAAAATTGGATGATTTATTCAAGAGAAAGAGCTTCACAAATTGAGCAAGTCAGTAACGCGTTGATCCCTTATAAAAGTAGTTGTTTGGCTTGGCATTGATTGATAGAGTTGTTGGATGTCCTCCTGAGGGGTATCGTGGCAGATTCTGTCCAATTGGTGCGTTGAATCATCAAAATCCCGAGAGTGTTGGAGGGCCATGCCCATAACGCCCCAAACATTCTCAGCCGGGGAGAGGTCCGGCGACCTTGGTGGCCAAGATAGGGTTTGGCAAGCACGAAGACAAGCGGTAGAAACTCTCGCGTTGTAGGGGCCGGCATTGTCTTGCTGAAATGTAAGCCCATGATGGCTTGCCGTGAAGGGCAACAAAACGAGGCGTAGAATATCGTTGACGTACCGCTCTGTTGTAAGGGTGGCACGGTTGATAGCCCAAGGGGTCCTGCTAGGAACAGAAATGGTAATCCAGACCTGGTTGTCAGGCCATAAGACAGGCGACGGTCGGGTTGGTATCCCACAGCAGTCCGGGGCGTCTTCGTACACGTCTTGACTGGTCATCGAGGCGGGCTCAGTTCGAAGGGGACTCATCCCTGAAGACAATTCTATTCAAGTCAATGAGATTCCAGGCCGAATGTGGCCGATACCACTGCAAATGGATTTGTTGGTGTACAAAGGTCAATGATAATCAGTGCAAAGGGCGCCGGGAGTTCAGCTCACTTTCTGTGAGCCGCCTGTTAATGATCCTTGTGGCCACTAAAGCACCAGTTGCACTTCGGATCGATGACAGTGATAAATCCGGGTCTTTGAATGTCTCTCAACGACCCTGCCCTCACTTTCTGTTGTCTTCTAGGCCGCCCGCTTTCTTCTTGACGTTGTTGGCCATGGTTCATCAATTTCCGGCAGCATCGTCGAATAGTGGCGTCGATTCTATCCAAATATCGAGCGATTCGCCCGTTACTCCAACCAGCTTCTTTGAGCCCTCCTACAAGCCCTCTCTCGAACGTTGACGTCTCCGTATATTGTTCATGTGCCCGTCTGACAGGCATAATTACTGTCCAAGTGAGTCACGGAATGAAAATCGCAAAGACTTTATGTCCTGGTATCGACAGGTCCCCTGCCTACTATCCTTGGCACTGCGGTGTGAAATAGCGCTGCAGCATCGAACATTCATCTACTGGCCGCTGAAGTTTACAATTTCGCATTTTCCGTCGGTGCCTGTATAAACATCAGTTTGTAACTAATTTACACAACTCCTTCGTGGTACGTCGTTTTTGCCTTAGAGTGTATTTACAAATGTTGCACGAAACCGAACTTCGTGTCTAAAAAAAAAAAAAAACCTGTAGAAAATGCCAGATACTGCTTATGAAAGTATCTAGAGCGCATTCCTTCATCTGATTCTAAACTCAGCAAGCACTGAACAGCAATCATTGTGTGTTCCTAGCTGTACTATGACCGAGTGAAACACTCTCAATTCGGGCGGACGACAGTTCAAACCGATGTCCGGCCACCCTGATTTAGGTTTTCCATGATTTCCCTAAATCGCTTAAAGCAAATTCCAGAATGGTACTTTCGAAAAGGCACGGCCGCTTTCCTGCTCCATCGTTCACTATTCCGAGCTCTTGCTCCGTCTCTTATGATCTCGTTGTCGACGGGGCGTTAAATATTAATATCCTCCTCCTCCTCCTAAAACACAGTCCCCTATAGAGCGAGAGGGTACAGTAGTTACATTGGACTGTCTTGTGCAAAGAGAGTGGTTCAAATCTATAATTCACGAAATGCATGTGCTAGGACAATTCCTTTGAAAAAGACACGACATGTAACCTTGTGCAATTCGACCTTTTGGTCGTTGAGACGTAGTCCATTCTTTTTCCATCCCCTGTTTAACATCATAATGTGTTTTATCTTGCGACGCTTTAAGATTTGGTTCTCTAAACGGCACTTGAGAATGACGTCGATTTTAATTTTAAAGTTGCACAATATTATGACGAGATAACTGTGCGTCATTGTCAAGTAGCATCTTGCTCAGCAGTTAATGCGTTTCCGCGCCGACACTCGTTTATTCCGTCACGCACCGAGTTAGAGAAATTCTCGCTTGCAGTCGTCCGGTTTTATGCTCTTACACTTTTTTCATTTCGGCACTAATCCGGTTGAGCAGAAGCACCGAGACAGACTTATGATGCCGCGTTACTACAGGAGGAGGAGACGATCTCGTCTAACAGTTTATAAAGCTGTAGATGATGTTGAGTTGAATGCTCAACCAGTGACTGGACAACCGTTTTTGCACGGCCCGTCAGTGTTTCGTGGAGCTGTGTTTAATTTTACTTTCGATAACAGTGAAGCATACGATCATGGAAACGGTTGCGTGACCGTAGCTATTGTACGGTATCCAGGAGACAAAGTTTCCAGTGTTGGAGGATTGGAAAGCTTTAATTAAAGAGACATAATTGCTTATCGCACCTTTCAAATATCTGAAATTTTCAACATAACACGGGCAAAATCTTGTTCCATGCCATCGATGCCGTTGGTTCTCCGCACGAGGAACCATCGCAAAATAAGTGAGCGTGAGTCTGCCTGTATTTTTGTTAAAGGTGGAGCTAATTGTGCAAAAATTAAAGTAGTGGGTGATATCACTCATTACTACAGAAATTAAATAAAAGATGGTACAGCCTGTGTACGATTGAGCTATTTACGAGCGGCATTCAGTAAATAATGATACACATTTTTATCTGAAAGCAGATTGGTTTCATTCAGATTCTCAATACACCATATTACTCCCCACTCTCAACATAATCTCCGTTCAATGCGACGGCCTTATGCCACTTTACTGGCAGGGCCCGTATGCTTGCACGGTACCACTCTTCTGTCGACGTCTGAGACAACATCTTGCTGTATCAGTAACCTCCTCATCATCCACGTACTGCTTCCCGTGGAGTGCTTTCTTCATTCAGCCGCACAGACAGAAGCTCTGTATGATCTGTTAGGTGGCGAAGAAGCTAGCAAGCATGTACCTCTGAGTACTCCAATTCGTGGACGAGTGTGTCAGCACTAGCAACAGAGACGTCCAGTGAAATAGCGAAGTGTTTGATAGTGATGCGTCGATCACCTCGAATGAGAGTGTCCACACGTTCCTACATGGCAGCTGCATGCGGACGGCCAACACGCGGGAGATCGGTCAGCTTTGCGCGACCTTGTTGCGATGATAACAGACGCTTCGCCCAATGGCTCTCCATGCTTTTGTTTACTGCCAGGTTTCCGTAGACACTCTACAAGCTCCTATGAATATATGCGATGCTCTGGCTTTTCGCCAAAAGAAATTCAATCACACCTCTTTGCTTGAGACGCACCTCCATACAGACACAGTTTTGAAGGTTACGTGTAGATCCACCATCTGTCGGAACCTCATGAAACTATAGAGGCTGAGGCGGAACGATTTCACGATGTTCCACAACAAATTACGCGTTTTTTCAACAAAAATTGGCCGACAAAAAAATGTGTTGCATTACTTATTGAAAGCCCCTCGCATATGCCATTCCGCCATTCTAGAATTAAAACGATGGGTGTGGTCGCCTGACGTTGCTCATTGCAACTACGGTGCTAGATGATAAAGTTTTCCATGTCCCCTGTACACACTGATGAATAGGGGACAGAGTAGTACTTCGATAAATTGTTCAGACTGCCGACTCTAGCGAGCCCCGTAATACGACGATATTTTCTTTTTATTTGCTCCAGCTTTTCTCAGAAATTACAAAAATTACTCCGGAAAATTAAGGTTTTTCCAAATGTGAAAACATTTTCCAAGGTACAAGATGTTCATGTAATTAGGAGCAAATAAAAATAGTTCAAATAGCTCTGAGCACTATGGGACTTAACATCTGAGGTCATCAGTCCCCAAGAACTTGGAACTAGTTAAACCTAACTAACCTAAGGACATCACACACATCCATGCCCGAGGCAGGATTCGAACCTGCTTTTGACACCTTTCCACACAATCGGCTTCTAATAATATTGCGTGCCTATGGAATTGCGCGACTGGATACGTAATATCATGTCAGAAAGGTCACAGTTTGTAATAATTGACGCGAAGGCATATATTGAAACAGAAATGACATCTCGGGGTAGTCACAAGGGAAACTCCCCATTGCAGCCTCCTCAGGTTTGGTGGTAAAATTACCCAGTGGATAGTCCGTCAAAAACCGAACGCAGATCAAGCATGAAAACAGGAAGAAAGTGTATTGAACTGCGAGAAAATAAGCAAAATAAAAACAGTGAACGGTCCAAGCCCAAGATGTGCAACACTGAGCGAGTTACTAAAGCCACAGCGTCGTGGTTGTGTGGTCACGGTATCGGATTACAAAGCGGGAGATCCATGTTCAAAACTCCCTTGGACCCCATTTCGTTTCACAAAATCATAAACTTTCCGTCCAGTCACTGACGTGTCTGTACTCGTTCTGGTAGTCTTCGCAATTGTCATACTGTACATTCGTTATAGAATATGAGTCATGTGCTAAGAATATACACTACTGGCCATTAAAATTGCTATACCACGAATATGACGTGCTGCAGACGCGAAATTTAATCGACAGAAAGAAGAAGCTGTGATGTTCAAATGATTAGCTTTTCAGAGCATTCACACAAGATTGGCGCCGGTGGCGACACCTACAACGTGGTGACATGAGGAAAGTTTCCAATCGATTTCTCATACACAAACAGCAGTTGACCGGCGTTGCCAGGTGAAACGTTGTTGTGAGCCTCGTGTACGTAGGAGAAATGCGTGCCATCACGTTTCCGACTTTGATAAAGGTCGGATTGTAGCCTATCGCGATTGCGGTTTATCGTAGCGCTACATTGCTGCACGGGTTGGTCGAGTTCCAATGACTGTTAGCAGAATATGGAATCGGCGGGTTCAGGATGGTAATACGGAACGCCGTGCTGGATCCCAACGGCCTCGTATCACTAGCAGTCGAGATGACAGGCATCTTATCCGCATGACTGTAACGGATCGTGCAGCCACGTCTCGATCCCTGAGTCAACAGATGGCGACGTTTGCAAGACAATAACCATATGCACGAACAGTTCAACGACGTTTGCAGCAGCATGGACTATCAGCTTAGAGACCATGGCTGCGGTTACCCTTGACGCTGAATCACAGACAGGAGCGCCTGCGATGGTGTACTGAACGACGAACCTGCGTGCAAGAATGGCAAAACGTCATTTTTTCGGATGAATCCAGGTTCTGTTTACAGCATCATGATGGTCGCATCCGTGTTTGGCGACATCGCGGTGAACGCACATTGGAAGCGTGTATTCGTAGTCGCCATACTGGCGTATCACCCGGAGTGATGCTATGGGGTGCCATTGGTAACACGTCTCGGACACCTCTTGTTCGCATAGACGGCACTTCGAACAGTGGACGTTACATTTCAGATGTGTTACGACCCGTGGCTCTGCCCTTCATTCGATCCGTGCGAAACCCTACATTTCAGCAGGATAAAGCACGACCGCATGTGGCAGGTCCTGTACAGGCCTTTGTGGATACAAAAAATGTTCGACTGCTGCCCTGGCCAGCACAGTCTCCAGATCGCTCACCAATTGAAAACGTCTGGTCAATGGTTGCCGAGCAACTGGCTCGTCACAATACGCCAGTCACTACTCTTGTTGAACTGTGGTATCGTGTCGAAGTTGCGTGGGCAGCTGTACCTGTACATGCCATCCAAGCTCTGTTTGACTCAATGTCCAGGCGTATCAAGGCCGTTATTACGGCCAGAGGTGGTTGTTCTGGGTACTGATTTCTCAGGATCTATGCACCCAAATTGCGTGAAAATATAATCACATGTCAGTTCTAGTATAATATATATTTCCAATGAATACCCGTTTATTATCTGGATTTCTTCTTGTTGTAGCAATTTTAATGGCCAGTAGTGTATTACAGTCGCAAGCTAAAGTGACGAATAGTGAGAACTAGCGAGATGCCGCGTAGATCTCTCACAGAAATGAATACAACAAATAATCGGATATGAACTATGATACAAAAAAGTAATTCAAGAGCCAAAACTCCTGAAACGGAACACAAGAATTATAACAAGTGGCGCTTGTGTAGAATAAACAGGAGATACGTACGTCTGTAGGTCCCTTCCTTACACCTTGCGATTGCAAACGGACGTTGCACCACGACACGGACACAAATCTGAGTACACCGAACAGACACATCAATGGCCAGACGGACAGTTCATTTTTTGTGACAAAAAAAAATAAAAATTGGAGTCGACGGAGATTTGAACACATATCTTCTCTTTCGCAGTCCAACACCGTGACCATATAACCATGACCTTACGGCTAGCCAAATTCGTTCGATGTATATCTTGAGCTTCTACCGTTCACTGTTTCTTTTTTTACAGTTCAGTACACATTCTTCCTGTTCTCGTGCTTGACCCGTGTGCAGTTTTTGACAGCCCATCTTACCACTAAATCTGAAGGGGGTGCCACGGGGAGTTTCCCTTGCCAGGTCAGCATTATAGACCTTCTACTGTTCTTAATCTACATAAACGATTTAGGAGACTATCTGAGAAGCTATCTCACAATGTTTGCAGTTGTTTCTGTCTTTGACCGTCTCCTAAAACCATGAGACGATCAAAACGAATTGCAAACTCATTAGACAAGCCATTCGTATTGCGCAAAAAATAGCCGTTGACCCTAAACAATAAAATTGATAAGTGCTCCACATAACAACTAAGAGAAGCCCTTTAAATTTAGGTTGCACGAGCAGTCAAACAAATTTGATGATTGTCGATTCATCTTAGGGATTACAATTATGAACAATTCAAATGGAAACCATCGCATAGAAAATATTGCGAGGAAAACAGACAAAAGATTGCGTTTTATTGGCAGAACGCTAACAAGGTGCAACAAATCTACTAAAGACAGTGACTGCACTACGTTTGACCGTCGTCTTCTTTATTGTTACTGCGTCGTGTGGGGTCCTTACCAGATGGGATTGACAGAGGACATCGGAAAAGTTCAAAGAAGGGCACATCTTTCTGTGCGCATCATCTCGAAATACGGACAAGAGTGTCATGGATATGATAAGCGAGTTAAGGTGGCAGTCATGAAAACAAAGCCGGGTTTCGTAGCGGCGAGATCTTCTCACGAAATTTCAGTCACCAACTTTGTCCTGTGAATGCAAAACACTTTGTTGACTCCAGCTACATGGGGAGAAGTGACAATCGTAATGAAATTAAAAATATCAGACCTCGTACGCAGATACAGGTATTTTTTCCATGCGTTTATCGAGAGAGATAGTATGTAAGAAGTGCTATGAACCCTCTGCCAAACACTTAAGTGTGAATTGCCAACTGGTCACCTTGATATCCACTGGCAAAATTTGTTGTTAACGGATATTTTATGAGTATTCTGGTATATGGGGCCCGTGGTCTCCAGTAGCTCGTTACTGAGTGAAAATGTCATCATGAATCAATGAAATTTGACGTTGTGAAACTAGAGCATGCTATCTATTTGAAATAAACCCTTTTATTCACCAATGTCTAGATCGTATTTGGTAGACGATGACTCGTTAGAGCCGATACCGGTTAACTCCAGTCTACCATATACGACCAAGACACCTGTGAAAACCGAGCGAGGTGGCGCAGTGGCTAGCACACAGGACTCGCATTCGGGAGGACGACGGCTCAATCCCGCGTCCGGCCATCCTGATTTAGGTTTTCCGTGATTTCCCTAAATCGCTCCAGGCAAATGCCGGGATGGTTCCTTTGAAAGGGAACGGCCGACTTCCTTTCCCGTCCTTCCCTAATCCGATGAGACCGATGACCTCGGAGTTTGGTCTCTTTCCCCTGAACAACTCAACCCAACACCTGTGAAAAAGTGTGTAATTATAGTTTATTACGTTTGTTCCCCCAATTGCTTATATATCTTCACAACAGTAAAGAAAAGACCAGTGCTATGCAAGCGCCAAAACGTACAACATAAAATACAGGTAATACAACATCTCTCAAATGCAAAAGCAAATACTGTGATGTGTAGTACCGTTAACGTGCAACTAACACTGCCGAAAAAGCAAAGCCCGAAGCAAGCGGGTAGTAATGAATGCAAGCTTGAAAGCGAAGACTCAGCAGTAAGTACCCGAGTGAATGGAACAATTTTGTTTCCAAACAAAGCACACAGTGTAAACCATCAATAGTTGCAGATACTTTTGGTGCAATATACGTGCAAAAATAGATGGGGATAGTAAATCAAACGAAATGCATTTACTCTCTAACAAGCAACCCGAGCCCACGGGTTGCTTACACCGAAATACTAATTCCAAACGAGTTCAGAACTTTAGACGGTGGTTCGAGGGTTCATTCTGTACTGTGTCTCGTAGTGGGACTGTGCTCGGCCGAAGTAATGTCCCATACGATTCCCGAAGTTTTTCCAACGCTAGACGTAGAAAATACACAGCAGTGAGAAATGGAAAGTGGTACAGTGAAACTGTGGTCGCACATGTATGAAGTCCTACTCACGTATTAGAGAAACATAACTTCGTAATCAGAGGACCATACACCAGGGGCTTGAGCTATAATTTCAATCTTTTGAACAACATCTTTCTACAAGCCAGTACTTCAGTCGCGCTTGGAGACAATCGTCCGCAATGAAAGGAAGGTCTGGCGAATGTGCTGGCCAGGAAAGTTGGTCGACCAACTTCAGGAGAGAGTCGATTGCAAAGAAGTGTGTGCGTGAGAATTGTTCTCTGTGGCGTTAGGGAACAGCGAGAGGTTGGCCTTTATAATATTATGGATATTTCCTGCTCTATTCAAAATTCCCTCAACAAACAACGGAAATGTGCTATTATTGTAGGCTCTAACTCCCCATTTCATGATCCCCAAAACTGCCACTCTTGTAGGTTATACAAATTTTCTTGGTGAGTTGTTATGTACTGCCCTTCGCAGTATGAACTCCTGTATAGACTTGCATCTCCACTCCTTTTCCACATTGTCCCAAAGCTTTTTATTACCGTTTAACTTTGGTCCCTTAGCAAGTCGACTATGTAATTTTGCAATACGATACAAATAGATTAAATAATGAATAATGGAATGTAGTCGAATTAAGTCGGGTGATGCTGAGGGAATTAGATTAGGAAATGAGACACTTAAAGTAGTAAAGGAGTTTTGCTATTTGGGGAGCAAAATAACTGATAATGGTCAAAATAGAGAGGATATAAAATGTAGACTGGCAATGACAAGGAAAGCGTTTCTGAAGAAGAGAAATTTGTTAACATCGAGTATAGATTTAAGTGTCAGGAAGTCGTTTCTGAAAGTATTTGTATGGAGTGTAGCCACGTATTGAAGTGAAACATGGATGATAAATAGTTTGGACAAGAAGAGAATAGAAGCTTTCGATATGTGGTGCTACAGAAGAACGCTGAAGATTACATGGGTAGATCACATAACTAATGAGGAGGTATTGAATAGAATTGGGGAGAAGAGGAGCTTGTGGCACAACTTGACTAGAAGAAGGGATCGGTTGGTAAGGCATATTCTGAAGCATCAAGGGATCACCAATTTAGTATTTGAGGGCAGCGTGAAGGGTAATAATCGCAGAGGGAGACCAAGAGATGAATACACTAAACAGATTCAGAAGGATGTAGGTTGCAGTAGGTACTGGGAGATGAAGAAGCTTGCACAGGATAGAGTAGCATGGAGAGCTGCATCAAACCAGTCTCTGGACTGAAGACCACAACAACAACAATGAATAACACGGTGGATTCTATGATTTACTTCCCTGAAAAAAAAAAGTTGGTTTGTTATTCCTTACGTCCTACGTCACAGCAGCGACTCAATTTTCCTAAACATATTATGAACTGTAGGAACTTACAAGTTCTGATGCTTTCGTACCATGAGGCAAAGTAAACATTCATCATCATTTAATGCAAATAAATATATTACTACATACTGACAAGAAAACCATCGTAGAAGTAAGATAACAACCTGTCTACCTAGTCATTCCTGGAGTCTCATTCATAGGTGCTACCAGCCTTCAATGGAATTTACGATATACTCGTATACTCAGCTAATTCCGTGAAACGCCTACGGCACGACCTTCCTCTGTCAGCTCTCAGCCAAGAGTGAGAAGCCCTGTCCAGCGGCTTTAGCGGGATGACGTCGTCCTCGCACATAAAAAAATGAAATGAAATTATCATATGCGTTTTTGGCCGGGAGACGCCATCTGGTGTTGTTCGGCAGCCTAGTGCAAGTCTTTTTATTAGACATCACTTCGGTGACTTGCGCCTCATGATTATGAGGACAACACAGATGATGAAATCTCCGATCCAGCCGGTAATCGAACTCGAGGCCACTGAGTCAATCGGCGTTCGTCAGAATCCCCATCGCAAGTCCGCCTACCTTTCCTTGTTGCAAATACCAATATTATGTAATATTTATAAAATAATGTTCTCTGTTCAATAGGAGTCTTTCTCTTTTCGAAACTCGTTACTTCAAGTCGCTCACTGTGGCAGCATTTCGTAACCTACGGTTCGTTATTTCGCACGCGCCATACTCTCTTCCCACAATTTCTCTGTTTATTCAGTATCTTCCTCCCCTAGTAGATGTGAAGGGAGTGACGTCTGGCGTTTTTTGACAGCTCCCTCGAGGAAAAAAAATAAAGAAACCAGCCTTTGTATTGATTGCATGGTGTTAATCAGACTCGCATTCATCAGAGGTGATTTCATTTCTGTGGAAGCGTGCGATGTATACGTCTGACAATTAAATGTCAGCGCATCATCAGGATAGGTGCCTGTTGTAAAAGACCTGAATCATGCTACGTTGGTCTGAGGGTGTATACAGTTCATTGTGATGATAGTCTAACACCTAGTGCGAGTGCGAGTCCAATGTACTAACCATTGCGCCACCTCGCTCGGTGGAATTTTTCTCGGAAATGCCATGTGCTGTAAAGGAGTCACCTTCCTCTATGTGCTATGTTAGCTGTGTGCTGTAGTGTGCGGGGTTTTGAAATTATGGATAGATGAGTTACAGGGATGCCCTACCGGTACTGTGAAATGTTGTATCAAACTTCTAAAAGGATCTTCTCCGTCACATCTGATATACTTGTAGACAGTATGGACATAAACTGAATAGTCAAGTTCCATAGCTATAGCGATTCTGAGTCTGTGACAGTAATTGGTTAGATTTTACAGGCACAATGGACACGTTTCTCTATGTCCTTGACAGTTACTGTGAGAGACAGATAGGTGTGATTTAGTGTTCTTTTCGTGACGTTAGTACAATATCAGCAGCAGCAGCTTCAAATCTCAGATGCTGCTGCCCTGCACACGTTTATTTCTATCAAGGACTTCGCTTACGTTGCATTGGCCAGTGAGATGCGTTGGTGATAATAGTCGTTTTTTGTAACAGCAACTGATAAGGAACTTTGACAAACGACAAGACGACAGCTTACCGTAGGCATTAGTTACAACCAAAAATGTATTTGAAATACGCGAACACTGTGTACAATGTCATTGTCGAGACTTACAGCGAACTGAAAGGTGAATACGTAAACATAAATTACTTGAGAGATGAGGTATCGCTAAACACGTGGCATTGCGTAATGCAAATCAAATCGTTACGATTATGATCGTGAAATCTTTCGCAGTTACAGTGGAATCTTTTTTTGGCTTCCTAAGGTACAGAAGAAGCGGATGAAAGATTTATTGGAATTGTTCTCGGTGGAGATTAGTGTTGAACGTCACGTCCACAACGAGGTCATTAGAGACGGAGCGCTAGGTCATATTAGGGAAGGATGGGCGAGGAAATCCGTCCTACCCTTTCAAAGGAACCATCCTGGCATTTTCGTAAAGCGCTTTAGGGAAATCACGGCAAATCTGAATCAGGATGGCCGGTCGCGGATTTCAGACGTCGTACTCCCGAGTGCGAGTCCAATGTACTAACCATTGCGCCACCTCGCTCGGTGGAATTTTTCTCAGAAATGCCATGTGCTGTAAAGAGGTAACCACAGAAAATGCAGGTACAATCAATTCTAGAGGCTTGTTTCGATTTCTTGTGTAGTAAGCATCACAACAGATATCGAACGAGATCAGAGATTTTCTGCTAGGCACATAATGGATATGTACTCATGTAGCTGTCGTCTTGTCATTTGTCACATTTCCTTATCGGTTGCATTTACAAAAAATTACTATTATCATCTACGCATCTGACTGCAAGGAGCAGGTTTGACGCGAACTTCACTGCTTTAGGTATAGTTTTCATTGATTTTGATACAATGTTCGTTGATTTCAGCATAGAATTGACGTGAACATTCATTGATGTGCTATGCTGTTGATGACTGTCTGCATCCAGAATTTCTATGGAGACGTCTGATGTTATCGTTGACTGGTTGATTCGGGGGGAGGTCACCAAACAGCGAACTCATTGGTCCCATTGGATTGGGGAAGGATAAGGAAGAAAGTCGACCGTGCCCTTTCAAAGGGACCATCTGGGCATTTGCCTGAAGCGATTTAGGGAAATCATGGAAGCCTTAAATCAGGATGGCCAGACGCGAGTTAACCCATCGTTGTCCCGAAAACGAGTCAAGTGTAAACTGGTGTAGGGATGTCATATTCAAACACAGAGATATGTAAACAGTCAGAATGCGTCACTACGGTCGGAAACGCCTGTATAAAACAAGTCTCTGGCTCAATTGTTAGATCGTTACTACTTCTACAAAGGTAGGTTACTAAGATTTAAATGATTGTGCGCGTTGTGTTATGGTCGGCGCACGAGCGATGGGAAACATCTCCGAGGTAACGATGAAGCGGGGATTTTCCCGTACGACCATTTCACGAGTGTACCGTGACTATCAGGAATCCGGTAAAACATCAAATCTCCGACATCGCAGCGGCCGGAAAAAGGTCCTGCAAGAACGGGACCAACGACGATTGAAGAGAATCGTTCAACGTGACAGAAGTGCAACTCTTCCGCAAGCTGCTGCAGATTTCAACGCTGAGCCATCAACAAGGGTCAGTGTGCCAACCATTCAATGATACATCATCGATATGGGCTTTCGGAGCCGAAGGCCCACTCGTGTACCCTTCATGACTGGACGACATACGCTTTACGCCTCACCTGGGCCCTTCAACACAAACAGTGGACTGTTGAATAGTGGAAACATGTTGCCTGGTCGGACGAATCTCGTTTGCAATTGTATCGTGCGGATGGACGTTTACGGGTATGGAGACAACCTCATGGATCCATGGACCCTGCGTGTCAGCAGGGGAGTGCTGGAGACTCTGTAATGGTGTGGTGCGTTTGTAGTTGGAGTGTTATGGGACTCCTGATACATCTCTATACGACTCTGACAGGTGACGCGTACGTTAAGTATCCTGTCTGGCAGCTGCATCCATTCACGTCCATTGTGCGTTCCGACGGACTTGGGCAATTCCAGCAGCACAGTGCGACACCCCACATGTCCAGAGTTGCTACAGAGTGGCTCCTGGAACACTCTTCTGAGCTTAAACACTTCCGTTGGCCACCAATCATCAGAGACTTGAACATTATTGAGAATGTCTGGGATGCCTTGCAGCATGCTGTTCCACTCTTACGGATTTCGACAGCCCTGTAGGATTCATGGTGTCAGCTCCCTCCAGCACTACTTCAGACACTAGTCGAGTCCATGCCACGTCATGCTGCGCCACTACTGCGTGCTCGCTAGGGCAGTACACGAAATTAGGTAGGTGTATCAGTTTCTTTGGATCTTCAGTATAAAACACACATAATGAAGCAGGAACCTTTAGATGTAAAAGTTATGTGTCGTGTGCCGTTTTCGGTGTGAGTAATTACGTTTAGTTATTTGGTGTACATGTTCAACAGTAGGAGAGTAGGTTTGACGCAGAAATTCTCTGATTTACGTAAGACGTTGACTGAGTTTGTTACTGTATTCGCTGATTTCAAGGCAAAACTCAGTAATGCCAATGCAATATTCGTTGATTTCGATACAGTAATTGTTGACTTTAGCATAAAACTGATGTGAAACTTTGACGATTTTCTAAATGCACTTTACTTCATATCGCCAAACTCGTATGCAAATAGAATTTTCACGTGCCACCTATCGGTTAGAACCACGAAAACCTTCTGTAAATCGGAAGCACAGAACTGGTGCTGCGCTGTGAGCTCCCCTATGGTTGGAGTGATGCCGCTTACTGCTGCTGCTGCTGCAGTGGATCCGTCCGGCAGAAGCAACTCGATGGCTGGTTCACAGCGGTGGTACGTTGCTGAGCCTGTGAGTCATATTTTCCCCAAGCGGTTAGCAGTCTCTCGAGTCATACACTACGTTGGACGGCTGCCCCTAGGTGCTCTCGACTTCTTCTTATATCCGCTAAATGCTGCCAAGCAAGATCGTAAGAGATGGAAAAGAGCCACGTGGTACAACAACCGTGTTAGGAAACTGCTGCAGAAGCAAAGGGAACTTTACAGCAAACATAAACATAGCCAAAGCCTCGCAGAAAAACAAAAATTACGCGAAGCGAAATGTAGTGTGAGGAGGGCTATGCGAGAGGCGTTCAATAAATTCGAAAGTAAAGTTCTATGTACTGACTTGGCAGAAAATCCTAAGAATTTTTGGTCTTATGTCAAAGCGGTAGGTGGATCAAAAAAAAAAAATGTCCAGACACTCTGTGACCAAAATGGTACGGAAACAGAGGATGACAGACTAAAAGCCGAAATACTAAATGTCTTTTTCCAAAGCTGTTTCACAGAGGAAGACTGCACTGTAGTTTCTTCTCTAGATTGTCGCACAGATGACAAAAAGGTAGATATCGAAATAGATGAAAGAGGGATAGAAAAACTATTAAAATCGCTCAAAAGACGAAAGGCTGCTGGACCTAATAGGATACCAGTTCGATTTTACACAGAGTACACGAAGGAACTTACCCCCCATCTTGCTGCGGTGTACCGTGGGTCTCTAAAAGAGCGTAGCATTCCAAAGGATTGGAAAAGGGCACATGTCATCCCCGTTTTAAAGAAAGGAAGTCGAACAGATGTGCAGAACTATAGACTATATCTCTAACGTCGATCAGTAGTAGAATTTTGGAACACGTATTATATTCGAGTATAATGACTTTTCTGGAGACTAGAAAGCTACTCTGTAGGAATGAGCATGGTTTTCGAAAAGACGATCGTATGAAACCCAGCTCGCGCTATTCGTCCACGAGACTCAGAGGGCCATAGACACGGGTTCCCAGGTAGATGCCGTGTTTCTTGACTTCCGCAAGGCGTTCGATACAGTTCCCCACAGTCGTTTAATGAACAAAGTAAGAGCATATGGACTATCAGACCAATTGTGTGATTGGAATGAAGAGTTCCTAAATAGCAGAACGCAGCATGTCATTCTCAATGGAGAGAAGTCTTCCGAAATAAGAGTAATTTCAGGTGTGCCGGAGGGGAGTGTCGTAGGACCGTTCCTATTCACAATATACATAAATGACCTTGTGGATAACATCGGAAGTTCACGAAGGTTTTTTGCGGATGATGCTGTGGTATATCGAGAGGTTGTAACGATGGAAAATTGTACTGAAATGCAGGAGGATCTGCAACGAATGGACGCATGGTGCAGGGAATGGCAATTGAATCTCAATGTAGACAAGTGTAATGTGCTGTGAATACATAGAAAGAAAGATCCTTTATCATTCAGCTACAATATAGCAGGTCAGCAACAGGAAGCAGCTAATTCCATAAATTATCTGGGAGTAGGCATTAGGAGTGATTTAAAATGGAATGATCATATAAAGTTGATCGTCGGTAAAGCAGATGCCAGACTGAGATTCATTGAAAGAATCCTAAGGAAATGCAATCCGAAAACAAAGGAAGTAGGTTACAGTACACTTGTTCGCCCACTGCTTGAATATTGCTCACCAGTGTGGGATCCGTACCAGATAGGGTTGATAGAAGAGACAGAGAAGATCCAACGGATAGCAACGCGGTTCGTTACAAGATCATTTAGTAATCGCGAAAGCATTACGGAGATGATAGATAAACTCCAGTGGAAGACTCTGCAGGAGAGACGCTCAGTAGCTCGGTACGGGCTTTTGTTAAAGTTCCGAGAACATACCTTCCCCGAAGAGTCAAGCAGTATATTACTCCCTCCTACGTATATCTCGCGATAGGATCATGAGGATAAAATCAGAGAGATTAGAGCCCACACAGAGGCATACCGACAATCTTTCTTTCCACAAACAATACCAGACTGGAATAGAAGGGGCAACCGATCGAGGTACTCAAAGTACCCTCCGCTACACACCGTCAGGTGAGATGTAGATATACACTCCTGGAAATGGAAATAAGAACACATTGACACCGGTGTGTCAGACCCACCATACTTGCTCCGGACACTGCGAGAGGGCTGTACAAGCAATGATCACACGCACGGCACAGCGGACACACCAGGAACCGCGGTGTTGGCCGTCGAATGGCGCTAGCTGCGCAGCATTTGTGCACCGCCGCCGTCAGTGTCAGCCAGTTTGCCGTGGCATACGGAGCTCCATCGCAGTCTTTAACACTGGTAGCATGCCGCGACAGCGTGGACGTGAACCGTATGTGCAGTTGACGGACTTTGAGCGAGGGCGCATAGTGGGCATGCGGGAGGCCGGGTGGACGTACCGCCGAATTGCTCAACGCGTGGGCCGTGAGGTCTCCACAGTACATCGATGTTGTCGCCAGTGGTCGGCGGAAGGTGCACGTGCCCGTCGACCTGGGACCGGACCGCACCGCCACTTCCCAGCAAATTAGGGACACTGTTGCTCCTGGGGTATCGGCGAGGACCATTCGCAACCGTCTCCATGAAGCTGGGCTACGGTCCCGCACACCGTTAGGCCGTCTTCTGCTCACGCCCCAACATCGTGCAGCCCGCCTCCAGTGGTGTCGCGACAGGCGTGAATGGAGGGACGAATGGAGACGTGTCGTCTTCAGCGATGAGAGTCGCTTCTGCCTTGGTGCCAATGATGGTCGTGTGCGTGTTTGGCGCCGTGCAGGTGAGCGCCACAATCAGGACTGCATACGACCGAGGCACACAGGGCCAACACCCGGCATCATGGTGTGGGGAGCGATCTCCTACACTGGCCGTACACCACTGGTGATCGTCGAGGGGACACTGAATAGTGCACGGTACATCCAAACCGTCTTCGAACCCATCGTTCTACCATTCCTAGACCGGCAAGGGAACTTGCTGTTCCAACAGGACAATGCACGTCCGCATGTATCCCGTGCCACCCAACGTGCTCTAGAAGGTGTAAGTCAACTACCCTGGCCAGCAAGATCTCCGGATCTGTCCCCCATTGAGCATGTTTGGGACTGGATGAAGCGTCGTCTCACGCGGTCTGCACGTCCAGCACGAACGCTGGTCCAACTGAGGCGCCAGGTGGAAATGGCATGGCAAGCCGTTCCACAGGACTACATCCAGCATCTCTACGATCGTCTCCATGGGAGAATAGCAGCCTGCATTGCTGCGAAAGGTGGATATACACTGCACTAGTGCCGACATTGTGCATGCTCTGTTGCCTGTGTCTATGTGCCTGTGGTTCTGTCAGTGTGATCATGTGATGTATCTGACCCCAGGAATGTGTCAATAAAGTTTCCCGTTCCTGGGACAATGAATTCACGGTGTTCTTATTTCAATTTCCAGGAGTGTAGATGTACATTTTCACACAGATGTTTGGTAAAATTATTTCGTCTTGAAATGAGATGTACAAGTGAGATATTGACCGTTACTTGCGCAAAAATATCGTTCTTTCCCTTCATATGATGACAGTTCGATAAGTCCAATAAAAAAAGCAACAAAAATGTTTGACTCCTAAACAACTCACCTTACTTCTCGACATAGTCTCCTTTGAGGGACATTCATTTGGTCCAGCTTCTACATTCCATCGGAAAAATAGCTTATGTCAAACTCTGCAAAATACTCGTTGACTGCAACTATCACTTTCTCATTTGATGAAAACTTCTTCCTAGTAAGCTAGAGTTTCTAGTTAGGGAACAGGAAGAAGTCGCTGTGGGCTACGTCAGGTGAACAGGGTGGATGAGGAACTAATTCAAAGACCAGTTCATGCACTTTCGCCCTTGTTATCGCCGATATGTTGGGTGGTGTGTTATCGTAGTGAAAGAGCACATTTTTGCGTGCCAACCTTGGTCTTTTTTTAGCCAACGCAAGTTTCAAACGATTCAGCAATGAAGCGTAATAGGGTCCAGTTATGGTTTTGCCTTTTTCGAAGTGATCTATGAGGACTATTTCTTGGGAACTCCAAAAAACAGTGGCCATCGTATTAACAGCTGACACAATGGCTTTTGCCTCCTTCTGTGCACTTTACCAGCCTTTTTCCATTGTTTTGACAGCTAGTTTCATTCTGATGTGTAATGATGGACACGGGTTTCATCAACAGTCACAAATCGCCGCAAACTGTCTTGCAGTTTTCAATTAAACATCGCCAGACACTGTTTTGAAATGTTGTGTCAGCCTTTCAAACAACTTCTTCATAGCAAATTCTCCGTGCACGATATTGGCACACCCTCAGTTGCCTACAGTCTTAGCAGTCTCACGAATTATTATTCGGCGGTCTTTCGTTACCGTGAGAGAATTTTGTCAATAGTTTCATTTGCGGTGAGCTCCACTGGACAGCCAGAGTTCGCTTCGTCTTTGGCAGTTGTCTGACTACTCATGGATTTCATCCAATTCTACTTTTATTTATGCACCAGTCCAGTCCTTCAAATGAAAGAGTTTAATAACAGCACGAAACTCGGTTTCCTCCATTTTCAGTTGCACTTGATACACTGACCAATTCAGATTACTGTCAACAATGAACTGTACACTATACAATGGTGAAATTTGCTATACAAACCTTGGAATAATCAAACTTACCAACCATGAAGGTGCAACAAAAATGTTCCATTCTTTCATGGAAATTTACCAGACTTATCAAACCACCCTCATACGTATATTCCACGTTTTTGATCGTTACTATTCATTTTGTCACTTCATATAAATGACTTTAGCTCTCAAATGTTGTTGCTCCATACCTGGTGCATATGATTTGATGTGTTTGACTGATATATGGTGGCTGGCTAGGCTATGAATTTTATAAACATAGAACTTTCTTTTTTGAGGCTTCTGAGCCGCTGCACAGGTCTTCCTCCCTCAGGAAGACAAGTGTGCGTCTTCCCATTTTCTAGATTCCCTTTGGAGAAGGTATGTGTGGGCGGGCTACACGTCTTTTAAAACTTAAGTGAACATTGAAATTTCCCCTTCCATTTTCTATTTTTACTGTGGCTGTAGCGCCATCAGAAACTGTATACTACTGATGGGAACCAGAACTGCTATTCTGTACTTTACATTAGGGAGTTGAATGGGGTATGTGAGGAGTGTCTGTGGACAGAGTTTTTAGCGGCAGATGATGATGCGACTCAAGGGTGGATGGGAATTGGTGCTGGCAGCTTCATCCAGCATGGCCTGCCACTGCGTGGCTCAGCGCTAAACAAGGCAGCTTCTTCTGTTATTAGCTGATAGTGTTGCGACTCCTAACTGCTGGTTGGTGGCGTGCCAAACTTGTATGTCTGCTACAGGTTGAGTTGGTAGCAGCATAATGAGTGGACTTAAACTGAAGTTAAGTGAGTCCAAACTTAGAGCGACAATTGTCTAAACTATGATTTAAGATCGGTGGACGGAAAATTGTTTAAACTCTAATCTCAGCGGGGCAACTGTTGAAACATTGGACAGCTGGGCTAGCATGTTTTTAAACTTACGGAAAGTGGGCTCCCAATTTTAAAAATGAACTGAATTAATTGAATTTGCGTTGAACTGAATTCAATTTAATCATAGCACTAAAGGACATGATCTTAGGACAGGCAGTATGTGTGATAGTTGGGGAAATCCAGTGGTCATCTCAAATTCCATACTTAGAACAAATGACCTGACAACCTGCCCTGCAGTCTCTACATGTCTGAGGAAATAGTAGCTTTCTACACGCATGCGGAAAACATGGTGAGTGGTTTTTCAAGTCACTGAAAGGCGATTAGTTACAAATAGCAACTAAGTTCAGACTGTTTACTACTGTACGATGAAAAAACATGTTTACATATTCTGGAAACAGCCAACAGGGTCAGACTGCCAGGATAAAAACGTCTTTGTCTATAATCCGTTCATCATAAGAATAAACCTGATGTAAACATTGCACTATGTGTTCTTCCGCGTTTGCTGGAACCTCATTGGATTTCCGTTTCACATGGGACTGCATCCAAGCTGTCTCGAGTACTGCCAAGTACGATAATAAGTGTACTTTTTGTGCTGTGCGTTACGCGCACATCGACTTAGCGTTAAAAAGGCACATCAGTTTTATCGGCGCATTTAACGTGGACATCAATGGCCGGTCAGCTGGTACAGCTAGCCTGCAGTGACGTGGCCAGCTGCAGTTCGCACGTTCAGAGAGACCATTAGAGGAGCAATAAAACTTCGAATGTCATTTAATTTTTAAGCAGAATGAAATAATGCACTGCAATGCTCCTCAGAAGACTAGACGAAAACCGCAACACGTTATCGTTTTTAGCTCACGTACTACTGTAATTAAAAAAAAGAAGGATGAAAATTCCTGACTTAACCAAAGGGTAATTTTTCTGCGTAAGCTGTGTGTAGCGTAACAGAGTATTGAAGAATATCACCGTATAGTTAAATATTGAAGCCAGCGAAGGCATTAATTACAGTCAGTTGTCTGGCAACCTCTTAGCTGCTTCCATATCCGAATCCGAGAAATACATTTCAGTTCTGGAAGTATTAACTGCTACATTGATGAGCCTATCAACAACGGAAACCACGAAGCCAACCAGGCGCAGCATTTTCTCATTTTATGACGAGCCGTTCTATATCCCGCCAGCGTTCAGCAGTGACATGTGCAAAAGCTGCGTGTGTTAGTTCCTGTACATCTGGCAACTTAACAGTCTTGTTACTTCTCGGGCCAAATCCCTCAGCTTGTTTCCAGATCACTTCTGTTGGGTTCATTTGTAATGGTACAGTAGCAAACGTAAAAATGCAGCATTTGTGTGATGTGCTCGATGCTGTGAAAATGATTGTTTTTCATGTTTCGACGATATTTGTCTACCTCTGTGATATAAAACGATGGACATAGTCCAAATAAAGAGGATCTGGTTTTTCATTTTTGCCTTAAATAATGAAACTGTTATGTTTTTAAATTTAAACAACTCATATGAAGTCTTTCATAAAACATCGATAATTAAGAATTTGTATTTGAAACGGAAACAGGAATTTCGAGTCCACTGCATAATTAGAAACAAGAAGATTGCACTTTTCACAAAAAAGGATGATGTGTTTAATAATTACGAGATGTAGGTATTTCAAATTGAACGAGAAACAAAAAATTATACTGAAGCTACGCACAAACAACAGCATTTGGTTCCCATTGTATTAGGCTACCGACTGTGCTACACGTTCGATGTGGATTAGTTTATGAACTGCAGTATATACAACCCTGGGAAAACTTCAAAGCCGATTATCTCCGTAAATTTATGAAAAATATTAAAAACATCTCATTTCTTAACCGTTTTAAAGGCGCATGTTTCACTACAGAACAGAAAGCACCCTCAGCCACTTTCATACTCCGCAGTAAAGGGCGACAAGCAGAGCACAACGCTGTAGAGGCTGTGAGTATACACGATTTTTAAAATGAAAACTACGTAGCTAAAGCGTGATTGATGGCTCTTAATACATTTGAATATCTTAGTTTCATTTAATGTAACTTAGTAATAAGATATCTAACACATAAGTAGGATCTACTTCCAAGAGCATAACAACACCAGTGTATGTGTGCTTCAGCTTCTGACCAATCATCGCGTTTGTGTTTGTTTACATCAGGTTTATTCTTTGATGAACGGATTATAGCAGGCAGACTTGGACCTGCATGGGGAATAAACACTTTTTGTCCCGATTGTGAATAGAAGCCCATGCAAGCTCAGACTGGCATGAGGGCTGGAGAGAACCCAGGAAATCTGGCAACTATGCGGACTGCACCAATATCCCTGGTCAGCCATCGTGGGTCACCACTTCAGGTTGTGACATTATAGAGCTGTGCCAGTATAGCTGGTCAGCCATCATTCATTCCCATTTCGAATTTTTTTGAATTTCACACCAACAGAACAATATACCATCTGGGATTTATTAATTTCCTACCACTTAGGATGACAGACCTACATCCACTATGGAGTTTCAAAATAGGAGTGGGGGAAAACCGTTAGCACTACTGGGGTATATTTTAATTTTCCTTCATTTTTTATATATTGGGAAATTGGACTATATCAGAGAGGGTGTGGGATAGGCTGGGAAGGGAGGAAATCTGGCAACAGCACATGACATAATTGATGGCAGTATTGTAAATCTGGCAACAATGCAGAGGTTACTCATTCTCTCTTTGTTATACTACTTCCTTAACCAAAGTACCATGTTTTCTTTGATTTATGTTCATAGTCATAGCTACAATATCTGCTGCTGTAGTATCAATAGTAATTCACACTGGATTCATTTTTTCATAGAACAAGGCTGCAGCTTAAGTACTTGTGCAAGTTTTCAGAACTGGCCAACTTCACATGCTATACAATCGTGCTGCCTTCAGCACAGGTTCACGTTTAATTGCAAACTTGCATGTGGCGCTTCTGAAAGCTGAGTTGCCTGTGTATAAGAACATGTCCCTAAACTTCTCCCTATCTCCCTGAGCGCCACGAGTCTGCTTGCGTTCAGGCAGGCACCCGGATCTGCCCCCTCAGTTACAGAGACATTGCTGTGACATTAACAAATCTCAGATAAATTTGATTTCGTCAGTGTATTAAACATGGTGGAATAAATACGGAACAGTAACAATAGAAGTTTGCATAAAAGCAACAAAATATCTCTTCGTAATTAGCACTGAAACTATATTCATCAACACTGCCGTGGTAGTATATTTTTTAGAGTTTTTTGCTTTTTGATGGAAATAATGTTATTTAGAAATGTTTTTAAGGCTAGGTAATACAGTTAAATTTCAAGTAGAGTTATTCTATACATCCATAAATTTACAAATGTGAATATAGTATCTCATATGGCCATTTCCTTCAGGTTACATGGTATTACACTTTAATTTCTGCTTTGACTCATTATTAGTTTTAATGTATTTGGCAAGGGAATCCGCATTTTGCGAGGTTTTTGCAAAAATGTATTTCGGTGTGGAGGATATTAATACATCTCAAAACGCCGTGGTTCAAGTCTTCATCGCCTTATGGATGTTCGTTGCAGCGGAAGTGAGTATCACTTCGAACTTGTACAGGTGCGTAGCGAAACATGTCTGCCAAAATCTTATTCGAACAATTGATGTTACGGGTCTTCTCGGAAGTTGTTCTGGCTGTACCATATTTTGGTAGTATGGTACAGTGGACTGGAGCTGCTACGATAGTCACTACTTTTCCCGTTGGTGGACTGACTCTGCTTGAAACGTGAAGGAAGACGACATACACAGGCTGTGTAAGCAGCCTCTTCCTTTCATTGATGCTGTATTTTTCAAACCGACCTATTATTTCTCTGTGAGCGTTCCACTGACTACTTCATTTCAACGATTTTATTTTCCCTCTTGGCTTTCATTATAAACAGCACTACTTCCAGCGTTGGTAAGAACCGTGCGGTAATGTTAGCAGGCGACCACGTTTTGCTGCTGTTGTTTATAACAAATGTACGCCGTGCGAAAGCTTTTGACTACGGAAGGTCTTAAAAACCTCTTTTTTAAATGGGTTCTTAACGCTGGTGCTTCAAGACAATGAAAACAGTCACGCTTGTAATGATAAAAATTGATCACACTGTCGCCTAAAAGATCTGTCATCAGTCACAAGCTTATCAGCAACTCGTGCTGAATTGTTTGTATAGCTCCTTAATCTCCATAACCTTGAACGTGTCATTCTGGAGCTTCATTATGATACTCGTCGCTTCTGGAACGTTAAGAGATTGTCGATTCCCACGATTCTTTAGAAGCTTATTTCTGGATGTTTTGCTCAAAGCTGATCGTATCTCGGAGTTACTTGTGTGTAACATCAGCTTATATTAAGTCCGCTGGTAATATTTCTGCCTCGGCAATTTTTGTTGTCATGTACTGTTGTCTGCAATCGCACACTAGAGTCCAAAAGTTAAACATGATAGGGATAGGAGAAAAGTGGAAAGACAGAGGGTAAAGCAATAGTGAATGTTGGTCAAGATTTTCCCTTAAAACAAAGTCGTGCTTTCCGCATAAGAAAGCAGATCTCTACAGCTACATACTATTTACATGCCACTGTACAGTGAAATGATGGATAGTGCCTTATTGCAGTTATATCGATTTTCTGTTCTTCTCCATCAGTGTGTTGATCCAGGGCAAAATTGCTTTGGGCGTGTCTCTGTGCGTGTCCGACTCTTCCTTATCTTACCAGTAAACAGCCGATTCTTAAAAAGAGTTGAACTCCGCTGTATAAAACAGCTTCAAACGTCTGATTACAAATGATTTTATTTGTAAAATAAATGACGTTAGCAGGTTAAGCGAGAAAAAGTTTGAAATCATGCTTAGAGTTTGTTGGTAGTCGCTAAGTGCTCTCATTATGAAAATGCTGGCTGAGTGAGGTTAAGGTAATTTGAGTTCCATTTTAAGCAAAATTAAGTTTTTTACGTATCTCAACGTAAATGACGCCGTATTTCCTGAACCATGTGATGTACAGTGGTATTATTTTGCAGGTACATTCAATGCAAATGATAAACGGGTATTCATTGGACAAATATATTATACTAGAACTGACATGTGATTACATTTTCACGCAATTTGGGTGCATAGGTCTTGAGAAGTCAGTACCCAGAACAACCACGTCTGGCCGTAATAATGGCCTTGATATGCCTGGGCATTAAGTCAAACAGAGCTTGGATGGCGTGTACAGGTACAGCTGCCCATGCAGCTTCAACACGATACCACAGTTCATCAAGAGTAGTGATTGGCGTATTGAGGCGAGCCAGTTGCTCGGCCACCATTGACCAGACGTTTTCAATTGGTGAGAGATCCGGACAATGAGCTGGCCACGGCAGCAGTCAACATTTTCTGTATCCAGAAAGGCCCGTGCAGGACCTGTAACATGCGGTCGTGCATTATAAAAAAATTTGGCTCTGAGCACTATGGGACTTAACCTCGGAGGTCATCAGTCCCCTAGACTTAGAACTACTTAAACCTAACTAACCTAAGGACATCACACACATCCATGCCCGAGGCAGGACTCGAACCTGCGACCGTAGCGGCCGCGCGATTCCAGACTGAAGCGCCTAGAACCGCTCGGCCACAGCGGCCGGGTCGTGCATTATCCTGCTGAAATGCAGGGTTCCGCAGGGATCGAATGAAGGGTAGAGCCACGGGTCGTAACACATTTGAAATGTAGCGTCCACTGTGCAAAGTGCCGGCAATGCGAACAAGAGGTGTCCAAGACGTGTAACCAATGGCACCCCATACCATCACGCCGGGTGATGCGCCAGTATGGCGATGACGAATACACGCTTCCAATGTGCGTTCACCGCGATGTCCACAAACACGGGTGCGACCATTATGATGCTGTAAACAGAGCCTGAATTTATCCGAAAAAATAACGTTTTGCCATTCGTGCACCCAATTTCGTCGTTGAGTACACCATCGCAGGCGCTCTTGTCTGTGATGCAGCGTCAAGGGTAACCGCAGCCATGGTCTCCGACCTGATAGTCCGTGCTGCTGCAAACGTCGTCGAACTGTTCGTGCAGATGGTTGTTGTCTTGCAAACATCCCCATCTGTTGACTCAGGGATCGAGACGTGGCTGCACGATCCGTTACAGCCATACGGATAAGATGCCTGTCATCTCGATTGCTAGTGATACGAGGCCGTTGGGATCCAGCACGGCGTTCCGTATTACTCTCCTGAACCCACCGATTCCATATTCTGCTAACAGTCATTGGATCTCGACCAACGCGAGCAGCAATGTCGCGATACGATAAACCGCAATCGTGATAGGCTACAATCCGACCTTTATCAAAGTCGGAAAAGTGATGGTACGCATTTCTACTCCTTACACGAGGCACCACAACAACGTTCCACCAGGCAACGCCGGTCAACTGCTGTTTGTGTTTGAGAAATCGGTTTGAAACTTTCCTCATGTCAACACGTTGTAGGTGTCGCCATCGCCGCCAACCTTGTGTGAATGCTCTGAAAAGCTAATCATTTGCAGATCACAGCATCTTCTTCCTGTCGGTTAAATTTCGTGTCTGTAGCACGTCATCTTCGTGGTGTAGCAATTTTAATGGCCAGTAGTGTAGTACTGTCTGCAAAGTGAGTTGTGAATAGAGTTAGTAGAAAAGAAGTAATAAATTATAACGTCTTGCCTGATTTTGAAGTTTTACTGCACGCTATTTTAAACACAGGCTAGTTTTTTATGCATTAAATCTCTGTGACGTCATATCTCGTCAATTATGTGTCGCACAGTGATATAGCGGGTTATTCAAAAAGATGCACCCAATTTAATTGATTTAAAGAGTATAAATTGTACATGAACAGACTACATACGGAACCAACGAAAGGAGGAATATTCCAAGTATATTACAAAAAAAAAAAAAAAAATAAGTTATAAATGTTGCTGCACGGCAAACATCTAAGCAGTAACCAGATTCATTCCACACATGAATAAGCATGTCGAGTTGTTGGTAAAGGTAAATGTGGGTCGTAAACGGCCCCCGGAACATAGTCCCGCTACAAAAAGTCACAGGGTGTGATATCAGATCTCGGTGGCTAGAAGTGTAAAACTAGGTCTCGTTTCCCGTTTCACCTATCCATCGCTAAGGAAGGGATTGGTTTAAAAAGCCTTGGACATAAGGTTGCCAGTGGCGCAAAGCTCCATCCTGTTGGAAAATGAAGTGCTGCGAATGTTTGGTGAGTTGAGGAAAAAGCTGTTGTTCTAACATGTTCAGGCACTTTATTCCACTTGTGAAGGACCAGTCCACAGACAAGTAGTTCGATGAAATTGCTTAAACCAACGACCTGTGGGTTTCCTAGTTGGTGGTTCAATGTGGTAGTAAAGTAGTAACAAATTAAAACAACGTATCTGTTGCTGAAATTTTCCTGCATGAGCACTGAAAATGTAATAAGCGATGAACTCTTTCCCTTTCGTCATTTTGTGAGGGGCTGTCAACAAGAAAAAGCTTCGTAAAGATTTGAAATTAAGTGTAAAGTTTGATGGAAGTCTCTAAGTGATCTCATTCGCAAATGCTGGATGAATAAAGCCCATGTATTTGCCCTCACTCATTTACGCTGCCTACATCTAAATCTATATATATATGCTCTGTGAACCACTGTGAAGTGCATGGCAGAGGGTACGGTCCACTGTACCAGTTATTAGGACATTTTCCTGTTACATTCACATCTGGAGCATGGGAAAAATCGTCGTTTAAATGACTCTGTGCGTGCTGTAATTAATGTAATCTTATCTTCAAGATCCCTATGCCAGCAATATAAATGGTGTTGTAGTGTAAATGGTGTTGTAGTATATTCATTTAAAGGCAGTTCTTGAAACTTTGGCCGGGCGCGGTGGCCGTGCGGTTCTAGGTGCTGCAGTCCGGAACCGCGGGCCTGCTACGTCGCAGGTTCGAATCCTACCTCGGGCATGGATGTGTGTGATGTCCTTAGGTTAGTTAGGTTTAAGTAGTTCTAAGTTCTAGGGGACTGATGACCTAAGATGTTAAGTCCCATAGTGCTCAGAGCCATTTGAACCCATTTTTTTGAAACTTTGTTAATATACTTTCCCAGGATAGCTTCTGTCTACCTTCAAAAGTCTGTCAATTCAGTTCTTTCAACATCTCTGTGACACTCTCGCAGGTCAGACACACACACACACACACACACACACACACACACACACATATATATATATATATATATATATATATATATATATGCTGGACCGGAAGTGCCGTTTTAAACCGATGCCCACACTCATATTTTTGGGAAATATTAAGCGGAGCCAGTACACGCCCATACTTGCATGGTGGCCATTAAAAAACATCTACTGTCACCTCTGCTTTCTTTAGTATCTAAAAAGAATTCCGCCGAAAATGCAGCGATTTATTTTCGCCTGGCTTGTAAACCATTGATAACTTTCAGAGAAGAATCAGTGGCGAATGTAGAGTAAAACCTACACATTTGACATTGCCATGTAAAAATTTGCTTCTTTCGCCAAAACACAGCGGAGTTTACACTGTCTCATCTCACTAACATTTTGTGCAGACACGACTGCGAGAGAATTCTGAAACATTGATATATTAAGTTTATTGAGTGAGGGACTGAGAAAAAGTAATGTCAGAAGCTTACGATAAAGCGCATCCTCAGTACAAACAAAGTGTAATGTCTTCACATATGTTGTTCCAAAACCCATAGCCTTTCTCGATTTATGATTATTGCTTCAGTGTACCCTTCACCAAATGGAAATTTCGAAAACTTTATTACTAGCTTGGAAAGTTGTTTACATCACATTACACACCTTATACCGAAAATTGCACTGTGTGGCAATCTTAATGTACACATAGGTGAATATAGTACAAAAGAGAGAATATTCTTGAATTTAGTAAATAGTTATGGTCTCTTTATAGGAAACAGACTTCCAACTAGAGGTGATGCCTGCCTCGACACCATTATTACAAATATAGATACCTGGAGTAACAAAATAAACGTAGTTGATGCAATGATGGCAGACTACAGTGCATTAGTAATAAACTACAAACGAAGACTCTGGGTAATCAACAGACAAATATATGGCAATCAAATTATGTGTTTCACAGAAGAATAGTGCCAAAAGAAAAACTAAACACTTACAGTGCCTCACTGTCCAGTATAAACAGGCAGCAATTAATTACAGAAGCAAATCCCAATGATGCCTTGAATGTTCTTTTCCAGACACTAAAAACCAAATTTGATGAGATGTTCCCACTGATACCAAAGAAAATCCACACAGGTCAAGCACAAGAAAAACAGAAAATAGTAAATGCAAAAACATGGTACACACCTGAGCTAGCCAATCTAAAAAACATTGTTCTAATGTGGAATGACAGTGCCATAGCAGCCACAGATCCAAATAGTAAACAACTGATACACAGCAATTACTTAGAGACCAAGAGATTTTACAGAAATAAGGTAGGAGCAACTAAAAGGAGGGGGAATGATAGATTCATAAGAGAAGTCTATAATCCATGCAAAGCAGCCAGGACTCAAGTAAATGAACATAGGAAGAAGCCTACTCCCTCTTCTAATGCCTGCAGTTCTGCTAACTTCAATGACTACTTTACCAAAGTTATAGAAAACACTGTTGCTGAAATCCCGGACTCGGTTATAGATCCTGCTGTTTACTTACCAAATAAAACTCACAGTAAATTTGAAACATGGAAAAAAGTACATGCAAACGACGTAGTGAAAGTAGTAAAACCCTACAAAACTTCGGAGACTCAAGATATCTATGGGATGTCCTGTACTGTTCTAAGGAAAATTATTGGAAAAATAGCACAGCCATTAGCAACAGCTATATAAAAACTGTCTATCTGCAGGGGTTTTCCCAGATTTCTTGAAACTTGCGAGGACTGTACAAGTTTACAAAAAAGAAACCCAGATAATGTGTCAAGTTTTAGGCCAATATCAATCATTCCTATAATAGCAAAAGTGATTGAATCCATCATGAAAGATGAGATCCTAACTTATTTTGAAGAAAACAATCTCTTCAAAGATGCACAACACGGGTTCTGGAAGGGAAAGTCCTGTACCACAGCAGCATTAGACTTATTAAGAAAAGTAATGCAGGCATTCGAGGAGAGAGAGTTTTTGACACTCACACTGTGTGGTCTAAGCAAAGCTTTCGACTGCATCCCACACAAGATCTTGCTCAAAAAAATTAAATGCTATGGTGTGGGAGGTACAGCCCTAGCTACACTTCAGTCTTACTTGGAAAACAGAAGGCAAATTGTTTCAGTCCAAGGAGCAACATCCCAGGAACAGAAGGTAGAACATGGAGTGCGACAAGGTTCGGTCATAGCCCCACTCCTCTTCCTCATTTTTGTAAATGATCTAAGTGAAGTTCGTGAGACACTACAAGTTGCGCACGACACCACTCTTATTGCCAAAGGGGGGTCATTAAGTCTGATGTACAGTTCGAAAACACTAAAAAAATGGTTCATCGCCAACAAGATGAAAGTAAACGAAGAAAAAACCCAGCGTATGGTATGCAGCCTTGGAAAAACCACATACTCTGAACATATAAAATCTGTGAAATTGTTAGGCTTCACCATATACCACAAACTCTCATGGAATGGACACACTGTGGACGTATGCAAGAAACTCTCTCGTGTAATATACCTCCTACGAAGATTAAAAAAAGTGATTACAGACCAGTTTCTGATAACTGTCTACTATGCTTTGTTCCATAGCCACATTTTGTAATGATTACAGTTATGGGGTCATTCGGCAGGCTGCAAGGATGTGCTGCTACTGCAAAAGAAGGCAATAAGAATTATAACATCGAGCAGCAGCCAGGAACTCTGCAGACCGCTATTCAGAACATGGGGAATAATGACTGTTTGTAGGCCCTATGTATTATTATGCCTCATCCACATAAGGGAAAACCTAGATACCTACAGTAAGAGGCATAGTATCCACAAACATAATACTGCAGCAAAGAAGACATAAATCTACCAACCTGCCGACTGTCCAAAACAAGAGACAGTTTCCGGTGATCGCTGTGAGTATGTTCAACAAACTACCTGTTGAATTGCCGACCCTGCCGCTGGACAACTTCAAGAAACAAATTGCTGAAAGCCTAAAACAATACCCACTATACTCGGTCCAAGAATTATTTGACTGTGAAAAAAGCGAATGGACACAATGAACATTACGTAGTCTATATACATTATCTGTATAAAGTTTAGATGTTATTCTGTAATTTATTATATTGTAAATCACTTGACTGTAACTTTGACGCAGTCTGTCCAGCCATGGCTGGTGAATGATGAAGACCTGGTAATAAATGCTAATAAACTGTAACTATCGATGGCCCTTAAAAATTAAATTCTTTCACTGAAAAAGCCTGTGCCTATTGGAACAACACAGTAGATAATGAAGTTTTACATAATAACGATATGGTAAAATACTCTCCTCTCTGTGTGTTATCATTTGCCAAAATCTCATGTCGATATCTCAAACCGTTTGTGAAATATGAGGAATGTTGTTGACATTTCACTCTGGCTTTATCGCTGGCGCGGCGCGACCGCAAGTGAGTGTGGTACATCGGATTAGTTTTCTCGAGATTGGTGACACACAGATGCACACACTAACCAAGTCTATAAAAAAAATCAACATGTTAGCTAAATTTCATAAACAACAACATATTATGTAATATGCACCAAACGCAAAATTAAAGCGACCTCTATATTTTTCATTGGACACTCTTCCGGATATCGCGCAGTGTCTTAGTTTCACGTAAATATCACAATAACTATGACCAATAACGAAATGATGGGCACATCGTGTGTAACCTGATACATGAAGCTACAGGTACAGCAAAAATGAAATTTTTTTACAGAATAGTTTCTGCAAAATCGTTTGAGAAAGATTGCAGGGTGCACGCCTCAGTTCTGTCATCGCTGATCAGCGGTAAGGTGAGAAACACTTATCGGCCTCCCCTTCCGAATAAGTGAATGAACTCAACCAGTGCTTTGGACGAAAACTGGTCACTGTAGATTGGCCACCATATCCTACGCTAGCTATACGGATCCCACACACTTGAACAGCATTCTAGCATGCGGCACACGAGTGATTTGTGAGCAATCTCCTTTGTAGACTGATTGTATTTCCCCAGTTTTCTACCAATATAACGAAATCTGGGGTGCCTGCATTAGCCATGACTGAGCGTTTGTGATCGTTCCATTTTCATATCGCTAATAAGCGTTTCACCCAGGTATTTGTATGTGTTTACCTATGTCTTTTCACGATGCCATATGAGAAAAGTGCGAGTCAGGTTCATTTGATCTGTGTTTTCAAAATTGATGCTGGTTGGCATGTGAGGGGTCGTTCTGTTCAAGATACCTCATTATGTTTCAGCTCAGGGAAAACACATGGTTTCTGATTATACCACTTGTCTTATTGTGTTAAACTTTTAACATAAGATTGGAGTTCTTAATGGACAGATTATGACAGCATTTTCAATTCTGCCAGTAACTATGTGAAATGTTGAAAGTCAAATGCCTGTTGCCCCTGGATGCCATTAGATAGGCAACCTGCAACTGGAATTGGATCCCAGGGCAGTCGCTTAGTAATATAGATTCACATAGTTCCTACTGGAAGTACATGATGGTCATACAAATTTCTTCTAGTACAGGTTCAGTAACTTTACCAAACAGGTGTCTTTAGCACTAAGTATTCCTTCTTTCAAGAATCCCTCTTTAAATTCCCCAGGTGTTCCTATTACGTTTTGTATTGGCTATGCAGTTACTGACATTCTTACCACAAGAAGGTTGTGTTTGGCTTGCAAAGTCTGAATCAGATGTGAAGGTTGGATGGATACATTACTGTGAGTGAGTTGCCAATTTTTTGCTTCTCACATATCCTATCGTTTGCATTGTATGACATCACAGAAGCCTCGAAGGATCTGCTGGTAATATTCTTTTGTAGTGATTTCGTCTTATGTCGCGTTCTTGTGATACAGTACCGCATGAGAGTCAAAGAAAACTGTCAACTAGACATTGACATTGCTGCTACCTTCTGTGCTCATTTTGGCCTCGGTGATATGGGATATTTTCACTATGAAGACAGTATCTTGGTTTCTAGGTCAAACCCATAAAACCATGCCTCACCGCCTGTGATCCCAGTTTTGAGAAGACTGGGGTTACAGCTTGCATTCCCTAGTATGTCCTGTGCGATTTCCAGATGGCCCTGCGTCTGTCCATTGTCATCATTTTTGGTATGAATGTGGCTGACACTCATTTCATGCACATATCATTGGTTAAAATTAAATGTATCAATCCAATACTTACAAGTATATCGTTTGCAAGTTCCCATACTGTAAAATGACGGTACTCCATGACCAAAATCCACATTTCCTCAATTAGCTAAGTTCATGCACTCATAAACTTTCTTCAATAGTATGAACAACATACCAAAAATCCTGACTGGTGGTGCGTGAGCAAGGGGACTGGGGTTATTTAAAGATCACTCTTTAATGTTTTCCTTAAATAACTCTAAAACCACGGCTTACAGCGAATATGTTTCCCAGTACAAAACTGAATGACATTAAATTTCCTACTCAATGGGACGTATTCATTTTTTCTGTAGGACTAATACCTTCCACGTTTGATGGGATGGAAAAATCGTAGATTGGTAAAAAGAGAGTTTCAATGGTATAAAATTAATGTTTAGTGATAAATGAAGTGGGTTAGGAACAAATATTGAATTTGTGTATCACACCTACGTAAAGCAGGACCGTATTAATGGATAAACTGCATTGGGGTGTTTCGGGCTGGAGGGGGAGGGGAGTGTAGTGTAGATGAGTCAGTGAAAGTAGGTCACCAGATTGTAGTTTTGCCCTTCCCTCCTTCGCAGGTCTGTAAACTGATGAGCGAGTATGCAAGTTCCTGCTCTCTCTACCCACTACGTCACAAGAAGCAACTGTAGGGTGTTTGACAAAGTTGTACCGACCTTTCCACAGCTCGCCTTATGACTCACTGGTGACACAGAATGCAGAAGTGCCCACATGGTGTCTTCCTAATAATTGTATAGGAAGAAACGCATATGGACGATTCTACGTAAATCTCTCCACACTGTTCTACAGTGCTACAGAGACCATCCTGTGCCTCAGCTGTAGCGTCCTTCTGGAAAAATGACTTCTCCCACTGTGAGCGCTGCTTTTTTTGCAGTATACAGACAGAATATACACTGATCAGCCAGAACATAATGATTACCACCCCGCTATCGACACAAACTCGTGCAGGAGATAGCAGCATCACCTGGCGAGTAATGATTGCTACTCAGACAAATGCACAATTCATATAGTATCAGTGAGCATGCTGTCCGTGTGTAGAACGGGGAAAGCACACAATCTGTCTGCATTTGACCGAGGGCAGATCATGATAGCCTGGAGGCTCAGCATGAGCATTACAGAAACTGCAATTAGTTGTCAGATGTTCAAGGAGTGCTGTGATGACTGTCTTCAACATGTGGCAAAAGCAAAGTGAAACCAAGTCCAGAGATCATGGGATTGGGCAGCCACCCCTCATTACAGATGCTGTAGGCTGGGCAGATGGTAAAACACGACAGGCAGCGAACTGTGGTGGAACACATCATACTTCAATGCTGGCCAGAGTAAAAGTTTATCTGAATACACAGTGCACCGAACACTCCTAACAATGGATCTCGTCAGCCGATGACCCATACATGTACCTATGTTATTACATTGGCAACTATGACTGTAATGGTCATGTGACCGTCGGCTCTGGACGTTGGCATAATGGCAGTGTGTTTCATGGTCTGATGAATCCCAATACCTTGGTCATCATGCCAATGGGAAGGTGCGAATCTATTGTCTTCCATGGGACAGCTCCTTGGCACTTTACTGTGTGACGGAGACAAGCAAGCGGCAGTTCCATTATGCTCTGGGTAACATTCATGTGGACATCCATGGGTCCAGTGGAGCATGTACAAGGCACCATGACAGCCGAGGAGTATCGTACACTGGTTGAAGACCTTCATGAAGATCACGTTTCCTGATGGCACTGCCATTTCTCATCAAGATAACGCGTCATGTCACAAGTCCTGGATGGAGTGATTCAAGGAACACTGTGCTGAGTTCCATTCGATATTCTTTCCCCTCCAAATCGCCAGATATGAACCTAATCGAATATATCTGGAATATATCTGAACATGATGTCAGAACTCCCCTCCCCTTAATCTACGGGATTTAGATGGCTTGTGTGTGCAGATGTGGTACTGACTCCCTCTAGCGACCTACAAAGGCCTCATTGCTTCCATGCCACGATGTCTCGCTTCTGTTATCTGTGCCAAAGGTGGACATTCCGCCTATTAGGTAGGTGGTCATAATGTCCTGGCGGATCATGTACCTCCCCAGAATTTCCTGTCACATACACCTATCTGAGTGGAATAAATAACTTCACTGAGCTCGTATTTATATAGTGAAGTTATTTTCAGTTTATTAAGTGAGTACTTATTTGGAGTTTCTAAATGGTTCAAATGGCTCTGAGCACTATGGGACTTAACATCTGAGGTCATCAGTCCCCTAGAATTTAGAACTACTTAAACCTAACTAACCTAAGGACAACACACACATCCATGCCCGAGG
This sequence comes from Schistocerca americana, assembly GCF_021461395.2. NCBI lineage: Eukaryota > Metazoa > Arthropoda > Insecta > Orthoptera > Acrididae > Schistocerca > Schistocerca americana. Next base: position 258,411,132 of record NC_060126.1, read on the forward strand.
CAGGATTTGAACCTGCGACCGTAGCGGTCGCGCGGTTCCAGACTGAAACGCCTAGAACCGCTTGGCCACTCCGGCCGGCTGGAGTTTCTAAGGGAGCTGAGAAGCGTTTAATTTGTAACTGTTAAGTCGTCAGTGGACTATATAGTCTTGGTGGGAAAGGAATTGAATTGATAAATGTGGTATCTTGCTACTGTCTATCATTACAGTGGCCGGCCGCGGTGGTCTCGCGGTTCCCGGCGCGCAGTCCGGAACCGTGCGACTGCTACGGTCGCAGGTTCGAATCCTGCCTCGGGCATGGATGTGTGTGATGTCGTTAGGTTAGTTAGGTTTAATTAGTTCTAAGTTCTAGGCGACTGATGACCTCAGAAGTTAAGTCGCATAGTGCTCAGAGCCATTTGAACCATTACAGTGTGTTGTCAAGCTTTGTAACGGTGTTATAGCCAGTTGGTGGTGAATTAATGAATAACCTGGAAGTTATTGCACTTCTCACATCTTCAACTATGTTATGGTAGACTGCACAAATCTCATCCATTCAGAAACTGCTGCCACTTGTAGAACAGGCTGCAATACGTGAAACCATTTACCACACATCCATAGAACATCTTGCAAGGTGGGCAGAAATACGTCTAATGGAAAGGACAGATAATGTGCATTTCTAGAACAGCAATCTGCTGTAAAGCATTGCTTGCTTTATGTTGAAATATCTGAAGTTTCATAAGTCCTGGGTAACCTACTTCTGTTGTAGAAAGAGCCAAATTAAGTCTGTGAAAAATATTCCAGCCACTGATAGTAGAGGATATGAAACTGACATATCCAAACACATGCTGGCTGCATGTTTTACTTGCAGCAGGCACTTCAGTGTGGTAGACAGATGACAGCTCCAGCTGTTGTGCTTTTAAACATATTAACTCACTGAACAACAGGAAATAACTATTCACTTAATAAACTGAAAATAACTTCAATATAGCCGGCCGGAGTGGCGGAGTGGTTCTAGGCGCCTCAGTCTGGCGAACCGTTACGGTCGCAGGCTCGAATCCTGCCTCGGGCATGGATGTGTGTGATGTCCTTAGGTTAGTTGGGTTTAAGTAGTTCTAAGTTCTAGGGGACTGATGACCTCAGAAGTTAAGTCCCATAGTGCTCTGAGCCATTTGAACCATAACTTCAATATACAAACGTGAGTTCACAGAAATTTGTGGTAAGGCCTTACGGGACCAAATTGCTGAGGTCATCAGTCTCTAGGCTTACACACTACTTAATCTAACTTAAAATAACTTACGCTAAGGACAACACACACACCCATGTCTGAGGGAGGACTCGAAACTCCGACGGAGGAAGCCGCGCGGACCGTGACAAGACGCCCTAGACCGCGCGGCTACCCCGTGCGGCACTGTAAATTATTTAGTCTACTCAGATAGGAGAACTGGTCACGAAATGCTGGTGAGGTCTTTAAACGTAAAAGCGAGCAGCGCTCGTGGTGAGGGAAGTCGCCTTTCCCAGAAGGATGCTACAACTGCAGTACAGGATGACTAAGAATCAGTTTCCTCTATAGCAGTGTGGAGACATTTATGTAGAATCTGTACATATGCATTTCTTGCGCTTGTATTATTAGTAACCCCTAGCTGTATTCAAGTAGTGTTAGTGGACTTTGTGGAAAATCATCATCCTCCTGGCATGTCTGCACACTGTGTGACAAGTGGTTCATAAGGTGAGCAGCCGAAGCCTCGGCATAAGTTCGTGAAACACCTAGTAGCTGTTGCTTGTGATGTAGATGGGTGGAAAGACTGGGGACTCGTCTTCTCCCTCTTCAGCTTGGAGGCCTACGAAGGGAGGAAGAGCATGACCACTATCCAGTGACCTGCCTTCTCTGATGTGTCTACCCTCCATTCCCCTCCCCCGCCAGTCCGTCATACCCGCGGAACACGATTTATTCCTTAATACGGTTCAATCTCACTCAGTTGTGGTCCACACACTTAATATTTGTTCGTAACTCACTTCCTCCACCACCAAACATTAATTTTATACCATTAAAACATCTTTTTTTCTTAACCTGTGATTTTCTCCATCCCCTGAAACGCGGAAAGTATTAGTCATAGAGAAAAAATGAATACATCCAAATTCGTACGAAATTTAATTTAGTTTAATTTTGTACTGGGTAATATTTTCGCCTGAAGCCGCATTTTGATAGTGGTGCCCCCCCCCCCCCTCTCCCTCCCACCTTACCCCTCAAGCGTTTGATATAGGACGTCAGAAAAAAAAAAAACGGTTTTTCAAAAATATGTTCATTTTATAATGTATATTTTTTTGAAGAGTTTGACATACAAAACATACTGTATATGCTCGAGAAAATGTAAGACATGCTATTTGGTCTCAAGTGTGCAAAAGTGCAGTGCCACGCCTCTTTACACTATCTTCTTCTATTGCGCTCATTGTATTTCTCTGTGTGGAATTCAAAAGTGTATATTTTGTAATGGAAGCCATCAAACCTTATTCACAACAGTGGTAACTAAAATGTGCTGTGGTGTCTCTGGTGCTTCCCGTCAGCCGATTTTTTTTTAAATCCCTCACAATTAATACTGGGTGGGATTACTTGTGACCAGAAGAATAAGAACTGTTCGGAAAATTTCAACTATTTATTGCCTACTAGCTAATAACTTTCTCTTTTTTGTGCGACATAAAAATAAATATAGGAAACATAAAAGCAATAAAGACAATAGACAAGCAAGACAGTACACATTTCTTCAATCCTTAGGTCCCAGCGTTTTCTACTCTCTAAACTTGCTACAGCTTTTTACCGCTTTTTTTTTGGGAAAGAATCTATTGCTTCACCAAAGTTCGTCGACCATTTTGCTACATGAAAAATCAAAATCTCGTTGTCCAATACTGAAAAAGCTGTTAATATGAATAGTACCCAAGACTAGTTCGGGTCCTCGATTTAATTACGTCTGTTTTGTCACTGTCCGCTAGATAAAACGAAATAACTGTTTCTGATATTGCAGCAATTGTAACACACGCCAAAAAAGCGAGACTGTTTTGGCGCAAATGGTCATCTTCATTTACCTCACTTGCATAAATAACATGACAGAATACAATTCACGAAGTACAAACATGAAATACCTATTAGGCATACTACGAGCAAAAGGTTTTATGTTAGGAAACAGTTTTACATATCATTCATATGCTCCAGTTTCTCAAGTATGAGATCGAAAAGTAGTAGCAGTACGAAATTTTTATACAAATTTGGAATCGTCATATTCTTCCATATAATTTGTGCGATGTCCCCTTTTCTTCTACTTCCTCGTTCATCAAACACTCTCATCATCACTAATTCTATAATTATTTCTACCATTGTCAAAACTTATTCTCCGATTAACTTCCCTAACACTACCAGAATCATCATTTCAGTTACCCCGCAATAATTCTCTGGTTAGGCGTAATTACGTGTTCGTACAACGCGTTTGCCATGCTATTCCGACTACAGAATTAAGCGGTTGCTAATCACGGACTATACAAGTTCCCCTTGGTAATGTAGTGATCAGACAAAAATTTTCTGTGAAAATGTCATTGTCATTTTTGTGGATACACGAAAAAGATAATATGTAATTTTTTTTTCCATACTCCGCAAGCCACCTGACGGTGTGTGGCGGAGGGTACCTTGAGTACCTCTATCGGTTCTCCCTTCTATTCCAGTCTCGTATTGTTCGTGGAAAGAAGGATTGTCGGTATGCTTTTGTGTGGGCTCTAATCTCTCTGATTTTATCCTCATGGTCTCTTCGCGAGATATACGTAGGAGGGAGCAATATACTGCTTGACTTATCGGTGAAGGTATGTTCTCGAAACTTTAACAAAAGCCCGTACCGAGCTACTGAGCGTCTCTCCTGCAGAGTCTTCCACTGGAGATTATCTATCATCTCCGTAACGCTTTCGCGATTACTAAATGATCCTGTAACGAAGCGCGCTGCTCTCCGTTGGATGTTCTCTATCTCCTCTATCAACCCTATCTGGTACGGATCCCACACTGCTGAGCAGTATTCAAGCAGTGGGCGAACAAGCGTACTGTAACCTACTTACTTTGTTTTCGGATTGCATTTCCTTAGGACTCTTCTAATGAATCTCAGTCTGGCATCTGCTTTACCGACGATCAACTTTATATGATCATTCCATTTTAAATCACTCCTAATGCCTACTCCCAGATAATTTATGGAATTAACTGCTTCCAGTTGCTGACCTGCTATTTTGTAGCTAAATGATAAGGGATCTATCTTCCTATGTATTCGCAGCACATTACACTTGTCTACATTGAGATTGAATTGCCATTCCCTGCACCATGCGTCAATTCGCAGCAGGTCCTCCTGCATTTCAGTACAATTTTCCATTGTTACAACCTCTCGATACACCACAGCATCATCTGCAAAAAGCCTCAGTGAACTTCCGATGACATCCACCAGGTCATTTATGTATATTGTGAATAGCAAAGGTCCTATGACACTCCCCTGCGGCACACCGGAAATCACTCTTACTTCGGAAGACTTCTCTCCATTGAGAATGACATGCTGCGTTCTGTTATCTAGGAACTCCTCAATCCAATCACACAATTGGTCTGATAGTCCATATGCTCTTACTTTGTTCATTAAACGACTGTGGGGAACTGTATCGAACGCCTTGCGGAAGTCAAGAAACACGGCATCTACCTGTGAACCCGTGTCTATGGCCTTCTGAGTCCCGTGGACGAATAGCGCGAGCTGGGTTTCACATGACCGTCTTTTTCGAAACCCATGCTGATTCCTACAGAGTAGATTTCTAGTCTCCAGAAAAGTCATTATACTCGAACATAATACGTGTTCCAAAATTCTACAACTGATCGACGTTAGAGATATAGGTCTATAGTTCTGCACATCTGTTCGACGTCCCTTCTTGAAAACGGGGATGACCTGTGCCCTTTTCCAATCCTTTGGAACGCTACGCTCTTCTAGAGACCTACGGTACACCGCTGCAAGAAGGGGGGCAAGTTCCTTCGCGTACTCTGTGTAAAATAGAACTGGTATCCCATCAGGTCCAGAGGCCTTTCCTCTTTTGAGCGATTTTAATTGTTTCTGTATCCCTCTGTCGTCTATTTCGATATCTACCATTTTGTCATCTGTGCGACAATCTAGAGAAGGAACTACAGTGCAGTCTTCCTCTGTGAAACAGCTTTGAAAAAAGACATTTAGTATTTCGGCCTTTAGTCTGTCATCCTCTGTTTCAGTACCATTTTGGTCACATAGTGTCTGGATATGTTGCTTTGATCCACCTACCGCTTTGACATAAGACCAAAATTTCTTAGGATTTTCCGCCAAGTCAGTACATAGAACTTTACTTTCGAATTCGTTGAACGCCTCTCGCATAGCCCTCCTCACACTACATTTCGCTTCGCGTAATTTTTGTTTGTCTGCAAGGCTTTGGCTATGTTTATGTTTGCTGTGAAGTTCCCTTTGCTTCCGCAGCAGTTTTCTAACTCGGTTGTTGTACCACGGTGGCTCTTTTCCATCTCTTACGATCTTGCTTGGCACATACTCATCTAACGCATATTGTACGATGGTTCTGAACTTTGTCCACTGATCCTCAACACTATCTGTACTTGAGACAAAACTTTTGTGTTGAGCCATCAGGTACTCTGAAATGTGCTTTTTGTCACTTTTGCTAAACAGAAAAATCTTCCTACCCTTTTTAATATTTCTATTTGCGGCTGAAATCATCGATGCCGTAACCGCTTTATGATCGCTGATTCCCTGTTCTGCGTTAACTGTTTCAAATAGTTCTGGTCTGTTTGTCACCAGAAGGTCTAATATGTTATATGTTTCAAATAGTTCGGGTCTGTTTGTCACCAGAAGGTCTAATATGTTATCGCCACGAGTCGGTTCTCTGTTTAACTGCTCAAGGTAGTTTTCAGATAAAGCACCTAAAAAAATTTCACTGGATTCTTTGTTCCTGCCACCCGTTATGAACGTTTGAGTCTCCCAGTCTATGTCCGGCAAATTAAAATCTCCACCCAGAACTATAACATGGTGGGGAAATCTACTCGAAATATTTTCCAAATTATCCTTCAGGTGTTCAGCCACAACAGCTGCTGAGCCAGGGGGCCTATAGAGACATCCAATTACCATGTCTGAGCCTGCTTTAACGGTGACCTTCACCCAAATTATTTCACATTTCGGAACTCCGTCAATTTCCTTCGATACTATTGCACTTCTTATCGCTATAAACATGCCTCCCCCTTCACTGTGCAGCCTGTCTCTGCGGTATACATTCCAATCTGAGTTTAGGATTTCATTGCTGTTTACGTCTGGTTTCAGCCAACTGTCTGTCCCTAGTACTATATGGGCGTTGTGACCGTTTATTAATGAGAGCAGTTCTGGGACCTTTCTATAGACGCTCCTGCAGTTTACTATTAGCACATTAATATTGTTATTCCCTGTTGCATTTTGCGTACTCCTACCTTGCCGCGTCTCAGGAGGCGTCTTGTCGGGCCTAGGGAGGGAATTCTCTAACCTAAAAAACTCCCATGTGCACTCCACACGTACTCCGCTACCCTTGTAGCCACTTCCGGCGTGTAGTGCACACCTGACCTATTCAGGGGGACCCTACATTTCTCCACCCGATAGCGGAGGTAGAGAAATTTGCACCCCAGATCTCCGCAGAATCGTCTGAGCCTCTGGTTTAAGCCTTCCACTCGGCTCCAAACCAGAGGACCGCGATCGGTTCTGGGAATGATACTACAAATAGTTAGCTCTGATTCCAACCCGGGAGCGAGGCTTTCCGCCTCCACCAATTCCGCCAACCGCCTGCACGAACTGAGGATGACCTCTGAACCCAGACGGCAGGAGTCATTGGTGCCGACATGAGCAACAATTTGCAGTCGGGTGCACCCAGTGCTCTCTATCGCCGCCGGTAGGGGCTCCTCCACATCTCAGATGAGACCCCCCGGCAAGCAGACAGAGTGAACACTGGCCTTCTTCCCCGACCTTTCCGCTATTTCCCTAAGGGGCTCCATCACCCACCTAACGTTGGAGCTCCCAATCACTAATAAACCCCTCCCCCCGTGTGCCTGCTCGGACCTTGCTGAAGGAGCAGCCACATGTCCACTCACATGCAGAGCGGGCGATGCTACACGGCCAGCCTCCACATTGACCCTCCGCCTCGTGCGCCGCGAACGCCGCTGAACTCGCCACCCCCCTCGGGGAGAGGGTGGCCCAACCGCGCCCGGTACCCGCGAAGATGTCTCGACAGCAGGGACAGTGGGTGAAGCATGTAACACCTGGGGTGTACCTTGCGACGCACCAGACTCCCCACTGCCGCTACACTCCGAGGCAGCAGCCTGAAGACGGCTGACCGCAGCCATCAACACGCTCAGCTGTTCGCGAACAGTGGCCAGCTCCTCCTGCGTCCGTACACAGCAGTCACACATCCTATCCATCCTAAGGAATCAATTTACTGAAGAGGGTTAATCAACTTTTAACTAGACCGCTAATTCACTAAAGGCGGCTGTTTATTGACTGAACTGTGGTTGCTAGCCACTTCTTGTAGAAAACAATGAAAATAGCACTACGTGCCTCTGGACTGTATTGAAAACAAACACTAGCACTACTGGCACTATAGTTGACTAAAGGGACTCTCTCTGACTGTATTCAAAACAAACACGAAATCTATGGAACACTATTAATAGCACCCGACAATTAAAGCTTCCTAAAGGCAAAAACACACGGAAGAAGAAGTGACAAGTAAGAAAAATACAGTTAATAGTTAAATTAAGCTAGCTCGCTGCACAGCAGACGGGAAGCAGACGGCGGTTAGGACGACACTGACACTACTGGCACTATGTTACTCGTTTCTTTCGACTCTGGTAGTCTGAAACTATGGATTTCGCAAATAATTATAAAAATGCTCTCATTTGCACACCCAATCAATCACATAAACTGACAGCCGTTGGTATTCAACTGTTCGGGTTTATTCGGCTCAGCTCATACAGCCCCATGCCCTTTTGTCTGCGGGAAGTTTTTCACTTCTAGATGCAACAGGGAGTCCCCTGGCAGAGATATCACCTATACTATGGGTGTATTGAACAATCTACTTATGATTCGTTCAGAAACCAACTTAGAATGTGTTCAAAAATATTCAAAACCCAGCAGGGATTCGTTTCAAAATCATATGAACAATCGATAGACCAATGTGCTAGGCGCTTTGTGAAACAAGGTTTTTTCTTCAAGAAAATGAATCTGGCACTCCTTGAAATTGCCACCCGGGGCAGATACTCTGGGACAAAAACTTGATAGTGGCGCCCTCCCCCCCTCACTCAAGCGTTTGAGACAGGACGTTAAAAAAATAAAAAATAAAAAAAATAAAAAACATCAAAAATATATTAATTTTGTAGCGTACATCTTTCTGAAGAGTTTGATATATCGCTCAACTAGAGTGGCCAGCATGTTCTCCAGATATGAACCCTATTGAACATGCCTGGGATGGTATAGGGTTCTGGCAAACATTTTCTGTCAAAATTTCATTTTCTTGGATACACCGAGAAGATTATATGTAATCTTTCTTATCTGTTGTTCCTGTTAGTCGTTTTTTCCACTCTGGTAGTCTGAATCTATGGATTTCCTAATAATTATACCATAACTATGCTCATCATTTGCACACCCAATCAACCACATAAACAGCGATTTGCATTCACCCGTTTGGGTGTATTCTGCCCAGCTTGTGTAGCCCCATCCCCTTTTGTCTGTGGGAAAGTTATTTATTTCTAGATGTGACAGGGAACTCCTGGCAGAGACATCACATACACTATGGATGCATTGAAAATTCAACTTATAATTTGTTCAGAAATAAACTTACAATGCATACACCAATGTTCAAAAGCCAGCTGAGTTAATGTATTTGGCATGTATGCTTTATGCCACCCATAATAAACTCTACAGTGCTGAAGTACCCTCAGTGTGCTAAATGAACATGAAAATCAATGTCAAACGCACTACATGCATTGTGAAGTACAGGACAAGTTTAAGGCCCAAATGACAGAACCCATAATTCGGTGAACCAAACTGAGAGAGATACCAGTCCCCCCCCCAAAGTGCAAGATTTGTGTACAGTGCCTATCTTCATTAGTAGCAAAAACTGGCACAGGTGCAATGTACTAAGGAAATGACTGGTGGGGGGTGGGGGGGTGGGGAGAGGTAGCTTGTGTTGAAAAATGTTTTCGATCCAGCCTTGCCGAAGAGCATACTACAGACAGATGCAGCGGAATGATGCTACTGGAGTCATGTAGTGCTCCTTCCTGCTGCACAACACTCCACCGTCTGCCTTCTGATATGCAGATGACTACAGAAGTGACACATCTTGGCCGTGTTCTAAGGGTGAAGTCTCCGATGTTAGGAACATTATTACAGGCACCAAATAGGGCGACCCAGATTAGTGATTATTTCTGAATGTCTATCACGTCAATCACTCATTTTTCTTGGGAGGCAAAGAGACAGGAAGACAGGTTGTTCTGTACCTGTTGTACATGATATCATTTATGGACCAATAACATACACTACAACACTATGTAGGATCAGTATTACAATGACATACGAACTATCAAAATTGGTAGTCAAGCAGTTTGATGTAGCTGTTCTCATTCAATATATCTGTCATCTTAACTAAATGATTCACTTCTGTGTCATTACAACAGCATCAAAGCTTCCTCCAGTGTTATTTTTTTCACGCAGTAGTCCCATCACACTGCCTGAGGTAAAGCATATTCCCAGTCAGCTGTGGATTTAATGATGAGATGCTCCAGACATTCACATGTGGCCTCAACTCTATGGGTGGGGGCAGGGGTTGGCGGCTGGAAGCAGGGAGTAAACTTCAGTGCAATGTTGAACTGGTTTTAGACACCAACTTTGTTTGAATATTTATTTATTGTGAAGAGGTAGTCAATAAAAGTGAAAGCAAGCTATACTGTCAATCTGCATCAGTGATTTCTTCTCGGTAAATCACTGAAGTAACATTTTTTGTGTTAAAAGTATTTCCTATTAAATAATTCAAGAAAGGCCCAGTTATTTATGTTGGTTCTCATCGTGTTTTGTAACAGAACGGTTATTTTATTTCCTCTTAAATTTATTTTTGTATGTACATATTGCATTTTCTCCGACTTTGCGACACCCATCAGTGTATTCAGAAACTGGCAGAACAGTTTTGACAATGACAGAAACCAAAGAGCAGTGGTAAAATAGCAGCAGTAGCAACAATCATTTTGTTTGTTCAGTGTGTGACATTGCAAGCAGTAAGCAGTACATGTAAAATGACTGAGCAATGAGGGGTTTTAGTTGAGCAGCATATAGAGTGCAGACTGCAAGATGATGGCCTAGCCAGTGAGCTAAATGAGGACCCTGTGGCTGCAGAGTGCCAGAGGATAACATCCTGTTTCTTCTTTATTAAAATGCTCAAGAGAGGTAATCAAGCATTGGAAAATGCATGGGGCACTTCATGCTTTCATGTATGCAATTGAGGTACCACAGAAATTCCAGTAGGATTTCTTCGCCAAGTGGCACAAAGGCGTCATCCTCATAACAGTACGGTGGGATGAGAAAAGTCATGGGACATCTCCCAATATTTTGTCAGACCTCCTTTTGCCCAGCCTAATGCAGTAATAATAATAATTATTATATTTTTATTGTCATTCAGCTGATTACAGCAATAGACAAAGTCAAGAGCATATATTTCTACATAAACTACTACATCGATGTAAATTGGCTTACATAAAATAGGTACACGTTAGAATACAGTATTTTCATCTTCAAAGAATTCATCAATGGTGTAAAACGGATTGTTCACTAGTAGCTTGTATAAATTAGCTTTAAAGATATTTACAGGCAGTTCTGTAAAGTCAGCACTTAGTCTATTAAACATCCTTGGTCCAAGAACTAGGTAAGAGTTAAGCGATTTTGATAATCTATAATATGGTACGTCTACAGATATTCTGTTTCTGGTATTATGGCTATGAATATCACTTCTCAACACAAAATTAGACACATTGTTTCTAATGTACATTAAAACATTGTTGATGAATAAGTTTACTACTGTAAGACACTGCTTCTGTAAAAGTAAAATGTCATTTACACGACAGCTACTACCCCACAGTAAAATTCCATAAGAGATGGTGCTTTGGAAGAAGTCAAAATATGCTGATCTCACATAGTCACTGGGAACATGTCTTTTTAAAATTTCTAATTAGATAAATAACTCTTGAAAGCCTAGCCAATATATTTTTAATGTGTGGTTCCCACGTCAAATTATTGTCAATAGTAACACCTAAAAATTTAACAGTTTCTAGTTCCTGATAGTTAGGAATCTCTTTGAGGCTAAAGTAAAGTGTCTGGGTTTTGTTTTCATTTAGCAAGAAGCCATTAGCTTTGAACCATAATGAGGACTGAGCAAGGGTATTTTCGGTCAGTGTTTTCAGTGTACCTAGATCAGAGCTTTTATGTAGAAAAGTTGTGTCATCAGAATACAGTATTGTATGAGAATTTATGAATAAGGGCAGGTCATTAATCATTAGTATAAACAGTAAAGGTCCAAGCACCGACCCTTGAGGCACTCCGTACCTAACATTAACCAAATTTGATTTCTCCCTACCAATGTACACAACTTGTTGACGGTTCTCTAGAAAAGACCTGAACGTATTTATACTATTGTCATGAAAACCGTAGTAAACTAGCTTATTCAGCACAGTGTCATGCTGTACACAGTCAAAGGCTCTGCTGAGGTCACAATATGTAGCCTGGGCATAGTCCCTAGCCTCAAACACATCTAGGACTAATTTTACGAGGGAGTCCATTGCATCCGTTGTGGATTTACCTTTGCTAAATCCAAACTATTTATCACTAATTATATTTAGTTTACCCAAGTAGGCACTAACTTGCTCATACATAATCGTTTCTAAAATTTTTGAAAAAACTGGGGTTATGGATATAGGTCTGTAACTAGCGGGTCAGTTCTTTTCCCCTTTTTTGTATATGGGCAAAACTCTAGAAATTTTTAGTATGCCGGGGAACTTACTTTCAACTAGGCATTTGTTAACACAAAAGGTTAAAGGATAAATCACACAATTAATAACATCTTTCAACAAATTACATGACATATCTTAGTAATCAACACTAACTGAAGGTTTGAAATTTTTCACTATTTTTAGGATATTATTTGGGCTCACTTCTGTGAAAGTGAAGGTGCTTGGGGGAAGCTTTTCAAAGCAGCTGTCCATAATACTAAGTGCATTTTCAGGTGGTTTGATTATTGAACTACTAATTTCTTCAATGGACTGAATGCAATATTTATTAAATTCTTCTGGGGTAATGGAAATTTCCTCTTTTTGTTTAGTTTGTGCAATGGAGTTTATTACACTCCAGGCCTTCTTGCATTTATTGTTAGATTTTTCAATGTTTACTATGTTATGCAGTTTCTTTGCTTCATTTATTGCCTTCCTATACTTGAATTTAGCTTTAGCATACAGGTCTTTATACAGTTCTGATTTACTGGTTTTGTACAGACTAGAATACAGCATAATTGTATTTTTCAGTTGCCCTAACTGTTGAGTATACCATTCCTTCCTTTTCCTTTTCTTGTAATTACTACTAATATTCACTGTACATTTTTTCAGAGGGATGTTATTTTCAAATACATTTAAAAAGACGGAGAAAAGCTTTGTGAATACAATATCAGCTGAACAGTGTTGAAGCCTAATAAAACACATGTCCCAACTGAAATAAGTGAGGGCATGTCTAAACCTATCCATCCTCTCTCTTCTCACTAATCTAGTAATCACAGTTTTAGATTCTAGTTTGGTGCAGTCTGAAGTTACATTATTAAGACTAAGATATACTGCATCATGGTCTGAGAAAGGGAAACTAATTACATCAGTGGACATACAAGTTCTCTTAATATTTGTAAATATATTGTCTAGACAGGATGAGCCTCTTGTAGGTTTGCAGTTAACATCGTACAGGTTAAATTGTCAAAGCGCATTTTTGAGCTCTGTCACAGTTTTTCTGTCCTGCAGGACATCAAAACTTAAATTCATATCCCCTCCAATGACAACATTGTATTTTTTCCATTTCGGTATACATATGTACATTAAGAGTTCCTCAAGTTTCTCCAGAAAGATATGAGGGTCACCACTAGGTGGCCTGTACACTACTACTACCATTAGCCTAAGGCTCTCAATTACTAGACCTGACATTTCAAAATGCATTTCATCACAAGGGGTATTGAGATCTATTCTGCCACAGTTTGGTGCAAGAGGTGTTTTTGCATACATTGCTACCCCACCACGCAAGTGCTGTTTTCTACAATAGCAACTAAGTAGTGTGTAATCATGCTGTACTTTGTACCCAAGCTCATCCTCTTTACACCAATGTTCACTTAAACATAGAATATCTATCACGTTTTCATTTGAAAATTCGTTGACAATTAAGTTTTTATCTGTCGTGCCCTGAGTATTGAGGTAGCATATTTTAAACTCTACTTTAGGCATTTCATTTTTGGCATATTCTCTTAGTTGACATGACCTACTGTTACTGCATGAAAGTTGACCAGATTGTGTCCTTATGTTACTCGAACACCCAACCTGGTCTATGCATACAAGTTTTTTATCATCTCAGTTGAAACATAATCCAAACACATTACTGGTCTTTTTTCCTTCTCTAGCTTATCCAATACTATTCCAATAATTGTATCACTTAAAACACCTTTACCTAGATAACTGAAATGTTGACCATGCTTGGTATGCCGTTCTCTGCTACAACTACTGGTGTTAATTAAGGAAACATTCTTAAAGTGCTTACAGATAGCTTTGTACTTCTTATTTGTCTGCTCCACTTCCTTATTCACACATGACCACTGGGGCAAATCATGTCGAAGTGGCACATTAACAACAATCACGTTGGTGTGGGTTAACATTCCGAGAGTCTTCTTCAATGTCAAAGTAGCAATCTTCCTTTCGTTTCTGCTGACGTCGTTCGCTCCGGCCATTAACACTACAAAGTCTCTGTCCGCGAGGACTGTGTTTTCTTTCTTGATTGATGTTGAAACATCTCGTAAACCAGCTCCTGATTTAATGGTACCTTCTATTTCAAACTCGTTAATCCCACGAGTACCTAATGTGGCATGGTCTCAACAAGATGTTGGAAGTACCCTGCAGAAATATGGAGTCATTCTGCCTCTATAGCCATTCATAGTTGTGAAAGCATTGCTGGTTCAGGATTTTGTTCATGAATTGACCTCTGAATTGTCCCATAAATGTTCAGTGTGTAGCCAAATCATTTGCTTGAATTCTCCAGAATGTTCTTCAAACCAGCCACAAACAATTGTGGCCCATTGACATGGCGGATTGTCATCCATAAAAATTCCACCGTTGTTTGGGAACATGAAGTCTGGGAATAGCTGCAAATGGTCTCCAAGTAGCCAAACATAATCATTTACAGTCAACGATAAATTCAGTTTGACCAGAGGACCCAGTCCATTCCATGTAAACACACCCCACAGCGTTATGGAGACACCACCAGCTTGCAGAGTGCCTTGTTGACAACTTGGGTCCCTGGCTTTATGGGATCTGCTCCACATTCAAACCGTATCATCAGCCCTTACCAACTGAAAGCAGGACACAACTGACCAGGCCACAGTTTTCCAGTCATCTAGGGTCCAACCACTATTGTCATGAGTCTGAGAGAGGCACTGCAGACGATGTCATGCTGTTAGCAAAGGCACTCACATTGGTCAGCTGCTGCCAAGGTCCAGTAGTACCAAATTTTGCAGCACTGTTCTAATCGATATGTTCATCATACATCCCTCGTTGATTGCTGCAATTATTTCACTCAGACTTACTTGTCTGTTAGCACTAATAACTCAAAGCAAACGTAACTGCTCTCAGACACTAAGTGAAGGTCGTCAGACACTTTGTTGTCCTAATGAGAAATTTGGTATTTTCAGTACACTCCTGACACTGTGGATCTTGGAATATTGAATTCCCAAACGGCTTCTGAAATGGAATGCCCCATGTATGTAGCTCCAAACTATCACATGACTTTTATCATCTCAGTGTATAAGGACTTTGATTGAGATAAGCGATTTCAAATGGCAGTTACTGGAGCCAGGGGAAAGCCCATTGATACCCTTCCTATCTGTCCATAAGTCTTGAAACTAAATGACAGTGACTGTATGTTGAAGCAAGCTGTACTGTGTCATCATGCTTCTCCAGCAGCTATCAGGGATGTTCTAGTGGGACCCACATGAAGTGCAATGTGATTTCAAAGTCAACTGCCAGATCTCTCTTTCCTTATTGCATATTTTAAAACAATGACACAAATTTTGTTGAGTCCTCAACATGGTGGGGACAGTGCCCCCATCAGTAGCTTGAGTAGCTTCACTAGATTCTTTTGCCAGATAACAGGTTGGAGATGGTATTTATTAGTTGTAAATAAACATACATGAAAATCTAATGAACAGAGAGTGGCTTTTTACTGTCACCTTTGTGCATGCATAGCATTTCAATACTAGGAAACATGCGCTGTTTGACAGTCTCCTGAAACCTCACTGGTGCATCATACTGAAATGTGCCTGTCAAGAAAATGGCTCAAAACAATCAGAACTATCAATTACTACAACTGTATGCTGCAAGCAACTTTCTGATGTGAGGTGGAGGATACTTCACTTATTTCTGTGACTTCCTCCCTTTTCTGTTGTAGTCACATTTGGTGCATTGAAATCTCTGTGAATTTACACTCATAGTCAGAGATATTGTAATGACATTACTGTCACTAATTATCTATTCTGTGTTAAGTGAATCAGAATGGGACTATTTGTAACCAGCAGGTCTATGAAATTACCCTTGTGTCCAAGATGGCGCCGAATGAAACTTTGTATTGTATTGTATTGTATTTTTATTGATCCAGGCAATCATAGTATTTGTAACGATGTCTCAGTTTCCTTAAAAAGTGATAGTGATGCGTGTAAAATCTGCGTAAAAAAGGTAAAGAGAGGTATCCTATGCATCCAGTGCAGGTCGTGGTATCACGGCAAATGTGTTAAAGTGAATCTAAAATAGACGAACATGACTGGACATGTCGTCAGTGCGTTGTGAGTGTCACGAAAAACGAGGTAATGGAAACGATTAAATCAAAAGAAAAAATAATAAGTGTGCCTACAGATGATTTAATGACTATAAATACGAAATATGAAGAACTTCGGCAGAAATATCAAGAACTGGAAACGAAATACAAAGAGATAGAGCGAGATCATCGTCTAGCACAAGACAGTGTTGTTAACCGTCGTTCTGCGCAAAAAACGCGGCGTGTGCCGAAAAAAACAAATAAACAGACAGTGAGTACAGTTCCGGCGATACCGCTATCAAAATAAATTCACAGGACTAGACGAAGACTGTGATAAGACAACGAACAATGACGAACAAAAATCAGTAACGAAACTTCCAAGCGAGTGCACAGTCAAGAAAACATCTAATACGAAAAATAAACCAGTGACCATCAAACGAGTTGTACTTGGCGATAGCCACAGCAAGAAAATTGCCGAAAAAATAAATGAATACAGTACGTTATTCACGTCAACATGTATGACGAAGCCCAGTGCATCTTTGACTGAGATAGTTAAGAGCAGCAACTCACTTAATGAGCTATCTAAGAATGATGCCGTCATAATCATGGGTGGAAGTAATGATGTATACAGAAATGAGGGTAAACATGCGACCCAGTGTTTAAAAACTAGATTACTTGATCTGAAAGTTCCGAACATCATAGTTCTAGCTTGCCTCACAGATACGACCTGCAAGACAATTCCATCGTAAATCTGGAACTTGCAAAAGTAAACAGACAGTTCTACAAAATATGCAAGTCCCAGCAAAATGTAACATTTTTTGATCTTCCTGATGGAAGAGATTTGTTTACGAAACATGGACTACATTATAATAACGCTGGCAAGTCATACGTTGACAAAATTCTAGTGAAATTAATACAAAAAGATGACGACGTTGCAAGACAACCAATTGCCATGCAACCAGTTTCGACCAAGGAAATGGAAAAAAGGGAAAACAACTTCAAAATCACACACATAGTCGCAACCACAGCACCAGCTCAAACAGGAACATCACGTCAAGATGATGAGACGGTGCCAGAACCAGCCTCAGAAGATACAGCAGAGATTGCAATTATCGTCAAGAAAACTGAAGATGCTCACACACAGGGAAACTGATGAAGGGGGCCAATTCTTTCCGAGTTTGGCCCAATACAACGAATCCAGAACAAGCAGTCAACACTCAGGTGGACGTTCCATTACTTTATAGTCAAATTAGTTTTAAAGACCCTCTACCTAATAATATATTCAGTAGTAATTTCATTATGCACTTAAACATCAGAGGTCTGTCTGAAGGAATGACCAGGAAGATTTATGATATAGAAATTTTACTAGAAAGCGTGAAACAACCTGTGAAAGTAATATGCCTTAATAAACATTGGCTAAAATCTGAAAATATCAGTCTCCTGAATAAACTCACAGGTTACAAACTGGCTACCAGCTTTTGTAGGACCAATGGGTATGGAGGCTCTTGCATACTAGTTCATTCCACGCTAGACTATGATATCCGACAGAATTTTAGCCATCTGAATGAAGAAGGTACATTTGAAAGTTGTTGTATAGAACTTAAAGAGTATAACATACTAATTATCAGCATATATCGCACCCCTGGGTACCATATAAGCTCTGTATTTTTAGATAAGTTTGATACATTGCTACATAAATTAAAAAGTGAGAAACTGTACAAGAAAGTGGTTATATGTGCTGACTTCAACATAGATGTAAGGATTGATGACAAATTTTCTTCACACTTGAAGAACCTGGTAGCCACAAATGGGCTAAATCTCAATTTTGATCAGTACACAAGAATTACAGCAACCTCTGCAACATGTATTGACAATATTGTAAGTAGTTATAATTATTATGTAAAAAAAAGTTTCTTCTAGATTTAGGAGTATCAGACCATAAAGCGCTATTTGTATCACTACCGAAGCAAAATTCAGTCTGCACAACGAAAAGATGTAGAAATTTCAATCAAGAAAATGTGGAAGTATTTTGCAAAAAGCTAAGCCAAACCAAGTGGACAGTCAGCAAACACACTTCCACAAGTGACAATTACAATAACTTTTTAACTGAATTCTTGAGTATATTCAATGAACGCTTCCCTTTTGTAACAGTGAGGACCAGGTCCCAAAAAAGTAGATCCTGGGTAACAAAAGGAATTAGAGTGTCTAGTGCTACTAAGAGGAAACTGCATATGGAGGCAAAAGTAAATCGAAGCCCTCAATTTCTTAAGTATGTAAGCACATACAAAAAAAAAAAAAACCCTTGACAAAATAGTTAAATTAGCAAAACATACTGCGAATAATAACTTCATTTCAAATGCAAAAAACAAATCAAAAGCTGTTTGGTCTGTTAGAAGAAGCGAAGTTGGCAGGGAAAATGCCCTTCTAAAACAGTGATAAATGGTAGAGCTGTTACAGAACCCAGTGCCATTTGTGAAACATTCAATGACTTTGTCATAAACTGTAACAAATTTGGTGACTGTTCACCACCAAAAACAAAGCCCAGTATGACAGACAGCAATTGCCCATGCTTTAAGTTTTCTCATGTTTCCATCTCAGATGTCATCAAAATCATAATGTCCCTAAAAAATTCAAAATCTGCGGTGTGGGATGAGGTCCCCACTGAAAGAATAAAAATAGTCCGTCACAGTATTGCATATCCACTCTCTTTCATAATCAACCAATCTTTTGATGAGGGATGTTTCCCAAATCGATTAAAATATGCAGAAATTTGGCCCATACATAAAAAAGGCAAACAAGATGAATTGGGCAACTATAGGCCTATCTCACTGTTACCAATTTTCTCAAAAATATTTGAAAGAGCTGCATGTGATCAGATCGAAAATTAAAATTCATCTAACAGCATTATCTTAGGCAATCAATATGGTTTCAGAAAAGGCCGCAGCACAATCCATGCAATAAATGAATTAGTCACAAAAGTCAGCAGATGTCTTGGTGACAGACTGTGTGTGTCAGGCATCTTTTGTGACCTGCCCAAAGCCTTCGACACAGTAAATAATGACCTGCTTCTCCAAATATTGTCACGCTATGGTTTTCAAGACAAATCTCTTAGCTGGATGTCATCATACTCGGCAAACAGAAAGCAAATGGTACTTATTAACATCAACGGCAAGAAATTTCTTTCTGGCTGGAAACACACTCAATTAGGTGTTCCACAATGTTCAATATTAGCGCCACTGCTTTTTCTGTATTATATTAATGATATGCCATGTCAGGTCCAGTCTGATACTATCCTCTGTAGTCTGTTGTAAAAATGAGGTAGACCTAATTTGTCATATTGAACAAACACTTGGGGAAGTTGAGGCATGGGTCAAAAACAATAACTTAACATTAATTTTTACAAAAACAGAAATTGTTCATTTCACCATAAAAGAATCTGCACAGTCAATAAGTGAAATAAGGTATATGGACAAAAAATTAGAGACTGCAGACTGTGTCAAATTCCTTGGTGTATTAGTCAATAAAAATCTGTTATTGAGTCACCATGTGGACAACAGACTGGGTCGACTAAATAGCCTTGTATATATTATGAATATCTTGAATAGTATTACTGATTTAGCTGTAAGAAAAATTGTATACAATTCATATTTTGTTTCAGTCATTAGGTATAGTATAATTTTCTGGGGGTCTGAAAAAACAAATTTACTTAGAGCTTTTAGAGTACAAAAAAGAATCATCCGAGCAATGGTGGGAGCAAAACCAAAGCAACATTGTAAACCTTTATTTGTAAAACTAGATCTAATAGCATTCCAAGCATATACATGTATGAAACTCTCACTTTCACAAAAAGAAACCCACAACTTTTTGAGGGCAACTTCTTCTTGCATCAATATGATACTAGTTAGAAGATTACATGAGTGGCAACAATGCGTTATAATTGTAATTAAAATACCTCTTTGAAGATGTTACACCATATATATTATTAGTTTATTGTCTATTTTTAGTATTATTATTATATATAGTGTAAAACTGTCAAGTCACCTATATGTCAAAATCTTTGATTGTATAAGGCATGTTATGTAATAATAAAAATTGAATTGAATTGAATTGAAAACTGTGTATCTAACTGCTGAAGATAAGTTTTGGTATGGTATTTAGAGCAAGATCACAGGACCCACACTCCTACTGTTAATATATTATCAGTAAATGTTCTGCCAACATAGCTGCTGAATCAGAAGGTTTGAAAAAGCACCCAATTTATGTGCTTGATTCTCTTTTAACGTTGTCCAGATAATTTCAAAAATGGAATCTAAACTAACTTCACCAAATATTATTGCCTTATTTATGCCTGTAAACATGTCTTTCTTTGTGATATACATACCAGTCATAATTAACAAAATTTATTGCAATTCCTTTGCAGTACAGCACAGTGTTCAGTTTGTGACAAAGCAAGCTGGGATCTCTTTACTTCCTCTCTTGTTTTGCCATCTGCTCCCTTAAACTCATTTCTTTCATTTTTGACTAATTACTGTTAACATACATGAGTATAATCTGCATTTTCATAAAAGAGAAAGATTGGCCCTCAGTCTTAAAGAACATAAAACGAGATCTAATTTTGTGCTTAGTTTGTGTATGTAATCATTTTCTTAATTTATTTTGACTATTCCTGGTTAATATATTTTATTAGAAGGTGAAATCAGTAATTGGTTCATGACATAAATTCTATTCTAGAAACAAATATAAATTCTTTAATAATTATATACATTTGGAAGAAGAACTACTAGTATTCTTCAAGTATTTATTTCGTTCTATTTGAAAACATATTAGCAAAACCAGCCCTTAATTAGTTTCAAAATAATTACCAGGTTTGTCAAAAGTATTGTTTGTATAACTATATCTGTTAATTTCATTATTTAAACAAATAATTTGGTCTAACCTTTGTAATTGAAGGAACTGTTAAAGAGGAGGAATCTTTCGATATATTCAGTTAATTGAATTATGTTATAATTGTAATTTCTGGAAATTAAACATCAAACAATATGTAGTTTCAATACCCATTATTGTGAGGATATATAAATACCCGAATTTTGGTCCCGAGACAGTCAGTCCATGGCTGATTTTGAGACGAGAAACCTGTATTGGTTAGGTCATCAGCAATGCATCAATTTCATGGTGAAATAAGTGTAACACAAATAGGCCATGTGTTAAAATAATGACAATGTCTGTTCAATAGTGCCACACATACCGTATTATTCTGCAAGAACTGTGTGGCTAGGTTTTTAGTACTCATAGATGTTCAACGGTAAACTATTGTAGCAGTGTGCTGACATTTGCCTGCAAACAAATAATGAGGCTTATCAAAAGTTAACCAATAGTGAACTGGCCATATAACTGTGTAATATTGTGGGGTTGTGAACAGTGAAAGTAAAGAACTGTGAAAAGCAACTGTGCAACTGTCAGCTACATCATTTACGGTAGTCAGTGTTGAACTTCCACACCCCATTTTTCAGCCAGTATAAAAATGCAGTACGTCAACACTATCAGTGAAGAAATAACATCACAAGTTCCGCATCTACTTCCCTTCTTGGCAAACCACTATGAATTGCATGGCAGAGGGTACTTTCCATTGTGTCAGTTATTAGGACTTTTTCAAGTTCTGTTCACTCAGGGAGTGTGGGAAGAATGACTGTTTAAATGCTTCTGTACACACCTGATTCATCACTTAAAACTTGTTTTTGAAACCCTTTATGTAGCTTTTTCAGGATAGTCTGAATCTGTTGACACATGTGTACCAGTATTGTTTTTTTGGCCTCTCTGTGACAGTCTCCCATAGGTCATAGGCCCATCATTCATGCTGCCCTTAATATCCACTGTTTGTCCTATTTGGTATGGGTCCCACACAACTGAGCAACATTCTAGGATGGATGGCATGGGTATATTGTAAGCTATTCCTTTGTAGACTGATTACATTTCCCTAGTATTCTATCACTGAACTCAAGGCCGCCACCTGGTTTCAGCAGGCTTTCTGTTACTAGTGTCGTTTGTAAACTGAGGAGCGAGCAGCACTTGCATTGAGGGGAGTGGTCTTTTCATAATGAATGCTTCAACTGCCATACTGGATGATAACGAATAAATTTCCTGCCAAGCACTGTAGTGCAGTATTCAGTGATTTACATAGGTTCTGTAGGTGTGTGTTGCATCTATATGTTATATTAGTACCTAATTCTGTATTCAATGCAGTGTTAACACATTTACTGGAAAATAAACACCCTTTGTGTCTGCACACTGCATCACCACAGATCCTGCTGTGGCAGGGTTGGCACTACATCACCACTGATCCAAAAGATGTGCTGTGGAAGGATCATTATAACTTTCTAAAACAGGTTGTGATAGCTCTTTGTGGTGTAGTTAGAGAGAGAGAGAGAGAGAGAGAGAGAGAGAGAGAGAGAGAGAGGTGAATTGCCTGCTCACATGTAGTTTGGAGACAGACTATACTATATGGGCATTATTACTACTTATAAGTGAGACTAGTTCTGGGATCTTCCTAAAGTCATTCCTGTGGTTAATAATACTGTTTTCTTTTTATGGCCTACAGTGACAAATGCAGTAATCTGTAATTAGTAGATCTGATATCCTTCCTTCTCTGAAACCAGTGGATGAGTTTTCTACTGAGTCTGTGGAGCAGTTTCTACAGTTTAAAAAAATCTGCATGTACATGCCTACATGCCAAACATACTTTGCTGTGCTAGTAGCCATTACCTTTGTGTACCACATTCTTACCTTGTTAAGATGTGTCCTACAATTCTCCACCCAATAGCAGAGAGTGTCACAGAATCATCTGAGTCCCTGGTTTAAGCTCTTTGGCTCCAAATCAGAGGACCACAATTGGTTCTGGGAACAATGCTGTAAAATACTAGCCCGGCTTTCATCCTTGCACCATATCAACCAAATGTCAGTAGAAATCAAGGATGGACTATGAACCCAGGTGGACACTGACTAAACTTCCTGTTCTGCTTTCCATCATCCACCTGTCTTTTGGAGTTCACAATGAACAGCCAATTCACCCTCTTCTTTTATTCAGAGCTTTAAAGGAGATTGACCTCATTTGCAACAGGCAAAGCATCCTGCAGGGTCTTAAAGGTACTCTCAGCAATGGGCAAGACTCAAATCTGTTTTTAAGGCTTAAGGGAAAAGCTGTGTGGCCAGTACTCACTTCTGCCATCTGCGTAAAGATGTGTTACTCCACCACAATTGGCCATTCAGACTCAGGCAAATGTCAACCATCCAAGTCAGGCATATAGGAAAGCACTGCAATACTGGGAATACAGCATGACACTACAGGCTTCATAGGTGCCACTGCCTTTGCAGGAAGCCCCATCATAATAGCCCAGGGCAGCTTGTACTGCAGCTTTATACAATTTGTGCATGCCCTACCCATCTGTACCAGCATTCAACTATACAACATATACACTTCCAACACAAGCACACATTAGATGCATTAGAAGAATTATTACTGGGCTGCTCCTGGATGTCACTCATTCATCAAAGACTGGAGCGCTGCAAAGGCCACTTAATTCATACTGAGTCAGGTGACTGTTGCTCTTTGGTGGACTTAAACTACACTACAATGTCATAATTTGACACGAACACCCACAAAATAACCAAACAACAAGAAAAATAAAAATTGCTACTCAATAAGTAGGAGCATATAATGAAAAAACTGAACTAAAGTTACTGAAAACACGATGTATGTAAGGATAATTGATCATTTTACTTCACATAATTTGCTATCAAATGTACCGTTTGGTTTTAGAAGTGATTTAACAACTGAAAATGCTATATTCTCTTTTCTCTGTGAGGTACTGGATGGATTAAACAAAAAGTTTCAAATGCTAGATATCTTTCTTGATTTAACTAAGGCATTTATTTGACTGTGATGATTACAAAATATTTCTTCAGAAGTGGGACCATTACGGACTACAGGAAGTAGCTAACAGTTGGCTCCCCTCTTACTTTAACAACAGATAGCAAAAGGTCATTATCCACAGTGTTGAGAATGGCTATGATATGGGGCCTCAGTGGGGCACGGTCAGATGTGTGGTGCCCCAGGGATCAGTGCTAGGTACACTCCCGTACCTTATTTATATAAATGATATATGCTCTAGTATTACAGGTGATTATAAAATATTTCCGTTTGCCGATGACACTAGCTTGGTAGTAAAGAAAGTTGTGTGCAATATTGGCACTGTTTCAAATAGTGCAGTTCATGACATAAGTTCATGGCTTGTAGAAAATAAACTAATGCTAAATCATAGTAAGGCTTAGTTTTTATGATTTTTAACACACAATTCAACAAAACCTGATGTTTTAATTTCACAGAATGAGCATATGATTAGTGAAACTGGACAGTTCAAATTTCTAGGTGTTCAGATAGATAGTAAACTGTCATGGAAAGTGCACATTCAGGATCTTGCTCAAAGACTTAATGCTGCCATTTTTACTATTCGAAAGGTATTGGAAGTAAGTGATAGTTTGACGCAAAAAATAGTCTACTTTGCTTATTTTCATTTGCTTATAATGTACAGTATTATATTTTGGGATAACTTCCCATTCCCAAAGGATATTTTTGGCTCAGAAATGGGCAGCTCGAGCAATAAGTCATAAGTTCATGAACCTCTTGCTGACCGCTGTTCATTAATCTGGGTATTCTGACATTGGCCTCCAAATATATATATTTACTGTCATTTCCTGTTAACAATATCAGCTGAAGCAGCTTTCACTCAGTTAATACTAGGCAGAAATCAAATCTGCATTTGGCTTGCACTTCCTTGACTCTTGTGCAGAAAGGTGTGGTGTACTGCTGCATCCATTTTCAAAGACCTTAGCAGTAATCCATGTGCTTTCAAATTGAGACTGAAGAGTTTCTTCATAGGTCACTCCTTCTATTCTGTCGAGAAGTTCCTTGAACATTAATCTGATTCCTGTGTTAAATTGTTGATTGTGTTTACGTAAACTTACGGCTTGTCATTTTATGGGTTCATAAACATTTTATTTTATCTGCTGTTACTTTTATGTACTGACACGTTCCACAACCTTGAATATTTGCTCCTCAATTTGGTCCTATGCAGGTGCGCCAACTTATAAAAAATATTGGGGGGAGGGGGTCCATACTGGGGTGGGGGGTCTTACTCTGGGAAATTTTCAAAATTTTAGATGAAAAATTGTGAGTTTTAAAGTTTTTTAAAGCATTTTAGATTCATATGATCAGTGTACATATAGCTATGAAAAGACTGAAATTGTATTTAAATAAATCCTAAACTATCATTAAAAGAATATAACATAAAATATTGCTGTTGCATAGTAATAACACTTTGATCAATAAGTGAAATAGCTAATTTAAGCTTACTTCAAATAAGGCTCAGGGTTCATTAAATAAAAACAATATCTCAAAGTTAATGCTTCAATACAGTTAATAAAGTTAATACAGTATGTCTAATACTTTCAGTCAAAAAATATGTAAATAGCGGATTTTAATTGGGTCTTACACCCTAAAAATATTTAAGTATTTGAAAATAACTAATACAGTACTATAGTAATGCAGTACTAAAATAGTACTAATATTTCAAAACTGAAAATTTGACATTATGTATTATTTAATTCTCTATTCTATAAAGATTTTTGATATTGCTCTAAATGCTATTATTAGGGCTAGAGTGTCTTTAGAAAGGTGCAAATGTCAACAGTCTGACTGGATTACTGAATATGAAGTCGTTGCTGACTGGTTTGATACCTAATTCATCAAAAACGTCTTGGTGGGCATGAAGAACAGCCAAGTTGTTCAATCACTTCTGTCCCATTGTTGATGAGAGATATGACTTCAGACATCTAAGGGTGCTAAATGACTGTTCTGCTGATACTGCCATAATTAGAAATACTTAGAGAAGCTTAATGTACTTCACATAACATTTCTTCAACTGCAGGCTATTGTATAATGTACTTTCTTACATCGTGCATGTTTTTTAAGACCAGTTGGTTTTTATTAGCAATATCGGCTAACATATTCAAGTGTAAGCACAGTCTCTCAATGTCTAGGCCATTTTTGAAAAACTCAGTTGATTTTTCCAAATTTGTTTCAGCTCTGTTTACTAAAAGCAAGCACTCTTGTTCAATTGCAATTACCTGTGTGAGTCCAGTTGAAGCAAACCGCTCAGTAATGCAAAATTGCACCATCTCACAAACTTCAATGTAAATAGCTTTGTAGTATTCCTTTGGGGTTTTGAAAGTGTGTGGTGAGCTAGCTTCATTGTTTTCATACTTCTTTGGTATACTTCAATTCTGAGGAAGCAAATGATCATCAGTTTGTGAAGGATTTTCTTTTAAACACAATTCCCAACAGTGTTCAAAACTATCACACCTTCCATTCAATAAACAAATCAAGCCCTCATATATTTTTTCCAGGTCAGCAACACTTAGATGAAGGCATTGAATTTTTTCATTGATATCCTCTACTGGGTTCGTTGCAAAAAGAAATAAATCTTGGATTGTAGCATTGACTCAAGGTAGCCTGCACATTTGTAACCTGCCTCTGTTTTGTTCTCTGCAGAAAATGTTTCAAAAAGCTCTAGAAGTTATTCAAAGTTTTTCATTATTCTCAAGAGACTAGAAGCTCGCACAGTCCATCAAGGTGGGCAAAGGGGTCTTAGACCAGCTTGGTTGTTGGCGCTCTCATAGCGTATGCTTCTGAAAAGTCCCATCCTTTTGTTGGATTCCCTTATGGTGTTTATCAAGTCCTTGGCTAAAGCCATAATATCCCTCATAGATGTAAGATGGCGAAGACGGTTTACAGCTGCCAAGTTTAAAATGTGAGCAGTGCAGTGCATGTAATGTGCTTTTGGTTGTATATCCAAAACTAACTTTTTTAGTCCTTTGAACTTACCTCTCATATTCAAGGCACCATCATAGCACTGTCCTCTTGAATTATCCGTTGACAAATCAAGATGAGCAAAAACATCTTCTAAAATACTAAACAGAGTTTGTCAAACCGACTTTCCTAATAGATCAATGATCTAATTTTGAATATCATGGGACATCCACTTATACCCCAAACGCCCTAACCAGTCTTTAAACTCAGGTATGTCATTCTTTCGGGGTTCCAACAATTGAAAAAAAATTGAGTCTACATCTTCATGGCCTCTAATTGCTAGTCCTTATCAAAATAGAAATTCCATGCTAGTAAAAATTGTCTCAAGAACTAAATGGCCTTTCTTCATATCACTATCTAACTGTTCATTCAATTGGGAGGCCACACTTCAGTCAGCGATAGAATTTAGTTTCAGAACACCTTCCTTATGTGTAAAGGTATTTTCATGAAGACAGAATTTTTCCAAAACCTTTTTCCATGTATATTTGATCAACCAAGACTTCTGAACTGATATTCCCTTACCAGATTGTTCAGGTTTCAGCTGTGAATGGTTCTTGCCTGAAGATGACAAAGCAATTGATGACACAATAATTGTTGGACATTGACTTGCAGTATCATCAACTTCCAAGTGCGCCTTTTTGGTAACAAATTTATACATTGCAAACTTAATTTGCAATACACTAAGAGACTAAAGTAAACGAATAAAATATAGTCATATAAAATAGTCCACAAGACACTAAAGTTGGAAAACTAAACACATCTGCAGCATTCACTGAATGAAACTATCCTCACTGAATGACTGCGACAGCATGGGCTTTATATAGCCATGGCGTTGTAATGTCTTGAAGCGTCAAGGTGCCATGAGGGTTTCAGGCACTTCTGCTCCAGTCCTTTTGATGTGGCCGCGGCCGCAGCACTGGCCCACTGGCTCCAGACATTATCCAAAGGTTCGCACACCGGGACAAATTCTACATATGCCCGCTGCACTGTAACACTATCATGATTCACATCATTTGTTTTCAGTTAACCTGCTTACTACCATAATAATTATTTGTTTTAACTCATTACTGAATGTATTTTAAAAGGTCTAACGTTTTTGACAGTGATTTAAAGTGTGAAGTAGACGTACAAACTTCTCACTTCTTTTATACAAGGTGACTTACTTGAGATTCGCAGCCGATCTTCTTTGCTGGCTGGCTGACTGCTAGGAAACTCTCTCTTCGTCTCCAGAGAATGATGCTAGGTACAGGAATATTTAAGCCTCTCTCTCTCTCTACTTGTGAAATAAGTAGATATGCAAACTTTACATTTCGTTAACCAATGGTATATTTGAACTCCATACAGAATTAAATTCTTGCTTTCCACATACTAAAATGACTTCCAGTAAGTCACTTGCTCTGTACTACATTAGAAACAAATTTAATTACATTTATAAAAGAGTTAGCTTAATAACCATGACTCTACTTCACATAAATCATAAAATAGGTCTTGCCTCTAACAAGGCTGAATTAAGAGTTTTCAAGATTACTTTTTCAACTGTCCTTCTTTCATATAACAATAGTCAATGACACAATAGGCACAGAGCTGCATAAAAACTCCGTGGTTCTTTCTCTAAAACATCTATGGATTGCCTGACAAGTACTTATTGGTGCTGTTTGACCACCGCATCTACTTTCTTCTCACAACTGAATTTAAACCTGCATGTGACATGCGGTAGGTAGGGTTTTACCATCCCACACTCGTATGTGGAATATCTTGTGTTCAAGGTTGTAGAAGGCTGAGTGGTTCTAGAATTTACACAGAAATTCTCAAATCATGACATATGCCCCCTTCCAGATCGAACATGCTATATTTTATACGTAATCATTATGCAAGTAATATCATTCATAATAACATTTCATGTCTTAACAATATACATATTTTTTACATAGGTTTCTATGCATATCTCTCCTTTCTATAACAACAAGCTTTCTCTTATTGTATCTCTATTCTTTTCTTATTTTAATTTAACATTAAGACATGAGCATTCACTTGAGGTTTTAGTCAGCTTTTCTAACATTTAGGAATCCTGAGGACTTTTTCTCTTTCCTTTATTTTCTTTTTCAATTCAAAAATTCAGGCGTTTATGAGGCATAAGTAATATATTTTCTGTTCTTCATCTTTTTGTACTACCTTTTTCCTAGTATGTACTATTTTCATTAGTTGTAGGTTGGAGGAACTCTGGGCGAAATAAAAGTGTTCTTTTGACACTCATTTATGTCTACAAAACATAATAATGATAGTCGTTCACAGAATTTATACTTTCCAGAATAATTCCTATAAAATTTGTGACTTTTGTCACTATACTATCCTCTTCTCCTAGGATCCGCAACTATTCCTTGCTTGTGGGTTGACCTTATGAGAGCACTTCCTCTTTCCATTCTGATAGGTATGCCCCTTACAAAACATCCCATTTTTTTAGGCCACAGGTCATCCTATCTCCATGTAGGTACACATGACCTTTGTACTTAGTGAATACTGGGTACGCTCCCCTTATCCTTTCTGAGAAGGCCTCATGATTCACTACCCTAGTATACATTTCTATGTATAACATAATTAAGTATTTTCTGGTAAAGATATAAATCTATCTTAAGCTCCACATTTATTCTTTAATACATCATCTACTCCCTAGAGTCCTCCTCTACTTATCAACTTCCATACTCTCAACAAATACTATATCAACATTACTATTCACGTCCCACTATCCTTCAGTTCATTAGAGTATTTATTATACTGACATTTCTTATTGATCATCATGATTAACGTTCTCTCCTGCTTTCATTTTCTCTCTTTGCTCATGCCTCTTTCTTAGTTTATATACACCTTTTCTTGTGTATATTCGATGTAGAACCATCATCGCTTCCTATATATGTGTGCATGTACCCATATTTTCCCCTACAACACTTGGCGGTTCTCACATCATGACAGGCTTTCTAGTCTTTAATTGTATGTCTAAGTGTATACTTGTGTATATGCAGATGTATGTTTGTGTTGTCTAATTCTTCAGCTTTCTTATCTAAAGATAAGATGTAGGTTATTAGAAACCATGGAAATAAAGAAGGACTTCAGCGATAGAAGTTTATGAATATGGAAAGAGGGAAAAAATAGACAGGTCCTCAAGATGAGAAGTAAGAAAGGAAAAAATAGGTGTGGCTGCTAGGATCGAAGAAGAGAAAGAAGATAGCCCCAAAGACAGGAAACCCTTCCCACCCCCCTACCCCAGGATCCCTACCTCTCAGGTACTTAGTGAGATGCTGGAGGAGGTTTGGTATTAAATTGTCTCTTACAGAATGGACTTGTCCCACCTTCACCCTTTAAGATCCCTGGAGGAAATCCTAGCAATTCTATGGAAATGGCAAATGATGAAGAATCAGGCACACTTGTTTGTGAGGGTTGTTTGAAAGGTGTGCTGTGTGTTTTGTGTTAGTCATGATTTATCTGTTCATGTAAATCATGCTCTTATCTATAATATCCACCCCTTTCAAAATTTATACAAACCCTCCCATCTATATCACATCTCATAAAAGGTATAAAATACTCTATTCAAAATAGAAAATCTATACACTACAGTATAAAAATTGTTCTGCTAGTCACATCTTATTATATTTTCCATAAATATAGCAATCTATTCAGTTTATTCTGTCTACATATCACTTCTTTTTGGTGATTTTCTTAAGTTGTTCTCTATTTTATAGTCATATTCTGTTTTCTAAGCAGTAAGACTCCAGGATAGGTCTATATTTTAAAGGATAGATGACAGAATAGTTTAAGATTTTAAAGGAATTCAGTGCAGGAAGACTATTTTGGAAGAAACCCCGAAAACAACAATGATGGGGGATATATGACTCCACCGGGTCCCATGGATCTGATATTAACTTTTCTTGTGGCCCAGCAGACCAGTAATTTTCTTTAAATTTCTTTTGAAAGTCCTCCCAAGAGTAAAAATTCTCAATATTTAATGTACCCCAGTCTGAGGCTCCCCCTAGAAGGTACTCCACCACAAATTCAGTCTTCTTAGAATTTTTCTAATTTTTTGATAATGCTTGGTTAAACCTTTTTAAGAAATAGGTCACATGTACATCTCCATCTGGCTGAAATTTAGGGTATTGTCTAGATAACCCCTAATTAGCCCCCACTGTAAATCAGTCATAGCTTCACTAGTTAACTCCACATTAGGTGACAACATTTTTTCTAATTTATCCTGGATAAGCTTGAATTCTCTCCACAAGTCGTCTATACCCTTCCTGGCATCACCAAGTTCAGAAGACAGAATAGGCGATATGTTTCTGGAGGTTATTCTCTGGGTAACTTATCGATCTATAATTTCTTTAAATTGTTCCTCCAAACTACTTCCATTTATGATATCAGAGTTCATTATTTTCTCTTTGAAATTTCTCTCTACAGTATCTACACGAGTGCTGACACCTGTAATTTGCGATTGAATAATCGGTATTAAGTCATTAATCTTATCTACACTCTCTTTCAAAGTATTCAGTCCCTGCTTTACAGCACTAAACTTAACATTGGACACATTTTCAAAGGATCCTAACTTTTCATTAATTTCGCATTCCACATTATTACATCTGTCCTCAATGTTAAATTCTAACTTTTTTGATAAATCTTGGAAATGGTCATTCTGTTTCTGACTAAGGTCAGTAAACATTTTATTTACATGAATGGTCAAGGTATTAGTCAATTCGTTCTTTAAATCTATTTTTAAATTCTCTACTCTACTATTGAAGGCATCAAATCCAGTCTTAAGAGCACCTATGCCTTCACATAGATTACTAAATTCTTTGCTTTGCGAGTTGACTTTGGCATTTAGCAAAGCTAGATTTGTTGCTAGATTATTTAGAGTTTCACTCTGGGCATTCAAAACTTCACTCTGGGTATTTAATTGCAAATCTAATGAGTTTACCTTAAGACTGATCATTTAATTGAGAATTTACCAAACATAGTATCACACTCTGAGTTTTGATTAAATTTAGCAACTCAGCCCAGCCATTCTTGAGTCACCTCAACTTGTTGTTGATATTGTCCATGCTTTTATGAGCTTTAGCCCTACTAAGCATTTAAAACTAGCTTTAAATACCATAATTACGCAATAAAAGTTCACTCAACAGGATGTACCACTTCGCAGTAACGTAATGAAGTTTTATTTCATGCTCACCTGGCATAGAAGTCTCATTGCATAGGTAAGCAGATGTAGAGGCAGGTCAGCACCAGTGAACAGCAGTTGATGCTGGTGGCATTGGATGTATGTTGGTTTCTGCGTCTGTGTCCCTGCGATGTGTGTGAGAGCTGTATACTCCCCGCATTGGATCTTCTTGGTTGAAGCGTTCTACGAGTATTTCTTCTTAGACAAATGCATCAAAATGTTCTTTGCTGTTTTATAGTTGTGAACTTTCCATGTCTTTCACCATTTTTCATTCAACTTTTGCTTCATTGGATACTTGAACATATTCCAATGTCTCAGAGTCTATCCATTGCCGTGTTATGTTTGGTTGATAGGGCAACACATAACAACTTCTTCTCTAGTTTTTTACTTAAAATTCCTGTTTTCTCGAGTTCTTTCACACAGGTCGCCATGTTCTAACATTTTTGACGGTGATTTAAAGCTTGAAGTAGATATACAACAAACTTCACACTTCTTTTATACGAGGTGACTTTCTTGAGATTCGCAGCTGATCTTCTTTGCTGGCTGGCCAGCTGCTAGAGGACTCTCTTGACTTCATCTCCGTAGAATGATGCTAGGTACGGGAATATTTAAACCTCTATCTCTACTTGTGAAATAACCAGATATGCAAACCAATATTATATTTGGACTCCATACAGAATGAAATTCTCACTTTACACATACATATATGACTTCCAGTAAGTCACTTGCTCTGTACAATGTTAGAAACAAATTTAATTACATTTGTAAAAGAGTTAGCTTAATAACCATGACTCTACTTCACATGAATCATAAAATAGGTCTTGCCTCTAAGGCTGGATTAAGAGTTTTCAAGATTACTTTTTCAGCTGTTCTTCTTTCACATAACAATAGTCAATGAC
Source organism: Schistocerca americana (assembly GCF_021461395.2). Taxonomy (NCBI): domain Eukaryota; kingdom Metazoa; phylum Arthropoda; class Insecta; order Orthoptera; family Acrididae; genus Schistocerca; species Schistocerca americana. The sequence continues at coordinate 258,444,261 of NC_060126.1, forward strand.
ACAATAGGCACAGAGCTGCATAAAAACTCCATGTTTCTTCCTCTCAAACATCTATGGACTGCCCGATAAGTACTTGTCAGTGCCGTTTGACCAATGCGTCAACTTCCTTCTCGTGACTGACTTTAAACCTGCACACCCAAACATGTGCCATGCAGTAGGTAGGATTTTACAATCCCACACTCATATCTAGAATATCATGTGTTCGAGATGGTAGAAGGCTGAGTGGTTCTATAATTTACACAGAAATTCTGGAATCACTACAAAGGTAACTATCATCAAACAAGGAAAATAAAAAATTCCAACATAATTTTGTGATTTTATGAAGCATAATATAACTAATAATTTTCTTAAATAATTGGGGGGGGGGGGGGGGGCTCCTGCCCACCAAACGAAGTTTTGAAGGGGCTCTGGTCCCCTGGGGCTCCATGGAGTTGGTACCTGTGGTCCTATGGAACTAGTCAAGTAAAATAAAAATAAATAAAATAAATGCTCTACACAAACTGAATACTGCTGCTCATGACAAAGACAAGAGCACTACATCACAAAATCAGCAAAATATGCAAACAGTACTCAACACACAAAGACAGTTACTATTCTCTTTTGTTGAGGTTCTGTGGATATTGAGGACATGATAAGCATGTACACATTTAGTGATTTATTATGACTTTCCACGTTGGTACACTTTGCTACATGTGGAAACATACACAATCCATATGGACGAAACAGAACTGAACAGAACAACATGTAGGAACAAAGATGTAAAAAACAGTCAAAGATAATACACACATAGCTCATCACATATAAATGTCATTTGAATGGGTTTGACCAGCTTGACACCTGCAATTCAGAATGTTTAAATGATTTTCTTAAAAAATACCTAGACCAATACAATTCAGAAAGTCATATTGTCTTTTCTTTTCACAATACTTTTGTCATTATATCTGCAGGCATATCAGCTGTTTGTAAGTAAAGAGTTTTTACAGCTTAAGTGAACACAGCTTCCCTTATATAATGATGTAGAACATGAGTGTGCTTCGACCTTTTATGATTTGAAGCATCAACAGGCAAATTCAAGGCACTCTGATTATCATTAAATAATGTGACACACTTATTATAGCTTATATGTTCATGTAACAAGTTCCTTCAATAAATGGCCTCCCAGCAAGCTTCATAAAGAGCCACATATGCAGCCTCTATGCTAGAAAGAGCAACAGTCTTTTGCTTAGCACTCTGCCATTACAATGTAGAATCACATAGCTTAAAAATAAAACCAGTATACGATTTTCTGTCTCAAGAACAATTTGCCCAGTCTGCATCTACATAATCACATAATTCTAAATCTCCTTCCCAAAATTTTAGAACATAATTCTCAGTTTCCTTCAGATATCTCAAAATTTGCTTAGCATATATCCAATGTATGAGAATTATTGAACTGGCATAAGTAGCTCACACTGAAAGAGATATCAGGTCTTGTAAGTACTGATAAATACATTAAGCTACCCATTAGGGCTTGATAAGGTACCGCATCAGTTTTAATTTCTTTTCGATTTAGAAAATCAAATTTAGTTTCAATAGGAGTCTTTACAGTTTTACAGTCTAGAATATTGAACTTTTTGAATAACTGATCAATATTGTTCTCTTGAATTAAAGCTAACACTCCATTAGCTTTATCATATTTGATTTACATCCTCAAACAATTTTTAGCCATTTCTAAATCTTTTACTTCAAACTCTGAACTTAACTTATTTTTCAAAAATTCAGTCTCACTTGAGTCATTTGAAAAATATATATGAAAGTCATCAACATATGAAGTTGTCATAGTAACTAAGCCTTCATCTTTATGTTTTGTAAACAAGCCAGGTTCTAAGTCAGATATTTTGTAATCTAGACAGCTTAAGACATCATTCACTCTTTGATCCCACATTCCGGATGATTGCTATGTTCAAATCTAGTTCAATGGATCAAGCTATTAGAAGTCTAAGGGTTGAATGCCTTACAACAGGAGAGAAGGTCTCATCATAATCAACTCCCAAGTTTTTGAGTGAAGGCTCTTGCCAAAAGTCTAGCACAAAACTGAGCTTCACCTTCACTGTTGACTTTTTTCTTAAAACCCACTAACATTGCACAACACTTACTCTTTCTGGAAGATTCGCCACCTCCCAAGCATTGTTGTCTTGAAAAGCTTGTATCTCTTCATCCATAGCACGTTTCAATTCTTCTGCATCAGATCTGCTAAGCATCAAGTCTTCTATTTGGTTTGAGCTGCCTTTGTGATCTTCTAATTTTTTTACGTCATCTTCTTGTGTAACGCATCTTTTATCATCAATATTATGAGAAGGAAAGTTGCTACTCACCATATAGTGGAGATGCTGAGTCACAGATAAGCACAACAAAAAGATGCTCACACTTAAAGCCTTTGGGCATTAGCCTTTGTCAACAATAGACACACATAGGCATTCACACATACTCATGCAAATGCAACTCACACACACGACTGCAGTCTTAGAAACTGAAACCACACCATGAGCAGCAGCACCAGTGCATGATGGGAGTGGCGACTGGGTGCTGGTAAGGAGGAGGCTGGGCCAGGGATGGGGAGTGATAGTATGATGGGAATGGTGGACAGTGAAGTGCTGCTGCAGGCTAGACAGAGGGTGGGGAAGAGGTGGGGAGGGGGAGGAGGTAGTGGAAAAGGAGAAAAATTAAAAGACTGGATGTGGTGGTGAAATGACAGCTGCTTAGTACTGGAATAGGAACATGGACGGGGCTGGATGGGTGAGGACAGTGACTAACGAAGGTTGAGACCAGGAGAGTTATGGGAACGAAGGATGTATTGCAGGGAAAGCTCCCACCTATGCAGTTCAGAAAAGCTGGTGTTGGTGGCAAGGATCCATATGGCACAGGCTGTGAAGCAGTCATTGAAATGAGGGATATCATATTTGGCAGCATGTTCAGCAACAGGGTGGTCCACTGGTTTCTTGGCCACAGTTTGTCAGTGGCCATTCATGCAGACAGACAGCTTGTTGGTTGTCATGCATACTCAGAATGCAGTGCAGTGGTTGGAGCTTAGCTTGTAGACCACATGACTGGTTTCACAGGGAGCCATGTCTTCAATGGGATGGGTGATGTTAGTGACTGGACTGGAGTAGGTGGTGTTGGGGGACGTATCTAAGTCTATTACGGGGGTGTGAGCCATGAGATACAGTATTTGGAACAGGGGTTGTGTAAGGATGGACAAGTACATTGTGTAGGTTCGGTGGACAGCGGAATACCACTGTGGGAGGGGTCGGAAGGACAGTGGGCAGGACATTTCCCATTTCAGGGCACAATGAGAGGTAATGGAAACCCCTGCGGAGAATGTAATTCAGTTGCTCTGGTCCTGGGTGGTACTGAGTTATGAGGGGAATGCTCCTCTGTGGCCAGACAGTGGGACTTTGGGAGGTGGTGGGAGACTGGAAAGATAAGGCATGGGAGATTTGTTTTTGTACAAGGTTGGGAGGATAATTACGGTCAGTGGAGGCTTCAGTGAGACCCTCAGTATATTTTAAGAGGGACTGCTCATCACTGCTGATGCGACAACCATGGGTGGCTAGGCTGCAAGGAAAGGACTTCTTGATATGGAATGGGTGGCAGCTGTCAAAGTGGAGGTATTGCTGGTGGTTAGTAGGTTTGATATGGATGGAAGTATTGATGTAGGCATCTTTGAGGTAGAGGTCAATACCTAGGAAGGTGGCTTGTTAGGTTGAGTAGGACCAGGTGAAGCAAATGGGGGAGAAGTTGTTGAGATTCTGGAGGAAAGTGGATAGGGTGTCCTCACCTTCAACCCAGGTAGCAGAGCTGTCATCAGTGAATCTGAACCAGGTGAGGGGTTTGGGATTCTGGGTGTTTAGGGAGGATTCCTCTAGATGGTCTGTGAATACGTTGGCATAGGATGGTGCCATACAGGTGCACATAGCTGTATTTTGCATTTGTTTGTTGGTGATGCATTCAAAGGAGAAGTAATTGTGGTGAGGATATAGTTGGTCATGGTGACTAGTAAGGAGGTTGTTGGTTTGAAATCCATTGGGCATTGGGGAAGATAGTGTTCAATAGTGATAATGCCATGGGCATTAGGAATGTTAGTGTACAGGGAGGTGGCATCAATAGTGATGAGCGGGTCACCGTGTAGTAAAGGGACAAGAACTGTGGAGAGTCAGTGGAGGAATTGGTTGGTATCTTTTATATAGGAGGGTAGGTTCTGGGTAATAGGTTGAAGATGTTGCTCTATGAGAGCAGAGATTCTCTCAGTGGGGGCACAGTAACCAGACACAATGGGGTGTCCTGGGTGGTTAGGTTTATGGACTTTAGGAAGCATGTAGGAGGTGGGAGTGTGGGGAGTGGTAGGGGTGAGTAGAGAGATGGACTCCGGGGAGAGGTTCAGGGAGATCCTGAGATTGTAGTCATGTGCGTGAGTTGCATTTGCATGAGTGTGTGAATGTGCATATGTGTGTCTAGTGTTGACAAAGGCCAATGGCCAAAAGCGTGAATTGTGAAAGTCTTTTTGTTTTGCCTACCTGTGACTCAGCAGTCCACTATATGGTAAATAGCAACTTTCGTTCTCATAATCCTGTTACATTCCATCCTGGATTTTTCATTGTTTGGTCTTTTATCATTAGTTTCTTTCTCTGATGTAACTGCTCCTTTTGAGACACTGTGTAAGTCCTCTCTTAATACAGTATCAGACTTCTCATTTTTTCATCATCCTCCACTGAACTGGTGATTTTTTTTTTTTTGTGATTATTTATTTTAGTTCCTGCATCATTAATATTTTCCATTATATCTCAGCTTATCACTACATAATTTGTTTCAGGGTCATAGAGTGTAGTATTGTAGTATTGCTATATCCCACTAACATCATTTCTTTTGCATTTTAATCCCAATTTCTTCTCTTGACTTTGGGAATATGCACCATGACCTTGCATCCAATTATTCGGAGATGACTAATGTTGGGTTTCTTGCCAGTCCATTGTTTATAGGGTGTTTTATTCCCTAACCTTGAACTCACTAACCTATTTCACAAATATACAGTACTTCACTATTAACAGCTTCAAACCAAAGTCTCTTATCAAGTTTATCATAAATAGTAAACATCTTGCCTTTTCTACAACAGTCCTATTCAACCTTTCTGCCAAACTGCTTTGTTCTGGTGTATAGCTGTTGGATAACTGATGTATAATGCCATGTTTTTCAACAAACTGTCAAAATTCAGACAACAGAATTCTTTTCCGTTATCTGTTCTTAGTGTTTTGATTATTTCTGGCTGATTCCCCACCATTTTATGAAATTTTTTTGAAGTCTCATTCTTTGACTTAAGAAAATACGCAAATCCCTTTTGGGTATAATCATCTTTCAAAATGAGAAAATACTTTGCAGCACCTAATTCCATAACTTCCATTGGTCCACATAGGTCTGCACATACTACTTCAACTGGTTTAGAGGCTCTGGTGTCTCCATGAAATGTTACAATAAATGACCAAATGTGTATGTTTATCATGTTCTCGATATCATTTAAATGAGTTTAACCAGCATGCAAGAAGATGACTAAACTAAATGCTGCACACAAACTAGCTATCACTCTTGCTGGCAGCTGCTTGCTGATTTTGACAAACATTCCAATTGCAGTAACACAAGCAGTATCAGTTGGATTTTGGAAGTAATAGTTTAGGATATGGTGGTTTTTTTTGGAACTTCAGCTGACTGAGAGCTATATCTGCAGAAGGATAAAATGGATTTGGGAACAATTTTTTGTTACAAAATGTGCTGTGCTAAATAAACTATACATATAAATATAAAAGTGGCATTTGATAGAAAGTGTACTCACTATACCTGCCACTGATCACAATGTTGAGCCTCTTTCATACACAGGCAGAAAGCTGATTCATGATCACATTGCTGAGCCTCTTTTATATACAGGCAGAAAGCTGATTCATCCTGACAACATAATATGATTTTGGCTCTTTATGGTCCACTGAAGGTGACTGCAACTTTATGGGCAGGAGAGATGGAAGATCTTTTTCATGCAGTTATCCTCCATGTGTGCATGTAATATGTTTCCCTCTAGAATGTTTATTATGAATGGTCAGAAAGAACTAATGCTAATGCCCCACACTTCCTTCATCTGTATTTTAGCCACAATCTTGGATACATGCTGGTGATTCCATATTATATTGCAGTCAAAATTCCAATGTGTTGTGTGGTTCTTTAGATTAGGATGTCTGCCACTGTCAAAAAGCTATTAGCACAGCATGTGACAATAAACATGCAAAAATGTCCTCTTGTTTCATAGGTAGCCATTTTGTAAACTAATATGCAATCATACATTTTGCCACTCTATCATATTAGTCTTGCGATTGTTCTCACATGAGCCAGCCAAAAAGTTCTCTGTGTAGCTATGAAACCTGTGATATCCAGTTCAGATATGCAGATCTATACTCTGCCAACCACCGTGAAGTGCGTGGCAGAGGATACTTCAAAATTGAATGATTCAACATGTTCTGTAGATCCCAGCAAGAAGATGTTTCATATTCAATCTATATGTGGCAGATGCACACATAAATCGAAGATCGAATATGAACTTATGTAGCATGCTGGATGCGCCAGTATGTATTATTGTGATGTCTTTTGTTGATATATTGTAATGTTTGGTCACCAAGAAGTTTGTGAAGTTGTGCTCTGCATATGTGACTATATATATAACTGTGAACAATAAAGGTGCTCACATCAGAATATGTGTGTTAGAGGATCATTGAATATTGTTCTCCAAATACGCAACAGATCAAGTTATACACTATCAGAAAGCAAGAAAACTGTAGAAACTTATTCTGAACACTGTACTAATAGTAAAGTATCACAGTACTGCTTAGTACTAATCATGCTAAAAAGAAAAATTTGCCACTTCCTCAGTTATATAAGATAGCTGCTGTTTGTCTAACGTTGGTAGCTTAATATTTACTTAATTACACTGGCATTTTTCTCATAAAATAGTTAACTGTATCTGTAAATAATGAGTTCTGTGTGCAGTACATTACCACTTGTCACACAGCTTTAAAACTTTACCACTTGTCATCTGTGTTCATCATTGACCACTTAGACAATGGAATAGGCTTCATCTGTGATTCACATTATCACTGTGCTTAATTATACACACAATTAGACAGTTTTATACATTTTAAATTTTAACATATGTTCACAACTTGTACATCAGAAAATTCTTTTACATTATAAAATGTACTTCCAGCCAAAAAGTTATACAATTTTTCAGAATAATTTACATGACGCAGACCATGCTGAATTGTTAATTTGTTAAAGATTCTTAGAGAGCTGACTCTGATCGAGTTGGCTTCTTTTACCAGACTGTGTTTTGGAATACCCATTTTAATTTTTCCGCTTGTGTTGCGCTATTGTTTATCTCCTTTCATTTGAAATTATTTTGCATTTCATTTAATGTAGAGTGACAAGACACATATGTACAGGTTTACAACAGTAAATATATTAAGTTTACTAAACAGAGGTTGACAATGATCTATTGGACCAGCCCTACATATTTCTCTTATGACTTTTTGTTGTATCTTCCGTAGCTCACTTATGTGTGTAGAGTGTTGCCATAGCAGCAGTTCATAATGGACCTGACACTGTTAGTGAACACCAGAACAAAAATTTTCAATCCTTGATTCCGTGTGCTCAGATAATACCAAATTTCTTGCCTTATGTTACATGGGAGCCTGTTGCAGGTCTTCAGGCCAATCCTAGACAAGAAGGCAAAATTTACTTGAAAATAATTTTTGTTTCTTGTATTGTGATTACGTATATCAGATTGAACTATCTTTTTATTCTTAACAATGGAAACCATTAAGGAGTAAATCCATTCAAAAGTGGGTGTTACTATCAGGAAAAGGAGCCATTGATTGAGTACAAAGATAGAATAAGTGTAATCCTATCAATTCAGCACAAGATTTCAGTATTCTGCTAGGATGGCCATCCTAATTAGTAGGCTTACTAATTTTGAGTGACATGATGAATTTTACAATATCCTTAGGAGGTGACCTTAAAAAACTAATGTCTGTTGCTGGGACATGCAGTGTCTGCACAAGTGAATGTAATTTGTCTGTATTTGATTTTTTATTAGAGAGTGAAAAGTTTTGTGCCACTGTAAAAAAATAATTATTGAATTTCAGTTGAATCTCAGTTACCACCAGTCTGCTATGAAAAACAAATTATTTACCAGGAGATCATTTGATGTGGGTTGCTATTTTTGCTAGTTTCTTGTTTAATGATGTTGTAAATGTTTTTTGCTTTATTCTTTAAGTGTTTCATTTTTTGAGCATAGTACATAATTTTTACTTTTTTAATAGCAGACAGAAGGATTTCACAATGCTGGTGGCAGCTGAGTTTCAACTCTTTACAACAGCTTGTCCTCTGAATTAGGTAGCATTCTCTCTTCTTAGCACAAGATACTTCAAACTCAGTAAAAGAGCCACGGCACAGAAACTAGTTAATACTGTGTTCTTTTACATGAGTCTATGTGCCACGTATTAGTTTGCTAAAGATGAGCGGTTGCATTTCCTTTATTTTACATAGAAGCTTTTTTTCTATTTATGAAGCTTTTAATGTTTTGATGGAATGCATGAAATGCTTTTTATTATCTCCAAGCTGCAGTATCTTGTTATGCCAGTAGCTGTTATGGCTGTAGCTATATATATTTTGCATCTGTAAGTTTTGAATGAATTTTCCCTAAAAGAAAGGCTTAGGGAACACATCAGAATCAGTGGGACTGGACAGTTACTATTTTGTGATGAGGTATATCTCTGGTAATTCACTACTAGAGTAGCCTCTTTTCAGAAAAATTCATATACAAACCATGGAGGAAAATATATTAGTCACACACATGTATGAATATCCATCTCCCCTGAGCAGTTTCCCATCTCTGCATGAACATGTTCTACTGCCTTATCACAATTCTCAAAGAGTGACACAGTCTTCACAAAAATGCAAGGAGCATTCACTACAGTGGATTTGATTTCATCCTTAGTTTTACAATTAAGGTTACAATCCAAACAGTTGTCTGCACCTCCTACTCTTATTACATGATCTTCCATTCCAATATCAGTCCCTAGTGAGCCTTAATTGCAGGTGACATTGCTGAGACCTTATAAATGCTGATTACCTGGTAATCACATCCAAACAAGTTCTGTATTGATTCTGCCATTCCCCTCTACTGAGTATTATGAAGCAGTAAGACCTTCTTGGGCTTCTTAAAACATTCCTTGTTACACTTAGCTTGCACTTTATGTTCTGTATTGCAGAGTTCTTCTGGGCTTCTTCGTGGGTTATCTTAATCCTTTTGTTCTTTTCTTCACTCTCTCTGAAACAAATAGAGTGAAGCAATCATACTTGTAGTGTTTCCTGGTTCTATTACTTATTTGGAGCACTTGATTTAATCCAATCTTCTTTTCTAGTCCTGCTGCAGCTTGCAAAGCTGCTACCTCTTCCTGCACTACTGGCAAATAAGTTCAAAGTTTCCAGATAAGCTGTTTTTTTCCAAGAATTGTGTAGTTGTTGTGTGAGCCACAGCATCTTGAGAAGCATCCATTAGCATTCCTCATGTAGGGCGTATTACAACATTCCACATGATAATAATGCTGGCATACTTCTCACAGACTGACGTTTCTTATGATTCTACGGCAATTTGCACACTCATTCATTATGAGAGTCAAGGTATTCAACTACTAAGCTTTGATTGGAAAACGACATCACACAAGGCATTTCTAAATTTAATATTTTTATAAAATAGTTTGAAGGTGATGGCTGTTTAGACACAGTTGACACAGTTGTATTACATACCTCAGATGCAACTGTTAAACTTAATTACTTTGCACAGCGCTATTTACTTCTGAGAGAAAATGAAAATTCTTCCTGAAAGACAACTTTTTTTGAGATACAAAAGAGAATTCAAATTATTTATGAAAGATTAAGTTTGTGCAATTATGAAATAGTATGAATATAGTGTGTGTAATGTGTTATTGGTAGTGGTAGATGAATGAACAGAGTAGCCCAACTTTTTACATTACTAAATGACTTCTTTGCAAAACATTATTGTACGCTAGAAATAAATTGAATGTAATTTCACTGGTTTAAACAGACTGGCCTTTTTTTTCATAGCATGGAGGCTGCATCCTGATTAAGGTTTACAGCAGTTTCCCTAAATTACTTTAGGAAAATGTTGGCATGTTTCCTACCATATGACCATGGTTGACTTTGTCTTGTCCTTGTCAAACTAGACCTGCAAGTATGTAAATGTCTGTATGCACTGTATGAATTACGCATTTTCCCCTTAAACAGTAATACTATGACATCACAGTTTTTCAGTTGACATAAATGTGGACTGTACTGTTTTAATTTTTATCAGGGCAAAATATGCAGAATACTATAAGCACCATGTTTATCTCATTAACCAGTACGATAAGTGCTTTAAAATTAATGGAAACTTTATTGAAAAGCTAAAATGTAACAGATGAGTATTGATAATTCTGTGATAACAAGTCCACATTAAGCATGGAAGAAAGGCAAAAACCTCAGTATGTGTCAGGTTTCTCACTAATGGCATCAAAGTTCACTCAAAGCTTACAGTAAGCTAGCAATATGAGTAGGGATTTATTATTGGCTTTTTGACTTGAGCTCAATTTCTTTTTCTGTTAAATGAATAGCCCAGTGACTAAAATTTCATTTCTGAAAGAATTCCTACTGTTGCAGTCTGAAAGTTTGAATTGGCCATACGTAAAAGGTGTTGGAAACATCTCTGCTTGCTTCACCATGAAGTTTGTGATGCTGACTTTTAGTAATTCTCTGAAGTTGCTCGAATGAAATATCCAAAAAGTGTAATAATTCCCTTCCTTGTTGCTGTTCATGCACTGAAAATTTTTGATCAGGCAAGTGGAGGAGAGATGGCAGTCGGGCTTCATATCTCAATCAAGTCATCTTATTGCAGCCTTTGCCTTCAGTCAACTTAGCCTTACAAATTAAAACATGTTGTACTTCAGCTTCAGACTGGTACGATGATTAAAATCATGATCTGAGCTTTCAACAGTCCTCACTATTTGATCAGGAGGCAATTATCATAACATTGCCTTACAGCGTGCAGTTATATTTCTCTCATTACATGTTCAAATCTCGCTAGCATGGTGAAGGATGAGCTCTAAACTTGCTGTACCCATTCTTAATGATCCCTGATTTTATCTGTGAATGAAATCATACTGGATAACCGTTAATGAGATACATTTAGTAGAATTAGTAAGGGTAAACACACAGAGTACAGTGTATATGTTAAGCTGTGGACAGGTATTCAAACAAGAATTGCAAAACATTAATTAAGCTTACACTCTATATTTTTTCCTCAAAGCAGAAGGATGAACATACATATGTGGTTATTCTTGATATGCGGAGCGGTGGCGATCATTAACTAACACACCAACATACATTAATACAACTTTATTATGTGTGAATATTTACAACGTCTTACGAGGTGTGGCTAGAAAAAAACCGGACTAGTACTGGTGAAACAATAAAACGAATGCAATAAGGCTGAAAGTCGCGTGGCCTGTCACGTGACTCTCGCTCCGCCTACTGCTCGAGTTTCATCTGCCTCCTGCACTCAGTCTGCCCGTGGCGTCTGTTTTAAGTAGTTGACATTTTGTCTGTGCATCGGAAAATGTTGAGTGTACAGAAAGAACAGCGTGTTAACATCAAATTTTGTTTCAAACTAGGAAAATATGCAAGTGAAACGTTTGTAATGTTACAACAAGTGTATGGCGATGATTGTTTATCGCGGACACAAGTGTTTGAGTGGTTTAAACGATTTAAAGATGGCTGCGAAGACACCAGTGATGACACTCGCACTGGCAGACCATTGTCAGCAAAAACTGATGCAAACATTGAAAAAATTGGTAAACTTGTTCGACAAGATCGCCGTTTAACAATCAGAGCAGTGTCTGAGTTAACAGGAGTTGACAAGGAAAGTGTTAGGCAGATTCTTCATGAAAGTTTCAACATGAACAAAGTGTCTTCAAAAATGGTTCCAAAATGTCTCACAATTGAACAGAAGGAACGCCGAAGAATGATTTGTTCTGACATCCTGGAAAACATTGAAAGTGATCCCACCTTCTTACAAAATGTTATTACTTGCGATGAATCGTGGTTTTTTACTTACGATCCCGAAACTAAACGCCAATCGATGCATTGGAAAACTCCTGGTTCTCCACGACAAAAAAAAGCACGAATGTCAAAATCGAAATTCAAGGCAATGATGATTGTTTTTTTTTTTTGACATCAAAGGGATTGTGCACATTGATTGGGTACCAGAGGGACAACAGTGAATCAGCATTACTACATTAGCGTCCTGGCTACCCTACGTGAGCGAGTACGGAGAAAATGGAACGATTTGCGGAGAAAAAAGTCATGGATCCTTCACCAAGACAATGCCCCAGCTCACAGTGCGTTGTCAGTGAAGACTTTTTGGCAAAACACAACATTCCCATCTTAGATCATCCACCCTACTCACCTGATTTGGCCCCCTGTGACTTTTTTCTTTTCCTTAAAGTCAAGGCAGCTTTGAAAGGAACTAGATTTCAGACTGTTGAAGCAGTAAAAGAAAAAGCGACGGAAGTAATGTATGGACTTACCGAAAATGATCTGCAGCATTGCTATGAACAGTGGAAAATTCGTATGGAGCGGTGTAGAGACCGAGGAGGAGAGTACATTGAAGGAGATAACATGAAATTGTAAATAATTGTAAATAAATGTTTTTTCCAGCATCAGTCCGGTTTTTTTCTAGCCGCACCTCGTATACAGTCGGCATCACAAAACAGAATGGAAAGCAATATGGCGGCGCACAATAGGTCCACATGGGTCAGAGAGCCTGCTATAGCAGAGATATATAACTCATAGAGTCGATAGTCGCCACAGAGGCCCCTCCCCCCCCCCCCCTGTCACCCCCCCCCCCACCCCCCCGTGCCCCCCCCCCCCCCTCCCTTGCAGTGCGGAGCATGGTGGTGCATCAAGTCCTGTGCCAGCCCGGTGGGGGTGGGACACTTGATGGTCACAAAAGCACTTGTCCGTGGTGATATCACACGCACAACACTTGGGAGTAGGTGTAGCAAGCTCGACTGAAGCTAGGACTTAATCACTGTGCCAGTGGGGTGGAACCACCAGTCGTCCGGCCAGTGATGTAGGCTGCAAGGGGGGAGGAAGGGGGAGAGGCGTGGTGGGCCTGTCCAAATCGTGATGGGATTCCTGGGAAGGAGGGCAGGTGTTGTGTACATCAGGGTCACTTGCAGAGTGCTCCTACAAGGTCCACGCAGGTTTCACCCGGTGGAGTGAAACAGTTACTGGTTTGCCGTTGTTAAGTATCAACAATGTGAAAGGGCCTCGGGACAGGACTTTAAACGGACCAGCGTAGGGAGGCTGCAGGGTTAGGGAGGCTGCAGGGTTGACCGTACTGTGTCGTCATGTAACATGATAAATTCACATGTGGCCAGTTCCTTATGCATGAACACACGAGGCCTACAGTGGGCAGAAGGCAAGGGAGGTTTGATGAGTGCAATGTGCCCTCGGACGCTCTCGATGAGTGCTGGGAGCTCAGAAGAGCTTGGTAGCGGCGTATCCCCGCCAAATTCGGCTGGTAAAATCAGAGGCTCCCCATAAAGGGTCTCGGCGAGGGAGGCTTGCAAGTCCTCTTTGTATGCAGTGCGAAGGCCTAGTAAAACCCAGGGGAGAGCGTCAGACCACTGGCCACCGTGGCACATAAGTGCGGCTTTAAGCGTGCGGTGCCAGCGCTCCACAAGTCCATTGGCCTGGGGGTGATAAGCGGTTGTGTGAAACTTCGCGACACCACAGTACGAACAGAGGGAGGCGAACAGCTGTGATTCAAACTGCCTTCCTCGGTCGGTGGTCAGTGAAGTAGGGCTTCCGAATCGGGAAATCCAAGTGGCAACGAAGGCCCGAGCTACAGACTCAGCTGAAGTATCTTCCAAAGGGACTGCCTCGACCCATCTAGTGACCCTATCAATAACATACAGGATATATCGAAAGCCCTTGGAGGGAGGGAGGGTACCTACGATATCAATATGGGCATGTCGTAGGTGTCGAAAGTGCCTGGCAGAGGAAGTCCATGGCGGCCCACTTCAGCTCTGACATGGTACGCAGGTGCGAGCCCACATCCTACAATCATGTTTAACACCAGGCGAGATGTACCTTTCCATGACCAGTCTGGTGGAGGCTTTGATGCCTGGGTGAGCTAGGTTGTGGAATGCATCAAAAACAGAGCTGTGGAGAGCTGCAGGTACGAGAGGGAAGGGGCTACCAAACCGGTTCTGTGGTGCCAGGGAATGCACATTGTTCCAGTTGGAGGGAAGAGGCTGTGTCTTGTTGCAAGGCACGAATATTGGGGTCTTTGGTTTGCCGGTGGGCCAGGTCAGTAAGGTTAAGTGGGGTAGTGATGATGTTGATGTGAGACAGGTAGTCAGCGACTACATTGTCAGCGCCTCGGATATATTGTGCATCAGTGGAATATTGGGATATGAAATCCATATGGCAGAAGCGTCGTGGGGGAGATCGTGTGAGGGGTTACGGATTGCACCTGCCAAGGGTTTGTGATCTGTATACATCATGAATGGGCAACCCTCGACATCGGCTCTGAAATATTTGACTGCCTTGTACAGGGCGAGGAGTTCACGGTCAAAGGCGGACCATTTGGACTGGGATTTGGTTAATTGCTAGGAGAAGAAATGGAGGGGTTGGGGGGTATCCAATACATGTTGCTGAAGGACCGCGCCAATTGCAGTGTCGCTCGCATCAGCTGTAATAGAAATGGGTGTGCCAGGAGCAGGGTGAGCAAGTGTGAGAGCTTAAGAGAGGGCAGTTTTGAGATTTTTGAATGAATCGGCCATCTCCAGTGTCCAAACGAGTTTGTGTTTGCCTTTAGTATCCTTACCCACCAGATCGTCGGTCAGAGGGATCTGGATAGATGCAGCATGGGGCAGGTGGCGCCTGTAGAAGTTCACCATGCCATGCAAAGTTCACGAAGTCCTCTGGGGGAGGGAGGCTAAGTATGAATTCAACCCGAGAGGTGGTAGGGCGGACGCCCTCGGCTGTGACTGTGTGACCTAAGAAGGTGACCTCAGGACTGCCAAGCTGAGACTTCTCGTGGTTGATCTCCACTCCATTAGCAGCGAGCAGTGCAAGCACTCTGGATAGATGGAGAGTGTGTTCCTCAGGTGAGGGAGAGAAAATCAGTATATCGTCTAAGTAGGCATAGGCGAAAGGGAGGTCAAACAACAGTGAGTCAATGAAACATTGCCATGTCTGTGTGGCGTTTTTGAGACCATATGGCATGGAACAGTACTCGAAGAAGCCAAATGGAGTGATTATGGCTGTCTTGGGGATGTCGTCGGGGAACATGGGAATCTGATGATATGCTTTGCTACAATCGAGAATGGAGAAGATCTGGGAACCATGCAACATCTGAATAAAATCTTGAATGTGGGGGATAGGGTAGTTATCAATGGCAGTGATGCGTTAAGAGCACGGTAGTCATCACAGAGGTGGAAAGTACCGTCCTTCTTCGGCACGAGATGGATTGGCAGCGACCAGTTACTCTCAGATTGTCGGAGAATGTTGGAATCCAAAAGATATTTAACAATGTCTCTGGCACGGCAAAGTTTCTGCGCATTTAGGCAGCGCGCCTCATGTCGCACAGGGGGTCCTTCAGTCGTGTTTATTCTGTAGCACGTGCCATTGGCAATTGCATGCAAAAACGTGGGAGAAGCAGAGGGGCAGTGGCAGGGGGGGTAGGGGCAGGGGGGGTAGTGGCAGGAGGGGTATGGGCAGGGAGGGGTAGGGACAGGAGTGGTAGGGGAAGGGGGGGGTAGTGGCAGGGGGGTAGGGGCAGGAGGGGTAGGGGCAGATGGGGGAGGGGCAGAGGGGTAGGGGCAGATGGGGGAGGGGCAGAGGGGGTAGGGGCAGAGGGGTAGGGGCAGATGGGGGAGGGGCAGAGGGGGTAGGGGCAGATGGGGGAGGGGCAGAGGCTGGCCGAACTGTTAACGAGGTCACAGCTGCAGAACAATGACCAGGCTGAGGAGACATGTCCACGATTGCAAGAGTCGGTGTGCGGAGTTGCAGAAGCTGCTGTTGTGTCTGCAACAGTTGTGCATAGACTTCATAAATGCGAACATGCAGGTCAACATTCTGAGTGCGCAATGCATCGATGTCTGAACGCTTGCACAAGAAAGCTGAGAGAGCAGAAGAAAGGTTTGCAGCAAGTGACATACACTCTGAAAGGACAGAGTGTGAACAGTCAGTAGAAACTTCGAGCTGAGGGGGGGAATGTTGTGACGCACCAGGAACACTCGAACCGGAGACGTGAGTCGGACAGCCGACTTGCAGATTAGGGGAGAGGGTATAGTGATGAAGAAAATCGAGGCCCAGTACAGGCGCATCAACTTCTGTGACCTAAAATGTCCAGGGGAAAACCTGATCTCGGGCAAATTTAAGCGGGAGATGTGAGGAACCTAGCACCAGAATCGGGGAATTGTTAGCAGCCATCAGTGGCGGTGCAGATAAGGGATCTACGTTAGGGGCAAGGGAGGGCGGGATAACAATAATGTCGGCTCCAGTGTCCACTAGAAAATGAAGTTTGGTGTTGGTGTCCTCGACAAATAGGCGCGAAGCAGATGACAGTGCAGCAGGCGGCGGATGCCGGTAGGTGCCGTGAGGCAGCGCGGTGGGACGTGGCGCCTAGACGTGCCCGCCATAAGCATTTGTGAAAGTGCACAGGGGTTTGCAGCTGTGAGCCACATCACCAAAGTTAGTGTGGAACCAGCAATAAGGAGAGCCAGCTTGCGGTGCAGGAGCATGGCTGGACGGTGAGGCGGCCAGCTGCGCCAGCCAGAGTGTACTCAGGTGCTCGCTCGACCGTCTCCGATGACCTCTGGGGCGGCAACGTAAAAGTAGGTAGTGCAGTCAGGTGACCACGGGGTGGCAGGGCCGTTGCTTACACTGACAGCGAGGCGCATGTCTTGCCATGGCCGCAGGTACGCTTGGCTTCTGTTACTGCATAATGCGTGGGGGCGGTGGATGCCAGACTCAAATGCTGGAGGCACCGGTGTTGAATGATGCTATAGGCACGGTCGGCAATGAACAGGCATGCTTCGAGGGGCTCAGAGACATGGGACAATAGCTGCAGTTGTAGCTCAGAAGGAAGTTTAAGTAGCCAAATTGTCCAAAGTGCGACGTCTGGTAGAAATTCTGTGTCCACAAGTGGCGCCACAGCTGTGACGGGGTACGGTCATCGATGTGTTCCTCATGGATAATGCATTGGATCAGCTCAGCAGGAGGACGGGATAAGCGTTCAACGATACAAGTTTTAGCAAATACGTACTTATTCTGCACGGGAGGCGAAAGCAGCAGGTCACTAATAAGATCCATGTGATCGTGCAGGTGACTAAGAAGGCACACAAATTGGGCTCCGTCATCTAGGACGCCCAACATTTTATTCACTAATGCAAACCATGTCTTAGGGTTCTCTGTTTGTAGGGCTGGTAGTTTTGGGAATCTGCTAGGCGCGAGGTACTGAGGAACTGTCGGTGCAGCAAACACACTACTTGGTGGTGCAGATGGTGTAGCAGTGTAGAGTGGTGCCAAATTGGGATTGTAGGCACTAGGAGACTGGCACACAGTAGCTGTACTAATCTGGTTATTAGGGACAAAACCACACGTTTTACAAGCAGCAGGAGTGCAAGAAGAGAATTCAGTCTTGACATGTGAATTCAGTTGCATAGTGTAGGCAGGTACAGTTGCTGGGGCCCCAGCTGGTAGGGGCACAGTTGGGTGCAGAAGACTCTCCAGTACCATGGAAGCTACTCTGCCCTGGTACAATGGCTTCACTGTTGTGAGAATTTGTATTGGATGGTGTTAGTGCAGTAAATAAAGAAGTTGTTATGATAAGAAAGGAGCAAAGGGAACTGAGGAGCAAGATCAAGGACAAGGAGAGAAAGCAGGACAACAGTACAACAACACAGCACAAAAGAAAGTTTCACATGGCACAAGTAGAAGTATTAGCTCGTTCCATGCAGTGATATAAGAGTGGCAGTTTGGCAGTTGGGAGATGGATACACAAGTTTACCTAGGTTCTCAATATCCAGCTGTCTCTGCTTTTTCCAATTCTTACCCATCTCTTACCTTAATCTGTTTCTTACTATCACCCTTTTCTTGTTCATTTAACCCACTTCACTACCACAACCCACACCTTAGTCAGACCACAGTGCAGGGATAATATTAATGTTGTGTCTGTGTGCTCTGTGGCACAACACAAGTTACAAACTGAAGTACTGCGTGCTAATTATTATTCATGTGTTTAATGCCACCTCTGTATACTGAGCAGTTGTTTTTACTAATTCCAAAATTATGCTTGTCACATATGTATGCTGCCTTATAATGAATTGAGGATATGCAGCATATTCATAATGTTCTGACAAAGATGTGAACAGTTTGCAGTTCCTAAAATGTATAACTAATTTTTAAACTTCCTGGCAGGTTAAAGCTGTATGTTGGGCCAGGACACAGACCTGGGAGCTTTGTCTTTCATATGCAAGTAATCTACCAACAGATCCATCCAAGCACATCTCACAACATGCTCTCACAGCTTTATTTTCATCATTAAGTATAATCTGCATTTCAAACTTCACAGAAGTTCTGTGCATACACTGTTGGGCTAGCTCTCTTGAAAGAAAGAATATTGCATAGAAATGGATTATCCACAGCCTAGAGGGGATTGTTTCCAGAATGTATTTTCACTCTGCAATAAAAAAGGAGTGGAAGAAGATATCAAACAAATGTGATCTCCCTGTTCATCATCATTTCCACACAAACAATCAACTGAAGTTGAGGATGCATCTCTGGAAAACCATCCATAGACTAGAAGTTTTTGAGGAAGAAAGGGACTAGCAGAAACACTGGTGAAGAAACATCACACAAAATGGATTCCCTATGTAAGCATATAAGTTTCTGGTTTTGACCTTCCAAGAAGACTCCGGACAAGACTAAACAGAATAAATACTGGAGCGGGTTGCTGTGAAAGCTTAATAATAAATTGGTATCTTGCAGGTGACCCTTTCTGTGAGCATGGCGGACTTCAAATTATGGATCATATTATAAACTGTGTAATTTATGGTTTCAAAGGAGAAGGAACTGAAGGCATCCACAATGTCTCCAGAGGAGCCCTCCAATGGCTGAGTACTATTCAGAGTGTTATTTGACTGCAGTGCGTACAGCGTTTTCTTTTTTCTTTTTTTTTTCTTTTAGATTCATGTGGTTTTGTGCTTTTCACTTCAATATGCTACCTGCTTGCAGAGTGTCTAGTGTATTTTTCTATCTACTTAAAGTTGTTTCTTATACGTTATCTGGTTTATTATGATTCATGTTTTTTTTTTTTTTTTTTTTTTCTTTGTGATATATAATTGTCTTAACCATGTTGAACATGTATATCTTCTCTGCAATGGACTGTGTGCTGATATGAAACTTCCTGGCAAATGAAAACAGTGTGCTGTACCAGAACTCCAACATAGAACCTTTGCCTTTCTTTGACAAGTGGTCTCCCAATTGAGTGAGAGAATGACTGAATGAATGTATAAATTTGTTATGACATGTCAGCTTCCTTCTTTGCCACTGCCATTCCAGGTTTTCAAATCTTGTCTTTTGTTAACATTTCATTGTAAATTGGTCTGATGTTTTCCTGCTGTGTTTGTCGTCTGTTGTTCCAGTGTATGTCTACTACTAGCAAGTAATTTGAAGCATAGAAATTATTTTTCTGTGTGTGTTGTTTATTACTTCCTACTCATTTAATGATTTCTGTTATATTTATGAATAACATGGAGAACTTTTGAGTGGACAGCATCTTTTGTAATAACAATGTTGCTTTATTTCAAATATAATCAGATCTTAACAGTCTTAATTGACATGTTATGAGCTAACATTGTTTTAAATATTGTCACAGTGCCCTTACCAGCACAGCTACAACCAGTGGACTTTTGGGCTAGGTACCAACCACCACCACCACCAGAACCAGGGCAGAAGCGACTTCCAGAAGATATTGAAGCTGAGCTCAGAAAGCAAGAGCAAGAGTTGAATGAACTTGCTCTCATAAGTATAGAGTAAGATGTGGAGCTGTCCATTTTCAGTTATGACTAGAGAAAGCTTTATTTGTCTATTCAGTATCAGATATACAGGGGTTGGACAAAAGTTTGAAAACATTGCAACAAATGCACACTTGAACATAAACGGAGATGCTAATGAAGCCTGCAGAGTGTGCTGATGTATTTGATCTTGAACCACAATGTCTTCAATACATTGTGAGTCTCAGTCATGATCAGAACATGGTTCTGTATGGTTTTGAGTGCATTATATTGGAGTTAAGTGAAATCAAACATGGGCAAATTATTGGTGTTCAATAGTGAGTACTTCTTAACCAAGGGAGTTGAAGTGGCTGGTATTTCAAAAGGCACCATATCGAAGATTTACACCACATGCAAGCAAAGCAGAAAAACATCATTTGCTAAGTCACAATGTAGGTGAAAGTGTGTACTGAGTATTGTGATGGACAGTCATTGAAAGGAACTATGATAAAAAAAAAAAGAGGATGACAGATGCAAAAGTCACAGCAGAACCTAATGTCACACTTGCAAACTCTGTCAGCACCATAACAACATAAAGTGGGCATCATAAACAAGGAACTGCACGGCAAACTGGAATTCAACTCATCAGTGGCGCAAATGCTCACAACAGGAGACTGTTCATATAAGTCTTGTTTTGAACTTTTGACCAAATTTACAACCCAAGAGTGAAATACAGCGGGGATTTTGGGATAATTTGGGCAGCCATATCATGGTATTTCATGGACCGCATGGTTATCCTGCACATGGTTATCCTGTTGAGGATTATGTGACCATTTTGACTGATCAAGTCTATCTCATGGTACAATATACACTCCTGGAAATTGAAATAAGAACACCGTGAATTCATTGTCCCAGGAAGGGGAAACTTTATTGACACATTCCTGGGGTCAGATACATCACATGATCACACTGACAGAACCACAGGCACATAGACACAGGCAACAGAGCATGCACAATGTCGGCACTAGTACAGTGTATATCCACCTTTCGCAGCAATGCAGGCTGCTATTCTCCCATGGAGACGATCGTAGAGATGCTGGATGTAGTCCTGTGGAACGGCTTGCCATGCCATTTCCACCTGGCGCCTCAGTTGGACCAGCGTTCGTGCTGGACGTGCAGACCGTGTGAGACGACGCTTCATCCAGTCCCAAACATGCTCAATGGGGGACAGATCCGGAGATCTTGCTGGCCAGGGTAGTTGACTTACACCTTCTAGAGCACGTTGGGTGGCACGGGATACATGCGGACGTGCATTGTCCTGTTGGAACAGCAAGTTCCCTTGCCGGTCTAGGAATGGTAGAACGATGGGTTCGATGACGGTTTGGATGTACCGTGCACTATTCAGTGTCCCCTCGACGATCACCAGTGGTGTACGGCCAGTGTAGGAGATCGCTCCCCACACCATGATGCCGGGTGTTGGCCCTGTGTGCCTCGGTCGTATGCAGTCCTGATTGTGGCGCTCACCTGCACGGCACCAAACACGCATACGACCATCATTGGCACCGAGGCAGAAGCGACTGTCATCGCTGAAGACGACACGTCTCCATTCGTCCCTCCATTCACGCCTGTCGCGACGCCACTGGAGGCGGGCTGCACGATGTTGGGGCGTGAGCGGAAGACGGCCTAACAGTATGCGGGACCGTAGCCCAGCTTCATGGAGACGGTTGCGAATGGTCCTCGCCGATACCCCAGGAGCAACAGTGTCCCTAATTTGCTGGGAAGTGGCGGTGCGGTCCCCTACGGCACTGCATAGGATCCTACGGTCTTGGCGTGCATCCGTGCGTCGCTGCGGTCCGGTCCCAGGTCGACGGGCACGTGCACCTTCCGCCGACCACTGGCGACAACATCGATGTACTGTGGAGACCTCACGCCCCACGTGTTGAGCAATTCGGCGGTACGTCCACCCGGCCTCCCGCATGCCCACTATACGCCCTCGCTCAAAGTCCGTCAACTGCACATACGGTTCACGTCCACGCTGTCGTGGCATGCTACCAGTGTTAAAGACTGCGATGGAGCTCCGTATGCCACGGCAAACTGGCTGACACTGACGGCGGCGGTGCACAAATGCTGTGCCGTGCGTGTGATCATTGCTTGTACAGCCCTCTCGCAGTGTCCGGAGCAAGTATGGTGGGTCTGACACATCGGTGTCAATGTGTTCTTTTTTCCATTTCCAGGAGAGTATGTTCCCCAATGGTAATGCTATGTTCCAAGGTAACAGGACCACTGTTCACACAACTTGCATCATCCAGGACTCATTTCATGAGTGGCAGGGTGAACTGTTGCATCTTTGTTGGCCACCACAGTCGCCAGAGCTCAGTACTATTGAGCCTTTGCGGTCTATTTTGGAGAGGAAGATGCATGATAGCTAACCACTCCATCATCATTACCAGAACTTGCCATCATTTTGCTGGAAGAATGGTACAATATTCCCTTGACAACCATACAGGGCCTTTCTGAAATGACTGGAAACTGCTTTGAATGCTTACAGTTTTCCTGCATCATTTTCGGCATGGTAATGTGTTATGTTTATGGTATTTTTGTCCACACCCTGTAATATCAGTTCTCCCACAGAGTTACAGTGGAACAGTTAACATATTATGACAAATGAAAAAATCCAGTGTGGAAACCATATAAAAACAGGGTACAGGCAACCAGTCACCTGCTGATGAAAAATGGATTGTGTATAGCTGCAATTAAAAGATCATAATATTTGATTTTCCACTTTTCTTCTAGTTTTTATATACTGGTGAACTCAAATGCAAATATGGACACACAAATGCTCAGCTACACAGCAGTAGCTACGCATTGCATTGTCTTCCATTTTTGCTTAAACAGTGAGGAGGGGCGCAACAGCTACATATAAATGTGAGCACTTGCCTTGAGCTATAGTGCTGCACTGAAGATTAGCTGGTTGGTCCAGTTCACTCCCTGTTCTACTGTCAGTGCAATATCCTTGAGATGCACTTCTTTGAAGAATACTATATTTTGGAGATTTGGAGGTAGCAGGAAAACAGTGGTCATCTTTTACCCAAACCATTACTTGACAGTATTTGACAGCTCCCTTGATGCTCTCGGAAATGATGTCTTTGAAGCTATATCAAAGTGAGCTTAGCATCATCAGGCATAAAATCTTTTGTAAGCATTAGCTTTCTGTGCCAGGGCCATATTTTTAGTATGTTACACCCCTGTGCAATAATTTATTTTACATCCCCCTTCCTAAACTTAAATATTGCTATTTATTTGTGGAATACCAATGATAAAGCTGCCTAATCATTAACTTTAGTTTTAAACTTTATTGAAGTATTTAAATAAGATGTAACACAAAGCACATATGTAAGTTAAATATTCAAAAATAATAAAATACTACTACAATTCAGTAGTCCCCATTGCTGAAAAATTGCTACCGAAACAGTATATTTGGGCACAATATATGGTAAGAACAAAAAGAAAATCACTACAGTTTAAT
The DNA here is from genome assembly GCF_021461395.2 of Schistocerca americana. NCBI lineage: Eukaryota > Metazoa > Arthropoda > Insecta > Orthoptera > Acrididae > Schistocerca > Schistocerca americana. The sequence goes on from NC_060126.1 coordinate 258,467,985, forward strand.
ACTGTACACCAAAATTATGTCAGTTAAATGTGAAATTTAGTCAGTCTAAAGTATACGATACAATACCAATTACTTGAACTTTTCCAGAATTTAGTGAACTTACTTTTAACTTCCTTCTCACTTTTGTATTTGTGAATTCATATTTCATTTCCTCAAGATCCAGACTGACTGTCATGCCTGATTCTGAGGCTAGTACTATGAGATTCACCAGTTGTTCTCAATGCCTGTAGGTAGTTCTTAATCAATTTTAAAAAAGAAAAGGACCTTTCAGGGCAACAGTTTGTTGCTCTGGAGAAAAGTTATAAATCTTGAGTGCTGTGTACACATTTGGATAGATATTGCCATTTTTTTAAACAATATTCTACAGAGAAACAGAAGAGAGGACAACTTGTCACCATCTACTTTCTTCAGATGTCAGATAGCTTTTAAAATGTATACATTCTTCACCAAAGTTGTTCTAACGCTAAGTTTATTTGCAGCATCATAAATCTGAACACCTTCTAGTTCAGTGATGTTTGAGAGAAATTAAAACATTAAGTTATATATTCTGTAGACATTAACTCTCTTCTGTAACACATCTTGAGGAGTTTGTATTATCCTAGAATATGACTTTTTCATTCTTCTCCAGATATCAACAAAGTCTGATCCTCTTTCTTCTTCAGGGCACTGGGGCGCTTCTTCTGAGTCAAATGACTCATCAAAGAATCTCTTGTGTTTAATCTGACATTTCCTTTTCTGATTCTCAGCAACTGAAGGAGGTTGAACTGATTCCAAATTCTGAACTACATACCTTAATTTTAACTTGAGAACCACATGGAATAATGTTGTGATGTGTATGGTGCCATCATAACAATGAATGTATGAAAACCTGAACAACGCCCCATAGGCATGACCTCATAGGCTACATTATTAGGTCAAGAGCTATCTCATGCCATAGCCTGTAGGCTTGTACACAGGAGATTTTATACAAATGGACTAACAATAAAATACAAATTCAATGACAGATAGAAATATTTGTCAACACTTTGGCAATAAATTGTTGAACACCTGAGTGTTGATGCAATGCACATTAAACATATACTTAAAAAATAATTTTTTGATGCCAAAAGTTTGCTGCCCCTGTAATTTTGTTGCCCTGTCCAGATACACAAGTTGTACATACCTAAATAGCACCATGACCACACATACCACATTTTGTTGCTGTTGTCATGCAGTACTTAGGTAGCTGCAGCACTAAACAACTACAGTTTAGGCATCTGGAGCACTAAACACCTATAAAACTTTAGCACTCTCAAATTACAAATTCTGGACCCACCACTGATCTTGGCCAATTGTCTCATGATATTTTTCGGTTAATATGAGCTTCTACACGCAACTACAGTGTGACTGTGGCAGTGCACAAACCAGAAAAGACTGCACAATAATAAATATATGCTTACTGCACTTGAACATGTGATACAAGGACACTGCTGTGCCAGCAGTAATGAAAACAGAACACTGACCCACAAGGAGTCCAGAATCCGAGGTGGCACACATACTTACAGGATCACCTTATCCTTTGTTTAGTGACATAATTTCTCTTACAACCTTATCTTTCCTGTCTCTGATGCTTTGTTGACTATTGTTTTATTCAGTTGGTGAAATCCATATAATTCTATCAATGTTGCAGGCTACCTGATAATGTTCTTTGGTTTGAACCACCAACTGTGGTCAGGTGGGATGGTGAGAAAGGTTTCTGGTCAACTGAAGACTGTCATGACACGAAGTTTAATGAAGATAAGCAGGTACAGTAATAATAACTTTATAATATTGTGTAGGTCCCTAGCACATGTTTGGCAAGTTATGTGTGGAATCATGTTGCTGAAGGTGAGCACTGATTTATCTTAGATTATGAATCAATTTTCTTATCTGCTGCTATCTGTGCCAGTTCACTACATATTCCCTTCACTCCTACTTTGATTTCTTCAGTACCTCTGGACATGAGTTTAGACAAGGAGCTAATGGAAAACCCAGTTGCTGGAGGTATCATCACACCATAAACAACAGTAGAGGAATACAAGGTGAACTAAGTTCATGACATAGACCTTACCACTGGCTTTAGTGATTCTCTAAAGATATATTTCAGAGCCCTTAGCAATTACTCCCTTGCTGCCTGCATGAGAATCTCTGTTAGCTGCCCAACTGCTTAGACAATGACACCTTTGATACTAAAATACTTCTACCTCTTTGGAGCTTACATGATCATGCTTATGACACAACTCTGCTGTGTTACTCGACTCTCTCAGGCTTTATTTACTGAACTCCATTTAGTACTACCTTGTACTTTCTGAGAAAGTAGTCTCCTTGTGTAATATATTCAATATGTTTAGTTTCATTGCTCTTCTTGGTGCAAAACTTGTCCGTGCTGTATCAACATCTTTAATTTTAGTATGTGGCAAATAAATGTATTTCATTTATGTGGTGTCACCGCCAGACACCACACTTGCTAGGTGGTAGCTTTTAAATCGGCCGCGGTCCGTTAGTATACGTCGGACCCGCGTGTCGCCACTATCAGTGATTGCAGACCGAGTGCCGCCACATGACAGGTATAGAGAGACTTCCTAGCACTCGCCCCAGTTGTACAACTGACTTTGCTAGCGATGGTTCACTGACAAAATACGCCCTCATTTGCCGAGACGATAGTTAGCATAGCCTTCAGCTACGTCATTTGCTACGACCTAGCAAGGTGCCATGTTCAGTTGCTATTGATATTGTCAATAATGTACAGTCAAGAGCGACGCTCATCTTTAATGGATTAAATTTAAGTATTCCACCAGCTACGTCCGTTTTTCTAAATTCTAATTTCCTTGACCTGTTCCAGACCTCACGCCAGCCTGCGTGAGCTAAAACGCATGCCTTTCGGCTTCCTCTAGTAACCCGGTGTTGGCTCTCCTGCCATCACACAACATTGGCGATGATACAATACTGCATTCGTAACTATACTGCCCTGATTTACTTGTGTAATGGCTTCGCCGACATCTCCAGATGTACTGTCCGAATTTTATCGCTTACAGAATCAGCATACGCAGGCCTTACTGGATGCCCTGGGACAGCTCATCCAAGGTCAACGTGCAATGCAAAACGATGCGGCAGCCGCCGCCCCACTGCTAATGCAGCCACAACACGCAGTTGCACCACCTTTTCGTCCTTTTGATGCTGCACTGGAAAGCTGGACACAGTGGTCACACCAACTTGGATTCCATCTCGCCGCGTACAGAATTCAAGGTAGCGAGCGGCAGCCTTTTTTGTTGTCCTCTGTAGGGGTGCACACGTACCGTGTGATAGTCAAATTATTTCCTCGACGCGACATAGCAACTCTGTCCTACGACGAAATTTTGTCTGCATTAGATGCATATTTCAAAGAATCAGTCAATGTAGTTGCCAAACGGTATACCTTCTTTCATACAAAACGTACGGCAGGTCAGACTAATAGGGAGTGGGTTGCAACCTTGCAAGGCCTTACTAGGGATTGTGCTTTTGAGTGTCAATGTGGACTCCCTTATTCAGATACTATGGTACGTGATGCAATTGCACAGAACGTTTCTGATGTTCGTATAAGGGAACAGATTTTGAAACTAGTCAATCCCTCCCTTCAACAAGTGATGGACATATTGAATCGGCAGGACACACTTGACTTTGCTCAGGAATCATTTGAAACTTCGCCACCCATGTGTCAGGTTAACCGACCCGCTGGGCGAGCTGCACGGAACAGTAAACAGTCCTCGCGCCCGGCCGCGCCGCTGCCGCCAGGCTCTCAGCCATGTGTACCGCGCCGGCAAGCAAATGCAGTGCTAAAATCATGCCCGCGGTGTGCTACTAGACATTCGCGTGAGAATTGCCTGTCACGGCAAGCTATTTGCTTTTACTGTAATAAAAAATACATGTTCAAAGTGTTTGCCAGAAAAAGCTCAGAACGGAAGCTCAAAACCATTCCAGGCCCTTTGCTTCATGCTGGAATCAGCATCGAACCAAGGATACTCAGGCTCGTGACACTTCACACATGGAAATTCATATAGTTCATTCCACTCCACCCAGTGCCGCTCTCTCTAACAGTTACTGTGTTCGTCCCACAAATAGTGTGTGTCGACATTGCCGGAACTCCCGTCAAGTCGCAAGTGATTTTGTACCAGTGTCAGTTCACGTTGCACGAGACAGTCACTCTTGTCGTCAGCAGGGCAATAAACTTTTGTGGACTTGGACATTAACGGCAAAGTGATACCATTCCAGCTCGATACCGGGGCTGCAGTTTCACTGATCAATCAAGACACTTACAAACTGCTGGGCACACCTCTGTTGCGTGCCGCAAATGTTAAGTTAAGTACCTATTTAGGTCAAGAGATCCCTGTGTTAGGACAGTGCAGCCTTCTTACAACATACAACGGACAAACAAAACTTGTGTCATTTTACGTCCTTCGTTCTTCTTCTGCAGTGAACTTGTTTGGTTTCAATTTATTTCAGCTGTTTAACTTGTCTATAGTAAATCAGGTCCTATCAGTGAACCAGACTGTGCCTTCAGACAGTGTTTCTCGTCTATGTGAAGAATTTGCAGACATTTTTGCACCGGGCCTTGGTTGCGCTAAGAACTATAAAGCACATTTGGAACTGAAAGTAAACGCGCAACTGAAATTTTTCAGAGCGCACAATGTTCCCCACGCATTGCGTGATGAGGTCACAAAAACATTACACGATTTGGAATCACAAGGTGTAATTGAACGTGTGCAGGCTTCTCTCTGGGCATCGCCCTTAGTAATTTTGCCAAAACCTTCCGGAAAATTGAGACTTTGTGTGGACTTCAAGGCAACAGTGAATCCACAACTAGTGACTGCAACTTTTCCTTTTCCCCGCCCGGAAGATCTTTTTGACAAACTGTGCCTGGGTAAATATTTTTCGAAGTTGGACCTAGCAGATGCATACTTGCAAATACCGGTGGACGAAGAATCCCAGTGCGTTTTGGTGATTAACACGCATCTTGGTTTGTATCGATTCAAACGAGTGCCATTCGGGTGTGCATCCACCCCTGCATTGTTTCAGCAGTATCTACAAACTGTTTGTGCATCGGTCCCTACTGCAGCAAACTATCTGGACGATATTGTGATCTCCGGAAAGACGGAAGAAGAACATTTAGCCAATCTCAGAACATTATTTCAGGTCTTGCAACAAAATGGTCTTCACTTGTGGAAGGACAAATGTGTGTTTTTTGCTCGTGACTAACCCTACCTGGGACATGTAGTCAATGCCCAAGGCATACATCCCAGTCCAGAGCACCTCCGTGCCATACAAGACTTGCCTTCACCGCAGAATTTGAAGCAGGTACAGAGTGTGCTGGGCAAAATTAACTATTATCATCGCTATGTTCCCCATGCCTCTTCCATTTCAGCTCCACTTTATCGCTTACGCCGTAAAGGTGTTCCGTTCGACTGGATGATGGAATGCGAACGCGCCTTTCGCCAGTTGAAATCAGCGTTGCTTTCCAATACTTGCCTTACGCCATTCAATCCCCGGAAGCCCCTATTGTTGATTGTGGATGCATTGGATTTCGGGATCGGTGCTGTGCTTGCACACAAAGATGGATCGCACAATCGCCTTTGCGTCCAAATTGCTCTCATCTGCGCAACGAGATTATTCACAGATCGAGAAAGAATCATTGGCTCTCGTATTTGGTGTTACAAAGTTTCATGATTTCTTGTTTGGTCGTCACTTTACCATCATCATAGACCACAGACCTTTGACATCGCTTTTTCATCCGACCAAGCCTGTACCTCCACGTACAGCACAGAAATTCTTTCGCTGGTCTCTTTCCCTCTCGCAGTACCGCTACGATATCTTGTATCGGTCCACTGCTAAGCATGGAAATGCCGATGCGTTGTCCCGTTTGCCTGTTGCTGAGGATAGAGCATTCGATTCCTCCGAACTTGCTTGCATGTTCATTGATTCGGAAACCGATGACGTGGTCGAATCGTTTCCGATTGATTTTCATCATGTAGCTACAGCCACAGCTGCTGACCCTGTGCTTGCTACCATTCTGCATTTTATTGCTACGCAATGGCCCTTGTCAAAGTCACGGATCGGAGATCCGTTGGTTCGCCGATTTTATGCTCACCAGGAGAGACTTTTTGTATGACGTGGTGTTTTGCTGTTGCATTCTGATAATGATCAGTCCAGGGTCGTGGTACCACGTTCGTTACAGTCCTCTGTCTTACAGCTTCTCCACCAAGGACATTGGGGTATAGTGAGAACGAAACAACTTGCTTGTCAGCACTGTACTTGGTTCGGAATTGATGCCGTGATTACGCATATGTGCTCTTCTTGCGTGGTGTGTGCCGAACAAGAATCAGCACCGCTGCGGAAATTTTTTGCATGGCCAAAAGCCACTTCCCCTTGGCAATGCTTACACATCGATTTTGCTGGTCCATTCTGGAATGCTCGATGGTGGTTGTGGTAGATTCCTTCAGTAATTTTCCTTTTGTTGTCCGGATGTCTTCCACGACGTCATCTGCCACCAAGCATTATCTGCTATCTTTTGCATTGAAGGTCTTCCACAGACTATTGTTTCCGACAATGGCCCACAATTCAAATCCGCAGAATTTCAGTCATTCTGCAAGGCCAATGGTATTCAACATCTGACGTCCGTGCCGTTTTCGCCACAGTCAAATGGTGCCGCTGAACGATTTGTCAGGACTTTCAAGTCACAGATGTTGAAGTTGAAAGAGTCGCATTCTCGGGAGGACGCGTTATTGCTCTTTTTGTCGTCGTATCACTCTCAGCCCCGAGATGGCCGCTCGCTGGCTGAGTTGCTTCACGGTCACCCTCATCGCACCTTGATGTCTTTGCTACATCCGCCGCATCAGGTTCCTGTGCAGCGGCAGACACCTGCTTTTGCCCCAGGCGACGTTGTCTACTACCGTCACTATCAAGGTTCACAGCGTTGGGTCAAAGGGCGCATTCTTCGCTGCCTCGGCCGTGCTATGTATCTGGTTTTGGGGGCCTCTGGTGAGGTGCGACGGCATCTCAATCAGCTGCGCCTCTGTCGTCGCACGGCATCTGCCGCTCCCCGTCTGCTTTCAGCGATGGTGCCGTCCGGTCAGCGCCCTGGGGACCCATCTACTGGCTCACCTTAGCCCCAGGTGTTACCGACGCTGCCTTCCATTTTGCCCCATGGCGGCGCACCACCGCCGCCGCCGCCGCCTGTTCTCCCGCCGGCGACGCTTGCAGTGGACGCGTCGCTACAACTGCTGGGTGCCTCCCTGTGTCACGCACTGCTGATCACTTCCGGTGACCAGTTGTCCTCCGACATGGAACTCTTGCCCGCTCTGGACCGTATGTTGTCTTCGCCCGTCGGGTGCCCCGGCCCGATGGAGGTTGACCCTTCGGCCCCTCCTGTCTCTCTGCGGGCGCATACACCGCATGTTGGCGTGCACCCTGGAGCAGGTTTTCAGGCATTTCCTAGCTCCCTGTGGTCTGAATGGCAGGGTGCGGGTGGCACAGCCTTGCCTGTTATTAGGCTCCCCACCTTGTCGCATACGTCAACATGGGGTCCTCCCCACGGCGGGCGGAAGCCTTATGCCACAACCGTGCGCCAGTTTGTGGAGGAGGAATGTTGTGTCACCGCCAGACACCACACTTGCTAGGTGGTAGCCTTTAAATCGGCCGCAGTCTGTTAGTATACGTCGGACCCGCGTGTCGCCACTATCAGTGATTGCAGACCGAGCGCCGCCACACGGCAGGTCTAGAGAGACTTCCTAGCACTCGCCCCAGTTGTACAACTGACTTTGCTAGTGATGGTTTACTGACAAATTCGCTCTCATTTGCCGAGACGATAGTTAGCATAGCCTTCAGCTACATCATTTGCTACGACCTAGCAAGGCGCCATGTTCAGTTACTATTGATATTGTGAATAATGTACAGTCAAGACCGATGCTCATCATTAATGGATTAAAGTTAATTATTCCACCAGCTATGTCCATTTTTCTAAATTCTAATTTCCTTGACCTGTTCCAGACCTCATGCCAGCCTGCGTGAGCTAAAACGCGTGCCTTTCAGCTTCCTCCAGTAACCGGTGTTGGCTCTCCTGCCAACCCACAACAATTTACACACTATGATTTCCAATTTCCTTTTGTACTTTCATGTTTAGAAGTCAATGTGAAGGACTTTTTTCTATTTTCCTCAAGCGATTGCAGTTTGTAGTGCAGTCGCCCTATTGATTTGTACTCCTATTGGTACTTAAATACCGCACCTCTAGTTAATGTAAATGGGTGGAATATATTAGTAGATGCATTTTTAAACAGATGTTTGTTACCTTATATATGTTACAATGCTTCTGTTGTCCATCAGATGTTAGTATAGTGGTCAGCAGTGTTACCAATTCTTCAGGTTAAACATTTAAAAACAACACATTTGAAAGAAATGTTTTGTCTTTGTAAAAGTGTTAGCATTGAAGATGCTGTTATCATGTTTTCTGTCATAGTTATGAAACAGGCAAACATTAATGAGAAAAAGATTTATACAAAAGCTAGTGACCACATTAACAATAATTTAATAATGAATACTGGCAACATATTTATAGAAAATCGAAGCAATGAAAACATAACAGAAATTTTGTGTTTACAAAGAATGGTACGGGTGTTACATAATCAGTCTCTCCCAAGCACCATCCATTTTCTTCAACCCTCCATCCCAGTCCCCAACTCATTCTAAAATATAGAAACAAGCAGTTTGGATTGTTTACAGATATGAGTAATACAGTAAATTGGCACACATTCAGTTACAGTGAAGAACTTAGATTTAAGCAGATTTTAAAATGCGTGCCTCAAGAGAGCAATTAGCATGAGATTTGAAATTCTGAAATCTTCACACAAATTTTTGATTCGTATCGTAGCTAATTGCGAACTGATACTGTAGGATAGTGAATACCTTTGCATACCATGCACACATACATGCACACACACATTGTGCCGCTTCACAGAGCTGACCCAAAGCACAATACTGTGATTGCAGTTTGGCTGATGGATGGGGGTGGGGTAGAGGTTTGGGTGGGGTGAGTAGATGGAGAGAGAGGTGGGAGACAGGATAAGGGGTTGGGGTTGGTAGCTAGCAGCCTGGAGGAAGGCAGCCGGTTTGCCAGCTAAGATGGGGGGGGGGGGGGGGGGGAGGTGGCAGCTACACAAGCTAGGCATGTGATGCATGGGTGTCAGAGCTGATGGGTAGTGACATACAATATAATTTGGGGGGAGGGGGGGCTGATAAGGCAGAGGAAGGAAAACTGCTGCGTGGAGGGTTTGGGAACAGAGGGTTAATGCAGACTGCGAGGCCAGGAGGATTATGGGAGTGAAGGATGTGTTCCAAAGATAACTCCCATCTGCATACTTCAGAAAATCTAGTGGTGGTGGGCTGGGTGGGGGGAGGGTTGGGGAGAGCATCCAGGTGGCCTGGGTTGTGAAGCAGCCACTGAAATCGAGCATGACCACAGTTGGGCAGTGGCCATTCATTATGGTGGACAGATTGGTGGCTGTCATATCGACATCAAAAGCTGCGCAGTGATTGCAGCAGACTAGGTATCTGACATGGCTGCTTTCACAGGTGGCCCTGCCTCTGATGGGGTAGGATAAACCTGAGACAGGACTGGAGAAGGTAGTGCTGGATGGGTGGATTGGACAGGTCTTGCACGTGGTCTTCCCCAGAGATATGCTCCCTGGAGCAAGGGATTGAGAGGGGGAGTGGCATAGAGATGGACAAGGATGTTGTTCAGGTTGGGTGGATAACAGAACATCACTTTAGGAGGGGTTGGAAGGATTTTTGGGCATGAAGATAAATCATCAAAGCCCTGGCAAAGGGTGTGGTCCAGTTGCTCCAATCAATGACCATAATGGGTTACTAGAGGGACACATCTTTGTAGCTGATTCTTGAGGATGCTTAGAGTATAGAGGTGTGTGAGGAAATGGCACAGAAAATTTGTTTTTGAACTGGATTTTAGGTGTGGGAGAGGTTTTGAAGTTGTGGAGGAATGAGGATAGGGTGTCTTGGCCATATTATCAAGATATCATCAGTGAACCTTAACCGGAATAATGGTTTGGGGTTTTGGGAGGCTAGGAACGTTTTCTGTAGATAGCCCAGAAAACGTTTGGTGCAGGAAGGTGCCACCAGTTAAAGCAACCATGCCTTATACCACATCTGCTGCAATCACTGCACAACTTTTTTGTTGGCATGACAATGAACTGTCTATCCACACGAATGAACGGCCATCACCAAACTGAGGAAAGAATAAAGTTGCATACCGTGTGACACAACATGCAGCTGAGCACAACCTGCTTGATTTCAGTGACTGCTTCACAACCTGGACCATCTGGATCCTTCACCCAATCACCAGCATTTCAGAACTATGCAAATGGGAGTTCTCCTTGCAACACTCCTTCACTCCCATAACCCTGTTGGCCTCAGTTTTCTTTAGCTCACTTTTCTCATACCCTCCACCCACCAGCTACCCTTTCCTCTGTCCTATCATTCCCTCCCAATTCATGTCCTCACATCATCATACCTAGCCTGTGCACTTGCCATCCTTCCCTCCCCCTCCCACATTCCTAGCCAGCGAATTGACTGCCTCCCTCCAAGCCACTAGCCACACACCCCAAACCCTCTTCCTTTCTCCCACCTCTCTCTCCATCTACCCACACTACCCAACATAAATCTTGCCCCATCCTGTGTATGTGTGTCTTTTAGGCATGTATTAGTACTCTCGTTTGAGAAACGAGTCACTCCAAAAGCAAGCAAACTTTCCTTCTCTTTTGTGTGTGCTCGTCAATGACTCAACATCTCTGCTACTTGGTGAGTGGTTCCCTTTATGTCTAAGTTATTTACTTTTGACCAAAATTTTCCTGCTATATTTAATCTTCATTTTGTAAGGTGCTGAACATATTGCCTAATTTGATCTCTTATACCTCCCTATTCTCAAATAAATAACCGTATAATCATAATTTGTATTTCTGCCATCTTGCCTGATGAGTCTATTTTTCCCAGGTTTGTATTTATTTTTAGCCTGCATCCTATGGATCTACAGTCACTTGAAACTGTAACATGGTGAAGGTCTGTCACATCCAATTAAATTTAATTACTGTTTGATAAAATATTATCAGCTTTATTTTTAGTTCCACTTGGTTCTTGCCTAGCCTGTGATTAACATAGACTGTGTAATGATGCACATGTTTCATATCTGTTTCAGGTTATAACATTTAGGCTTGGGAGGTTTGGTCCAATAGGCCTTGCTGCTTATCGTTATTTTAACCTCCCATACCAGTCTTGGGAAATGAAACCTGACCTCAAGAATGGGGGAATAATATTGAGCATAACAGCTACAGTTGTCATTGTGGAGTTTCATATAAAGGTTAGAAATGCGGTTGTATGAAATAACATGCAGTGTATGTTTATTTTATGACAAAGAGGCAAGTTCCAACAATGATGAGGTACTTTCAAGTTTCAGTTGTGTAAATTGGTGTACTGTCTCAGATAACTACTTGCATATGACAAGTAAATAATATTATGGCAGTAGAAGATGGTGTTGCTATCAATTAAACTTTGCTTTTAATACATTTATACATGTGGCATACAGTACTAACATCAACTTGATATACACATTAGTTTTTTTATGTGGCTTTTAAAAGTAGTTATGCTGCTCATATTTTTCTTTAACTGTGAACTTAACTAATATGCCATTATAAAAGTCATTGTTTTGGATGATTTATCACCAAAAGAAATTTAACCAAAGCTGGTGAAAACATATGAAAAGGCTGTTTGCTTCATTTGTAATAGTTGATTAATGGGCAGATAAATTTAAATGTAACCATACTTCTCTTGAAGATGATCCATATGAAAGACACCCCAAAACTTCAACAAAGGATGAAAATATAAGGAAAGTGCACAATATGGTACTGAATGTAGAAATTAAAGGTTTCTGAATAGTTTACAAGCATTACTTGAATATTGATCACACATGTTTGTGAAAATAAATTTCTCAATGTTCACAATGTTTTGAGAAGAGATCAGTTTATTTGTTGCACCAGTTGGTTGTTGTGTAACAAATGGGTCCACTACAGAGAAAAGATAATCAGATGAGTGGGTGACTGGCACTGCACCTAAAAGACCAGAGCCAATTTCATGTGCCACAAAGGTTGTGATGACTCTTTTTCTGGGATGAAAGCAAGATTTTCTTATTTATTACCCTTCAGATTATGATGTTTATTTAACTGGTGAATACAGCACTAGATGCATAAACAGACTACATAAAAAATATGTTTGGAATGGCTTGGAAACAAAAGAAAATTCTTCTATCATCAGAGCAGTGGACCTGATCACAAAAGTGCTTTGACAAAGGGAAAACAGAAGGATTTGAACTACAACAGGTTGTAATATTAACCCAGTTTACCATATTTGGCTACCTCTGGCTACAATAAACTTAATTTGAGTATTCCTATGTTCCATAGATCGTATTTGTGATAACCTGCTGTCATACTGAACATGTGAGTAAACTTACAGATGTTACACATTATCACAGTAAAAATTGATTTTTAGCTTAATCTACACTAAAATTTAGTCAATGGAAGTCAACTACATATGAACATTGTCTATTCAGAGATTAATCCATGGAGTAGAAATAATTATAAAACAGAAATGATTTTAACCTGTTTTTAAGCTGTTTTCATTGTCTACCAGCATCATAGATTCACAAGTGGAAGGTGAAACTGTAATCATTTGTTTGTCTTAACATGTGCATGTCATCTGTTGATGTGCATCCCATTAGATAATTCCTTCATGACGCCTCACTTTTTTTTGTCTTAGAGTGTATAAATATACATAGTTTTGTGTTTTGGTAAAGTTGAGTAGGAAAGTCATTTCAAGAATTAGAATTATCTTTATTACATATGAAGGTCACAGGGATCGCTGCCACTCAGATGTGAGCTATCCCTTCAGTATTCCAGATGGTGTTGACCTTTGCTCACCTTTCACCATTCAATGCCAGATTCAGCCAAACAACACCCAAGAGTTCTGTGCGCATGGTGCATGTTACATTCATGACACCTACACACCTGATGGAAACCTGCCTGGTGTGGCCACCCCTCCCCTACTCCCACACCCAACCCCTGGCAATTACCTAGAGTTTTTTGGTGTGGGTGTCTTTACTGGTACCATGAACATTTTGGCAGCAATACCCCAAGTTGTTAAGCACTGTGCTAATGGCCCCAAACATCAGCAGCAACTGGCTCTAGGCACCCCCAGTAGCTCTGCAATCTCACAGTACCTATTTGTACATGATCATTGTGACCTTTCCTTCCCCATAGCATACCTAGTTGATACTGGATCTGACCTATCCATTTTTTCCCAGTAAGTTGTTACCCTCTCATGGCCACCACCCATCTTCCCCCCCTACTCCTCACTGCATCTAATGGCTCAGTCACCACCAATTACTTCTCCCATGGCTGTTCCATTGGCATAGGAATCAGTCGAGATTTCTCACGGCCTTCCACTATCTTCCACTAACATGGACCCTGTCCTTGGCAATCATTTCATTTCCCACAATGGCCTGCTTCTCAATCTGGCAAATCACTGCATTATAAATGGCACATCCCCTATTACATCCCCATATATCCTGCATAGCCACTCAGTCCACCACCATGCAGGTATCTTATTTTGGCCATTTTGCTGATCTCCTTGAAGAATTCCCTCTTGTTGTGTATAACTCTGTACACAGTGCTAAGGGAGAGGTGGACTACAGAGTGGCATGGCTGCTGTCATCTAGGAAAGTGGGACAGGAGCAAAAACGATTAGTGAGCAAGTTAACACAGAAAAACTAAGATTTACTTAAAGTGTGGAGCAGCTGGAGGTGAGTCTCCCTGGGTGTGCTCCATTGAGTTTGCCACATTTGGCATAACCACTATCAGCATCTCACAGAAACTTGCAAATTTGGGGTGGTATCAATACATGATATCACATTCCTTCCCCACAACTGACCTCAACCTTGTTGTCAGTGTAGTTGAGTGAACAATGATTGGAGGGGGGGGGGGGGGGCGGGGGCTGGGTGCAGGTGGCAATGAGAGGAGCCAAAACTGAGGCCAATGCTGAGCTTCCCTATGCCCCGGCATATGCCCTGAGCTTGTCCAATGGTGTGCACCCACATCCAGAGGCAGAGCAGCAGACAGAGTCAGAAGTATCTTGATGACTGCAGAGGAACCTGATGCAGCACATGGAGCAGTGGCCAGGAAGAGGGGCCCACCCCCAGAAGACACTGTCTGTCAAGACAGCAATGACCAGGAAAGGGCATCAACTTCCATCAGATCTGGGAGTGGCACTGATCGGCTCACAAGACCTAGTGGCACTGGGAACTGTTGCATCCAGGCAGGCTCAGAATTCAAAAGCACAAAGCTTGTGAAAGGATCACACGTATCACAAGGACAAATTTGATCCTGGTTGTGCTGCAGTAGAAATAAACATCCAATACATCATACAACTGTGCCTCGCTCTCACCACCTCCATCTGCCATACAGTCTGTAAAAGACTAAATCATTAGTGTGAAACTTTGCTTGTCTGGACGGAGTGTGCACCACCCACTGTGAAGGGTGCAGCAACAAAAGCAAGGTGTGGTGGCACCCACCCATGTAACAACTCCTCCAGTAATTATCCATCACCTGGCTGGTAGCAGTAGGAAGACAAGAAGAGCTACAAAGTTTGTCCATCTGTTGCTTAAATGTTCATTCAAAGCTTTCAGATTCACCATTGGATTGTGAGTGGCATGGTGCACACATAATGTGCTTGATGCAGGAAGCAGTGCAAACCCATGCAAACTTGATGGCAACAAATTGAGGCCTGTTGGCAGTCACTATCACTTCACACAATCCCTTGAGGTAAAAGATCGATGACAAGGCCTGGATTGTGGAATGAGCCACAATAGAGTGCATAGGAACCATGAAGGGGTATTTACTGAAACTGTCAACAATGATGAGCCAACGTGTGTTCCAGTAAGTACCAATGAAATTCAAGTGCAAATGTTGCCAAGGTGCTTGAGGTTTAGGTCATTCAAAGAACTGCTGAAGTGGGGCTGACTGATGTTCAGTACAGGCTTGGTAATGGAAGTCAACTGTTCAGTTTCCACATCCAGACTGTGCAAAGAACAATGATGTTGCACCATCTGCTTTGCATGAATGATGCCCCATTGACTGTTGTTAGTAAAAGAAGCATGTCAGGCTGGAGATCCTAGGGAACCATAACATGTGACTGGTCATTATTAGCCCAAAACAAAATGACACATTGTAGAATTGCAAGGGCAAGCTGACAGTCAAAATATCAGCAAACCACAGAGCTACAAAAGTCTCTGACAAGAGAGCCAACCAATGCAGGCATAGTGCAACAGAATTTGTGTATCAAGATCCACTGCTGTGGATAAACCCATTGGCTTATACAGCTGGCTCACAGTTGTTCACAGGTCTAAAGTCTGTTACTACATTTGCTGGATGTGAGACAGGTGAAGCAGCTGTAATGCCTTCTTAGTGTTTCTTCTTTTCTGTCAATAGATGGCATGACATGTTATATAACATTGGAAATCTGAGAAATAGAGTTGTTTACTGGTGTATGTAATACATTCTATTTCTTTTGATATTTTTCGAGTTATAAGCAATCATTTTCAGGATTTTTCACCAACTGTGTAGGAGTAAGCAATACTGTGCCATTAAAAGTTTCTATAAGGAAGTGGGAAGTCTGTTGAATAAAAGTGACAGTGACATTTCTGTAAGTGATGTTTTTGAAAGTGGTGTTTCTGATAGTTAAGATAAAGGAGACCAACGCTGCAACAGGTGGGATTTTGCTAAAAAACAGAAGGTAGATAAAAGGAAATGGGGAATAAATCAGGATAGACCTTCCTGGTGGCATCAGTCCTAGGGTTCAAAGACAAGTCCCTCAACAACTAACCCTCTTAGATATGCACAGAAAAATCATTAATTTGTCATTCTGGGAGGATGTAGCAGTATAAACAAATACATATGCAACATATTGTTATAAAAGAAGTCCTGCTTCAGAATCAAACTGATTTGTTTCCTGCTACAGTTGATGAAATTCAAGCATATTTTGCTTTATGTATGCTTAAGGCACAGTTGAAGAAGCCAACACTTCAGTGATACTAGTCCCTAAAAAAATCAGCTCATAGTCCTTTCTTTTCTGCCACTGTGCCATATAGAAGATTCTTACATATTTCTAGTTTCCTTCATT
Source organism: Schistocerca americana (assembly GCF_021461395.2). Lineage (NCBI taxonomy): Eukaryota > Metazoa > Arthropoda > Insecta > Orthoptera > Acrididae > Schistocerca > Schistocerca americana. The sequence continues at coordinate 258,484,266 of NC_060126.1, forward strand.
TTGCATACAATGGAAATGCTGCCCCTGCAAATCATCTAAACGTCTGAACAAGTTGCAACCTTTTACTAACCATTTCCAACAAAATTCCCAGAGTGTTTATTATCCTGAAGAAGATACTGAAGTTGATGAAAGCCTCATGAAATTCAGAGTAGACTCTGCCACATCCAGTTCAGTCCTCAAAAAAGGGGCACATTTCAAAATAAAGTTCTTTAAAATTTGTGAGTCAAATAGTGGCTACTGTTGAGAATTTGATATTTATACAGGCATGAAACATGAGCCAAGTAATAAAGAAATCCTGATTACTGATGCTGTTATAGAACTAATGCAACCATATTTGGGACTGTGAATTGTGGTTGATTTGCCTCATAATGCACATAATCTAAATCATTTGATTCAGACCTAGGAGACACATCAAATTATCGTAAAATTTTACCAAAAACAAAGAACAGCTGATGATAACAGACAGCATAATAATAATAATAATACGATTTTGTTATACATACAATAAAATCTAATACTTACTCACCCATTGCTCAAATGATCATTTCATCCTCTACGATTTCTTCTATTGAATAGTAACATTTCTCCCACAGAATCTGCTGTAGACTCATTTTTAAAATTTATGGCTTCATATTAAACATGTTTTGCCAATTAACTTGTTATATATTGTCATCCCCATGTACTGTGGAGTCTGTGCATACAGTTTCAACAGGTGTGTGGGTAGCATATATATAAATGTAATAAAATTCCACGTGGGAAAAATATATCTAAAAACAAAGATTATGTAACTTATGAAACGAAAGCATTGGCATGTTGATAGACACACAAACAAACACACACACAAAATTCAAGCTTTCACAACCAACGGTTGCTTCATCAGGAAAGAGGGAAGGAGAGGCAAAGATGAAAGGATGTGGGTTTTAAGGGAGAAGGTAAGGAGTCATTCCAATCCCGGGAGCGGAAAGACTTACCTTAGGGGGAAAAAAGGACGGGTATACACTCGCACACACACACATATACATCTGCACATGTACAGACACAAGCACACATTTGTAAAGGCAAAGAGTTCGGGCAGAGATGTCAGTCGAGGCAGAAGTACAGAGGCAAAGATGTTGTTGAATGACAGGTGAGGTATGAGCGGCAGCAACTTGAAATTAGCGGAGGCTGAGGCCTGGTGGGTAATGGGAAGAGAGGATATACTGAAGAAACACAGAAAGCTTCACAGTGTAGGCAGGTCAGTTGGTAAATCACATGGGTGCTTTCACACGTGGCTCTGCCTTTGATCGTGTACGCCTTCCGCGATACAGGACTGGAGTAGGTATTGGTGGGAGGGTGCATGGGACAGGTTTTACACCAGGGGCAGTTACAAGGGTAGGAGCCAGAGGGTAGGGAAGGTGGTTTGGGAATTTCATAGGGATGAACCAAGAGGTTACGAAGGTTAGGTGGGTGGCGGAAAGACACTCTTGGTGGAGTGGGGAGGATTTCATGAAGGATGGATCTCATTTCAGGGCAGGATTTGAGGAAGTCATATCCCTGCTGGAGAGCCACATTCAGAGTCTGATCCAGTCCCAGAAAGTATCCTGTCACAAGTGGGGCAGTTTTAGGGTTCTTCTGTGGGAGGTTCTGGGTTTGAGGGGATGAGGAAGTGGCTCTGGTAATTCACTTCTGTACCAGGTCGGGAGGGTAGTTGCGGGATGCGAAAGCTGTTTTCAGGTTGTTGGTGTAATGGTTCAGGGATTCCGGACTGGAGCAGATTCGTTTGTCACGGAGACCTAGGCTGTAGGGAAAGGACTTTGATGTGGAATGGGTGGCAGCTGTCATAATGGATGTACTGTTGCCTGTTGGTGGGTTTGATGTGGACGGATGTGTGAAGCTGGCCATCGGACAGATGGAGGTCAACGTCAAGGAAAGTGGCATGGGATTTGGAGTAGGACCAGGTGAATCTGATGGAACCAAAGGACTTGAGGTTGGAGAGGAAATTCTGGAGTTCTTCTTCACTGTGAGTCCAGATCATGAAGATGTCATCAATAAATCTGTACCAACCTTTGGGCTGGCAGGCCTGGGTAACCAAGAAGGCTTGATGATTATCAAAAACAATTTTCTTCACAGCTTCAATGCTATCATCTGTTGCTGAAGTGCTGGGGCATCCAGAGCGAGGTTCATCATTGGCATGTTCTCAACCATCCTGGAAGAGCTTCTACCACTTGTAAACATTTTTTTTACTTAGAGCACACTCACTGTATGCCTCTGTTAATGTTTCAAGTGTTTTAAAGCACTTGATTCCATTTTTCACATAAAATTTGATGCAAATTTTTTGCTCCATTTTTTTATAATAATCGAAAATTGCCGAGCACATTAAAACACATCTAACCTTTCCATCTGTTAAAAAGAAATGAAGTATGCTGTACACTTGAAACTGTGAACATATGTTCGGTACATATGTACCAACTTAACAAAAAAAAAAAAAAGATCAATAACTGAATATAAGTTGCCCGTGCCATTTGAAAAGTCACCTACTTTTTGAACAGCCCTTGTCTAACACCAACAAAAACTTCTAAAACAGTATTATCTTCATTCCTCATCACTTAAATAAACAGTAAGGTAAGAATTATAAAGAATTACTACCAAAAAATAAGAGTGTGTAAGACAAAATATGTTGATTTTCATAAATTTAAACGGTAAATATAGGGAAAAATATTAGTAAGTCAATGGATTAAGTTGAATGCTATGCAAACACCTGTGTCTTGTGCATTTGTGTAGCAACAAGAAGCAGAGGACTTGAAATATGAATCTGGGCCAACAGATAGAGAAAGAAGAGCACCTGCATTGGTATGATTATAGGTGGGCTGATACATGTCATATTGATAATTTGGCAAAAGAAGAGTCCACTGTTGCAACTTCTGCACTGTGCAAGTTGGGACTGACTAAGAAGTGCTAATTGAAGATTGTAGAGATTTATGGTTAGCCACCACATGAAATTTTCTGCCAAAAAGAAACTGTGAATCTTAATGACATCATTGACAATGATGAGAGCCTCCTCTCCAATTTGTGAATAATTACAATGAGCTTTGCTCAATAACTTTGAAGCAGAGTCAGTCGGTCTGTCAACAGAATCAAATTTATGTAATAAAACTGCACCAATGTTGTAAGAGGAAGCATCTACACACCAGATCATAGGTTTGGGTGGATCAAAATGAACAAGGCATTGATCACAAGAGACATTTTTCATTCACGAATGATGCAAGGGAGCTGCAATTTGAACAACATTAGGAATAACCTGGATGTAATATGTGAGCTTCACTAACAAAGGCTGCAATTTCCACAGATTGCCTGGGGACAGAAGGTCACAGATAGCAAGCAAATGTGATTGCAAGGGGTGAATACCCTGACTATTAATGACACGTCCTAAGTGCTGAAGTTCAGTCAGAAAAAACACACACTTGTCTCTGTTATTTTTAAAACCAGCTGCAGACAACACTTGGAACAGAGTGTGAAGATTGCTTATGTGTTCTTCTGGAGTGTGTCCTGAGATGACAATTTCAGCAAAAAAGAATTTTTGCAGTGAGCTACTCCAGAAAGCATTGAAATATGGCGGGTGTGGAAGCACTGCCAAATGGCAATCTCAAAAATTGGAAATGACCTAGATGAGTGTTAATACAAAGATCCATCAATCCAGAGGGATTTGTGAGTGCCACACAAATCAGTCTTAGAAAAGTGACGACCAGCACCCAGTATGTAGCAAGGCATTACCATCAATGACTGTTTGGGGCTTCACAATTTCCTTAAAATTGGCACACAACTGGAGTCTGCTCGATAGGTTCCTCAGAATGACAAGAGGGGATGCCCACTGACTGGCAGTAGTGAGCACTATGACCCCTCTGTCTTGCAAACTGTTAAGTTTCTGAGCCACCTGTTCACAAAGAGTGTGATGGGCAGGAAGAGCTCAAACAAAATGTGACTGTGCAGTGGCCTTCATTTTGACATGGGCAACAAATTCTGAAATTCTGCACATAACTTAACAACACTCTCCCAAGGATCAAAGTAAGAAACAGGATGTTCATTATCCTGTATACTTAGCCCAAACAAATCAAAAGAGTCTAGACTGAAAATATTATCACTGTTTTCATAGGAAAGCACTGTGAATGTCACTGTCTTTGACAAATTTTGGAAAGCTGTGGGAAGGATACAAGTACCTAAGATACTAAGACAGGAATGTCTTGGCTGGTATACACAGTTAGCATATGGCATGATGTGCACAACTTGGGTTACCCTAACACTTCATAAGTGCAATGGCTGAGCAAAGTCACTGAAGCTCTAGTGTCAAGTTGCCAATTGACTGATTGTTCAGCAATAGTGAGAGACACAAAATGTTTTTTGTCTTCATGTAGCATTATAAATGAGTTGGGAGCCTTTTCTGAATGGCTACCACACTGTTGGGGCTTCAAAAACACACTACACACTTGTTGTGACCTAAACTTGCAGAAGGAGGTGTTTTATGTTTCTGTAAGCACACAGTCTGTACGTTTTACATGTCCTCATTTGCCACAAAAAAAAGAAGGGCGCTTCATTGATAGTCTGCAGAACCTGCAGAAGAGTGGACATTACTTAAGAACCTGTGCAGTCTGCTACAGTGCGTATGAGGGCATCAGGAACCATTGCATCACTGTAGTATTTGCCACAGTTACATTTGAATCCAAACTATCTAGTAAGGCTTTGCACTTCAGTCACCCACTGATGGTATGTCTGTCCTTGTTGCTTAAACAACCTAAAGAAATTGTAATGGGCAGTTGTCACTTGAACACTATCCTCATAATATTTAGTAAGTGCCTGCAATAAGTTCTCATGGTCTACTAGGTCAGGGTGGGATATGGGAAAGAATCTGGTGCACAAGTGATATATACCACTCCTGCCATGGAGAAGAAATAATAATGTTTGGCAGTACCTGATATGTGTTGTGCTGCAATACGTGCATTGAGTAGTGCAAGGTACTCTGTCCAGTCTTCCTCCATCTTGTCAAACTGGTGAAACGACGGCACGTACACAGGCAGTGCAGGTGGTGTTACACCTATTGGGTCTGGTGTCTTGTGTGAAGTCACCTGTACTGTTGTGAAGCAATTCATCACTTCAAGCAGCTGCACAATTTGTGGACTCAGAAACTGAATAAACTAAATAATAAGTTAACAATGTGTAAGAGAACAAGACAGTTAATCAAGGCGCAAAGACAAACAGCGGAAAGCAAAAATAGTAAGACAATGAAGCACAGAGAAAATAGAAAAAGGGGGGGGGAGGCAAAAGTGACAAATGCCAAACCTAAAACCTAGAACATAAAGAGCACAAGCAAAGCAAGCATTGAGTAAGCAAGAGCTACAAAAACCAAACAAAAAGATGACAGAACAGGAAGAAAGCAATTATGATTGATGACTGTCACACATAAGCTTGATGTCTCATCACCAGAAGTTGTGTATGACTTCTTACACAATAGTAAGTGGAGGTGGTCTACAGATTGGTGGGGCAACTGTCATCATAGGAAAGCTGGAAAGGAAAAAAAGTGATTAGCGAGTACTGTAACACAGTAAACCGAAGATTTACTTAACTTATATGTTGGCAAATATAAGAAGAAACATTACAAATAGTGTAGCAAGAAACAGAGTCCAACTATCACAATGTCCACAAGGAAAAATGTCTCTGTACTAAAGCATGAACAACAATGATGGGGCAGTGACCAGGCAGCATCTGTGTAACATCTCATCGCAAAGTGGCTCTGAGCACAAATGAGGTGAGCAGCTGCTATTGGCTGTCCTTTGTTGAAGTGGCAGAGGGTGCTCACAGCTACTGGAGGTGTGGGTCAGTGAGTGTGCTCCATTTGGCCCACAAGATCTCACACAACTGTGATCATCATCTCATGGAAACTTGAAATTCCGTTGCTATGATGCCTGTGGGGTGGTACTGAAATGTGATACCACACTTCCTCTCATCACTTGTCCTTTCAGCACCCACCTCCCCCCCCCCCCCCCCCCAAACCCTCTCTCCTAGATGGTGCACCTAGACATGGTACACTACCTAGCAACAATGCAGGGTCATCTGGTTTTCTCCAGTGCCTGCCATCTTCCACTATACAAGCAAAGAGCCACTCAGGGTAAGATTGAGGCAGTGATCACTGCCAGTGTGCTCCACCCCTGTAAAAGCCCGTGGGCCTCTACCCTTCACATGGACCCCAGAAAAGATAGGAGTGGCACCCTTGGGGATACTATCAGGCACTAAACGCGTGGACAGTTCCCAACTATTAACCCGTGCCCCTCTTGTGCAGCTACAGCAATGACCTCTCCAGTTGTAACACCCCTGTTTAAATTCCTTTATTGGGTTTTGTATAATTTACCGAAGCCACCTAACAGTTAATTATTATGATTATATGACTGTGTGATTAATGGATGAAAGGCTATCGGTTTTTCTTCTGTAGTTTGGGGGTATTTCAACCGAATGCGGCTGTTCTGAGACTGAGTAGTGGAATGATGAAAAGTTTGTCTATTATTAAGGACCACAAAGGTTGTGATGTACAAACTGACATGTATTTTCTACTAACACACATGGACGATAACCAGTTTGGACAAGAAGAGAATAGAAGCTTTCGAAATGTGGTGCTACAGAAGAATGCTGAAGATAAGGTGGGTAGATCACGTAACTAATGAGGAGGTATTGAATAGGATTGGGGAGAAAAGAAGTTTGTGGCACAACTTGACTAGAAGAAGGGATCGGTTGGTAGGACATGTTTTGAGGCATCAAGGGATCACAAATTTAGCATTGGAGGGCAGCGTGGAGGGTAAAAATCGTAGAGGGAGACCAAGAGATCAATACACTAAGCAGATTCAGAAGGATGTAGGTTGCATTAGGTACTGGGAGATGAAGAAGCTTGCACAGGATAGAGTAGCATGGAGAGCTGCATCAAACCAGTCTCAGGACTGAAGACCACAACAACAACAACTAACACACAAATTTTGAGGCAGTTGCTACCTTCACCTTACATGTTTAGTTACGGTTATGTCTTTTATTAGTTGGTGATTTTAGGTACTTAATCACACGCAATGATGATGGTTATCATTCACAACAATCCTCACTGCAATCCATGGTTGTTGCTGGCTGATGCGGTTGACGAAAACACGTAATTTGGCACTTGTCACTTTAGGATTCATATCACTCGCGAATCGATATTGATGAGGGTCCACCCCACGACGATCAGGGGGGACGCGCTCATTTGTCATACTCCGGTGAATTTGCCATTTATTACTCACTCAACCACCATTCTTTCCCATCTCTCCAGCACCACTGCTCACTCAACACTCATCTCACTGCCTCCTGCAGCACTCGACAATCGACTCCTGTCTGCTATTGACCTGGGTGTCAGATACTAGCATCTATCTTCGTGGGATCACGATCCCGTACACAGTGCAACAGTCTTCAACTAGATAGATTGCCTTAAAACATTCATGAAAATTTTGGTCTGCCTGGAGGACATTGAGAAAACAGCAGTTATCACATCTTTTGGCCTCTCTGAAATAATTTTTATGTCATTCAGGATCTGCAATGCTGCCCAAAACTAGCAGTGCTTCTAGACAGTGTTCTCCATGGCCCTCTGGGATGTTTTTCATACCTGGATGATATCCTAAGCTACCCTTGCAAGCTCGCAGATTCCAGGAGTTATTCTTCTGCCTCCAGAGGGCAGGGGTTGTAATTAACCTGGAGAGCATTTTTGATGCTCAAGAGATCGAGTTTCTGGAACATGCTATATCCACTGCAGGCTTCCAACCACTTGCTGAGAAGGTCCACACAATAACTGACTTCCCACACCCCACGACCTTCAAGGAACTCTGCCGGCTGCTTTGGATGGTGAATTTTTTCTGGCACCACCTTAGAAATGCGGTGAGCGTACGTAAGCCCTACACTGCCACACTACAAAAGGTGACCACACAAAAGGAAACAAATCCTTGCCCTGATGTGTCTCAATGACAGACAGTTTCAAGCACACAAAGTGTGAACTAGCTGGCCCACCCCCATCATACTGCCCCACTCACAATCATCACTGATGTCAGGCAGCCTACCTTAGGTGTTATCCCCCAGCAATGCATGGGGACATCTGGCCTCATTCTACAACTGCACAAAGTCCCTGGTACCAACTTCCACATCTGGAGTGACCTTCTTACAAACCCTGACCACCCAGATGGTTCAGAATACTGCATCTGTCCCTACCTCCGCCATATGCCGGACCTCTGCAAACCAGCCTTTGACAACCACCATGGCTTGTCACATCCCAGCATCTTTTCATGTGTGACGATCATGTCAGAGCATTTCTTCTAGCCCAGTATTCTTCAAGATTATACTAACTGGGGATGCACCTTTATACCATTCCAATGCACAAAACTAAGCCATCATGTGCACACTTCGATTGCTGCTTTCTCTGCAGTGGAACATTGTTTCTCGCATCTACATGTCAACATTGTAGGCCTCATTATATTGTCTAGTGGCTATTGATACGTACTCACCACATCTGACAGGTTCACTTTGTAACGGGACATCCTCCTTTAGCATTACTTTTCCTCAACTGTAGTTGTCAATACCTGTATTATTTTTTGAAATTTGGACGGGTCAGTTTTATGTCAACTGCTTCTCTGAAAACTTTCATATAATTTTACACACAGTATTTTATATTTCATGCAAAAATTTATTAATAGCAATTAATTTATTTTTGATGTTACAATCGATAAGTACTATCTCTGAATGTACAGTTATTTTTTTTAGAAACATTTGAAATTATGAATTACTTGGCACAGTTAAACTAGTACTGTTTACTATGTGTATTTCTGGATTCATTTATGAAATAATAATCAAAATTAATAGAAATTTATTTGTTAAGAAAAATTGTAAGCCCTTTGTAATATGGTTATTACCACAAAGTGAAGTAGTAGTAAGCATGCCTCTGATGTGATCGGACGTATTTTTGTATTCAGGTTAAACAATGTAATTTTGGTTTTGTTAATGTGAAAATGTACTAAAATGTGACAAAATATATTAATGTAACAACAAAAATTCTGCAACAACACTCTTCAAATTTATTTACATCAGTTCAACCATGAGGACCAAAAATGAGAGAATTTCAGCTTCTAAGAATCAGACTCCTTGAAACAAAGAACTGGAGCCAAATCTACACAAAGAGCTAAGTAAACTAGAAAGTTAATTGTAATCTTTGCTCCTCTCAAAATTTTTTATAAAAGACTTTGCTTATTGTGGGTAATAGCTAGAATTAGAAAGGAGGGGACACATTACAACTTTCTGGCTGAAGGGTGTGCCAATCCTGGACATCTCAGTGCACACCTTTGCTAGGGCTTTTGTTGCCACAAGGGTATCACATTTCTGTTGCCCCCATCAAATAACTTCAGCCCATGGCACTAATTTACATGCTGCCTTTTCAAAACTCTCACCGAGAATTGTGGCAATTTAATTCATGTAACAATGAGCTAGCACCCTGCCACAAATGGCATGGTGGAGTGGTTTCACAGGACTTTAAAAGCTGCCCTCACTTGCCAAACTGTCACATGGTCTGCCGCCCTGCCACTGGTTCTCCAATGTTTTCAAGTGACCCACAAAGTCGACTTGGGATGTCCACTGTTGAGTTTGTATACAGTGAGCCTCTCGTTGTGTCAGGCGGTTTTGGTGAGCAACTGCCCTGCTTGCTCGCTTGCATTCCCACTTTGGAGCAGCAGCCACCACAGCGCCATGGTGCGTGCAGATCATTTGTCCACTGGGACCTGTGGATGTGCTCACATTCATGTGCTGCAAAGATGCCTGCCAGCCACCGCTCATCCCACAGTACTTGGACACTCACTTTGTCCTCAAGCACAGAGGAAAGACCTTTTCTCTGCATCTCAACGACACTGCAAACCTCATTCTACTCAGCACCTGTGCACCTCTAGTGATCAACATCAAGCTGGCACCAGACAACGATGACGCCCCTACAGACGCCACCAACCTGCTGGTGTCACCGATACAGCATCCAGTGCATGGGACCCAGTGCCAGAGCCACCCATTCCACTGGTACCTGCCCCTGAGGAACCACCAGCAGTGCTCATCACCTTGCCCCTGCTGCCAGACCCAACCCCAGACACACTTTCCATGACACAACATGTTGCCTCTGCACCCTCAGTGCCAGTGGATCTGTAGCTTTCTCTGCAGTGCCAGTTGCGCCTGTTGGCACCCCAAATCCAATGCTCATATGCAACCCTGTGGTGAAATGGAACAAGATGCTCCAGCATTAGAAAACTGCAGTGAAATGCAGGAAGATCTGCAGTGGATAGGTACTTGGTGCAGGGAGTGGCAATTGACCCTTAACAAAGACAAATGTAATGTATTGCGAATACATAGAAAGAAGGATCCTTTATTGTATGATTATATGATAGCGGAACAAACACTGGTAGCAGTTACTTCTGTAAAATATCTGGGAGTATGTGTACGGAACGATTTGAAGTGGAATGATCACATAAAATTAATTGTTGGTAAGGCAGGTGCCAGGTTGAGATTCATTGGGAGAATCCTTAGAAAATGTAGTCCATCAACAAAGGAGGTGGCTTACAAAACACTCGTTTGACCTATACTTGAGTATTGCTCATCAGTGTGGGATCCGTACCAGGTTGGGTTGACAGAGGAGATAGAGAAGATCCAAAGAAGAATGGCGCGTTTTGTCACAGGGTTATTTGGTAACCGTGATAGCGTTATGGAGATGTTTAGCAAACTCAAGTGGCAGACTCTGCAAGAGAGGCGCTCTGCATCATGGTGTAGCTTGCTGTCCAGTTTTCAAGAGGGCGCATTTCTGGATGAGGTATTGAATATATTGCTTCCCCTACTTATACCTCCCAAGGAGATCACGGTTGTGAAATTAGAGAGATTCGAGGGCGCACGGAGGTTTTCCGGCAGTCATTCTTCCCGCGAACCATACTGCCACATTAACATTAGTGAGGACAACAGCTCCCCCCTCCCCCCCTCCTAGGACCTGCCAAATGATGCAGTCTGTGTGCCCTCATGAGCATATTTGCAATTTGTGAGTCCTTCAATACTTTCCTCAAGTCACCTACCCATGTGCATGTGTACTATGTGCATGTGAAATAACATCATTGTATTAACCCTTTCATGTGAACTTATAGTTGGATTCATTCACTATCTAATGTTGTTATGGTTGATCATTGTGCTCTTTTCCTTTGTGAAAATATAAATTCATGTAGGTATGACCCACCTAAAATGCTGGGAGTGAAATATTGTATATAGGGTTTTCAGTGTGTTGTTGTAAGTCATGGACAGAACTCTTGTGAGATGCAGTGGTTTTGTTCTCTGCCCTGTGAGAGTGAATCTGTCACTGTGCATCTATTTTGGCTCATTACAGGTGTTTTGTTTCAGGCTGGGACATTATAACTCAACCACTGTACATATACTTTCCCCTACATTTTGAAAAAACTCACTGAGATCACAGGCAGCATGCCCATATGTTAATTTGTTATATATTCCCTATCGTAAATTTATGTTTTTCTGTAGATACCATTTGCATTTCAGTGCACTTAGTTTGGTTTTCCTCCTTCCTTCACTCATGTTCACCCCTCAGCACTCTTATCTATATTTCTAGCAATGCTAGCAAATAGAAAACTAATTCCGATACTGACAACACTAAATATCTTTCCTATGGTTCTTTGTTGTAGTTTCATAAATACAGTTCTAATCCCAAATGTAAAATTTGGTCTATTCTTGATCTATTAGTGATGCTAACAGACACTTAACTCATTAACAGTTTTATATTTGTCCATTTATGTACAGGGGGACAAGGTGTGCTTAAATGCCCTGCAGAATGGTGCAACTAATGCTCTGCAAGATATTGTTGGGACATACTTCAAACCATATTTTCTAATTAAGGTAAGTTAAAAACACTTTAAAATGAATTTATGGTGCTAGAGAACATTTTACTTGTGAAACAATTATGAGTTAAGATAGTAATGTCATAAATTTGAAAGACCTCACTATGGCAGATGTTGGTATTGTTCCTTGAATATTTCAATATAAACAAAAGAAAGACAGATGTGAAAATTGGATAACACCTAATACTTTGTTACAGAGAATTCTCTGCAACACAGTACCCATCATCTTGATTTCTGCTTCACCATATGGGTGATTTGAAATCTTATTTTCAGGACCACCTCAGAAATTTTGTTGTTGGAACTTTATCCAAAACTTGTTCCTAATCCCTGATACCCTCCTTGCCTATACTTACTGAAATTTCCAACTTTTGTTCCACCACGTCTTAATATTTACTTATTTACACTGAAGCCCCAAAGAAACTGGTGTAGATATGCATATTCAGTTACATGGATATGTAAACACAAGCAGAATATGGCGCTGAAGTCAGCAACACCTATATAAGACAACAAGTGTCTGGCACAGTTGTTAGATTGGGTACTGCCACTACAATGGCAGGCTATCAAGATTTATGTGAGTTTGAATGTGGTGTTATAGTCAGCACACAAGCGATGGGACACAGCATCTCTGAGATAGCTATGAAGTGGGGGTTTTCCTGTACGACCATTTCATGAGTGTACCATGAATGTAAGGAAAAGCCATATCTTCATATTCCATGAGCCCCATGGTTACTCTGCAAAGCTGCATTACTGTCAAGGATTATGTGATCATTTTAAGGTGATTATATCCATTCCATTTACAGTGTTTGTTCCCCACGGGTGATGCTGTGTTCCAAGATGACAGGGCCCCTGGTCATACAGCTTGCATTGTCCAGGGCTGGTTTTGTGATCATGAGGATGACCTGTTGCATCTTCCCTGGCCAGCACAGTCACCAGATCTCCATATTATTGAGCCTTTGTGGTCTAGTTTGGTGTGTGATCATTATCCATTTTCATCATTGCTATGTGAACCTGCCACTATTTTGCAGAAAGAATAGTATAAGATTCTCTTGGAAAGCAAACAGGACCTGTATTTGTTCTTTATGAGATGACTGAAAGCTGTTTTGAATGCCAACAGGTTTCTGACACAATGTTAGGCCTGCTGCTCTGTTGTGTTTTTTGATATTTCCATATTTATGTCCAACCCTCGTGTATTGAATGCTTTAACATTTACTATGAGAAGTAATATTATCAGTAACATTGTTGCTGAACCACTGCTCTGATACATGTCTTCATTTATAAATGAGTCACAGGCAATAGTATATAGCTCAGACTGCACTTCTGTGTCCTCCACTGTTGATGTCAATATTAGTATTGTAGATGCTACTGTTTTCTGGTTAATGTCTTAGACCTATGATGTTTACTTCAAACTGCTGATGTGAGTTTCACCTGTTCCTGCTGTGACCATAAGCTGCTGGTGCAATTGAGTCTCGCCTGTTTCTGGTATCACCATAAGCATCCTGGGGTGATACAACCAGAATTGTAGCAATAAAAATAATTTGTGTTACAATGTGGATAACAGCTTTGTGAATGAAGCTGGAAATAAATATACTGCTGTTGACTGCTGTTCACTTATTTTATATTTTAGAGTTAGACTAACCATTGGTTTCAAAATGTCTTGTAGTTGAATGCTGGGAGGGCACAGAATAGGAAGATGAGGAAGATAACAAAGAATACCTATCCTTTGGGCTATCATTTTTTTTGTAGGCAATGTTTCTTGGGTTACAGCAGAATTTCATAAACCATTGCAAAAGCCACATTGTTGGCTTACTGAAAGAACTTAGTGCAGCTGTATGATCACTGTACATGATTACAATTATGTATGATTTAAATTTAATAAACTAGTTATGTAGCATTGTTCCACTCACTAATGATTTATTAAAATTTCTTAATGTGGTGTTAAAATTATATATGTTGTTATTTCTTGGACATACTGAAGAGATATGTATTATGAAAAGACTTATGTAAAAAGTTGGTATTCTGGCAACATTGTTCTCTTCCATTATCATTAAATAGTTAAAATATCATTTTATGCATCTGAAATGAAAGACAATCTCTACAATATATTGAAAATGTGCCATTATCATAGAAAAGAGAGACATATATCTAAAAACACAGATGATGTTACTTACCAAACGAAAGTGCTGGCAGGTCGATAGACACACAAACAAACACAAACATACACATGAAATTCAAGCTTTCGCAACAAACTGTTGCCTCATCAGGAAAGAGGGAAGGAGAGGGAAAGACGAAAGGATGTGGGTTTTAGGGGAGAGGGTAAGGAGTCATTCCAATCCCAGGAGCGGAAAGACTTACCTTAGGGGGAAAAAAGGACGGGTATACACTCGCACACACACACATATCCATCCGCACGTACACAGACACAAGCAGACATTTGTAAAGGCAAAGAGTTTGGGCAGAGATGTCAGTCGAGGCAGAAGTACAGAGGCAAAGATGTTGTTGAAAGACAGGTGAGGTATGAGCGGCGGCAAATTGAAATTAGCGGAGATAGAGGCCTGGCGGGTAACGAGAAGAGAGGATACATTGAAGAGCAAGTTCCCATCTCCGGAGTTTGGATAGGTTGGTGTTAGTGGGAAGTATCCAGATAACCCGGACGGTGTAACACTGTGCCAAGATGTGCTGGCCGTGAACCAAGGCATGTTTAGCCACAGGGTGATCCTCATTACCAAGAAACACTGTCTGCCTGTGTCCATTCATGCAAATGGACAGTTTGTTGCTGGTCATTCCCTCATAGAAAGCTTCACAGTGTAGGCAGGTCAGTTGGTAAATCACGTGGGTGCTCTGCCTTTGATCGTGTACACCTTCCGGGTTACAGGACTGGAGTAGGTGGTGGTGGGAGGGTGCATGGGACATGTTTTACACCGGGGGCGGTTACAAGGGTAGGAGCCAGAGGGTAGGGAAGGTGGTTTGGGGATTTCATAGGGATGAACTAAGAGGTTACGAAGTTTAGGTGGATGGCGGAAAGACACTCTTGGTGGAGTGGGGAGGATTTCATGAAGGATGGATCTCATTTCAGGGCAGGATTTGAGGAAGTCGTATCCCTACTGGAGAGCCACATTCAGAGTCTGATCCAGTCCTGGAAAGTATCCTGTCACAAGTGGGGCACTTTTGGGGTTCTTCTGTGGGAGGTTCTGGGTTTGAGGAGATGAGGAAGTGGCTCTGGTTATTTGCTTCTGTACCAGGTCGGGAGGGTAGTTGCGGGATGCGAAAGCTGTTTTCAGGTTGTTGGTGTAATGGTTCAGGGATTCCAGACTGGAGCAGATTCGTTTGCCACGAAGACCTAGGCTGTAGGGAAGGGACAATTTGATGTGGAATGGGTGGCAGCTGTCATAATGGAGGTACTGTTGCTTGTTGGTGGGTTTGATGTGAACGGACATGTGAAGCTGGCCATTGGACAGGTGGACGTCCAAATCCCATGCCACTTTCCTTGACGTTGACCTCCACCTGTCCAATGGCCAGCTTCACACGTCCGTCCACATCAAACCCACCAACAAGCAACAGTACCTCTATTATGACAGCTGCCACCCATTCCACACCAAATTGTCCCTTCCCTACAGCCTAGGTCTTCGTGGCAAACGAATCTGCTCCAGTCCGGAATCCCTGAACCATTACACCAACAACCTGAAAACAGCTTTCGCATCCCGCAACTACCCTCCCGACCTGGTACAGAAGCAAATAACCAGAGCCACTTCCTCATCTCCTCAAACCCAGAACCTCCCACAGAAGAACCCCAAAAGTGCCCCACTTGTGACAGGATACTTTCCAGGACTGGATCAGACTCTGAATGTGGCTCTCCAGCAGGGATACGACTTCCTCAAATCCTGCCCTGAAATGAGATCCACCCTTCATGAAATCCTCCCCACTCCACCAAGAGTGTCTTTCCGCCATCCACCTAAACTTCGTAACCTCTTAGTTCATCCCTATGAAATCCCCAAACCACCTTCCCTACCCTCTGGCTCCTACCCTTGTAACCGCCCCCGGTGTAAAACATGTCCCATGCACCCTCCCACCACCACCTACTCCAGTCCTGTAACCCGGAAGGTGTACACGATCAAAGGCAGAGCACCCACGTGATTTACCAACTGACCTGCCTACACTGTGAAGCTTTCTATGAGGGAATGACCAGCAACAAACTGTCCATTTGCATGAATGGACACAGGCAGACAGTGTTTGTTGGTGATGAGGATCACCCTGTGGCTAAACATGCCTTGGTGCACGGCCAGCACATCTTGGCACAGTGTTACACCGTCCGGGTTATCTGGATACTTCCCACTAACACCAACCTATCCAAACTCTGGAGATGGGAACTTGCTCTTCAATATATCCTCTCTTCTCATTACCCGCCAGGCCTCTATCTCCGCTAATTTCAATTTGCCGCCGCTCATACCTCACCTGTCTTTCAACAACATCTTTGCCTCTGTACTTCTGCCTCGACTGACATCTCTGCCCAAACTCTTTGCCTTTACAAATGTCTGCTTGTGTCTGCGTATGTGCGGATGGATATGTGTGTGTGTGCGAGTGTATACCCCTTTTTCCCCCCTAAGGTAAGTCTTTCCACTCCCGGGATTGGAATGACTCCTTACCCTCTCCCCTAAAACCCACATCCTTTCGTCTTTCCCTCTCCTTCCCTCTTTCCTGATGAGGCAACAGTTTGTTGCGAAAGCTTGAATTTCATGTGTATGTTTGTGTTTGTTTGTGTGTCTATTGACCTGCTAGCACTTTCGTTCGGTAAGTCACATCATCTGTGTTTTTAGATATATTTTTCCCACGTGGAATGTTTCCCTCTATTATATTCATATCATTAAAAAGAGAGACATAGTTACACATGTTTTGAATATTCTGACAGTGCTTATTAAATATAGTTTGTGTAATGCAATAGAGCCAATCATGAATCAACAAATTTTCTGTTGACCAGTTCCTTTTAATCCACTGATGAAGATCTTCATATGAGTTCTTTAAACAAACAATCGAAAGTCCAGACCCTTTCATAATATTGTTGAATTCTTGAAACTTTATTTATAGTGTTTTGTAAATCCTGTCGTAGAAGAGAACTTGGCTCTTGTTTCCTTTGTTCTGTCCATAATGCTCCCGCCTTCCTCCTCTCATTTACCATAAATTTTGCATTCCTCATTTTGTTCCTGAATTCCTTTCTGTCTTTTATCATTTGTTTGTTGATCCCCAGCTGCCTTATCTCTTCCTCTATTTCATGATACCAACTTGTTTTAAGGCTTGAGTGTTTTATTAGCTCAAAGATTCGCTTTATAAGTCTGGTGTTGTCCATTCTCTGTATGTGTCTGTAGAAATTTAGTCTGCGTTTTCTGATCATGTCTGTGAGTTTGTCAGTGTGTTGGTGTAACTCATTGGTAGGTCTTTGAAATGAATAAAAAAAGAAACAACTCTTTTCTTTCTAGCAAATTACCAATAAAATATGGTGTACCACAGGGCTCAGTCTTAGGTCCACTACTCTTCTTGATTTATGTGGGTGACTTAGTTGAATATATGAGGCCCACAAAAGCTATCCTGTTTGCCTATGACACCAGCATGTTGCTCATTGGATCCAATCCAGAAACTTTGCAGTCCACAGCAGAAAGTTCTATGAAAAGACTTTACAAGTGGTTCACAAAAAAACAAACTCATTATAAATATTGAAAAAACTGTGAGTGTCGATTTTCATTTAATTCCTCCAACTAATCAAATGTCTATTCAAGCACAATTAAAAAATGATCCCCTAGAAAATGTAAGTGTCACAAAATTTGTGGGTCTATGGGTTCAGCAAGACTTAAAGTGGCACATACATATAAATAACTTGTCTAGAAAACAATCATCTGTGTGCTATGGCCTAAGAATCTTAAAGACTACAACAAGCAAAACAACAGGACTGCAGGCATACTATGCACAGTTCCACTCACTAGTCTGATATGGGATTGTTTTCTGGGGATACTCAACCCACAGTGTAAAGGTTTTTAGAATGCAAAAAAGAGCTCTAAGAATAATTTGTGGCCTTAAAAAGATGGACCCCTGCAAACCACATTTTACTGAGCTTAGTGTTTTAAATGTTCCAAGTTTATTCATTTATGAAACTATCTTGTTCACTAGGGACTACCTCCTGAAAACAGGCAAACTGCTACAGAACAAAAATGTACACAACTATAGTACCAGAGGGAAATCAAATATACATCAAAAATATCACAGAACAACCACCTATCTGTGGCGTTTGTTGATCTAACTGTCGCCTTTGACACTGTGTGGAGTGAAGACCTTATCTACAAATTTCTCCACATCATGCCCTGCAGAACAATGGCTCAACTGATTAACAGCATGCTAAGCGATCGGAAGTTCCAGGTAATCACTGGAAGTAACATAAGTAAGGAGAGGAAGCTGAACAATGGATCACCTCAAGGATCAGTTCTCTCACAATTACTGTTCAACCTATATCTATCTGATCTACCTGACACTTCGTCCAGAAAATACTGCTATGCCAATGACCTGGCACTAGCTGTAAAACACCAGTACATGAAGACAACAGAAGGATTCTAACCAACAACCTGTCTGCAATAGATAATTACTTCAAAATCTGGAGACTCCAACCCAGTGTGAGTAAGACAGAAGTGTGTTGCTTCCATCTAAATAATCAGTTGGCGAATGTAAAACTGCAAGTAAGTTTCAGAGGCAGAATTCTTCATCATAATTGCAACCCAAAATATCTTGGTGTCATCCTGTATCGTACACTATGCTTCAAACAACACCTTCTTAACTTAGCTCAAAAGTTGAGGACTCGAAACAATATTCTCCATAAGCTATGTGGAACTACCTGGGATATTCAGCAACCACCCTGAGATCTTCAGCTCTGGGCCTGGTGTACTCAAGTGCTGAGTATTGTGCACCTGTTTGGACGAACAGCAGTCATGCAAGGCTTGTAGATACCCAGCTGAATACAACAAAGTGCATAATATCTGGCACAGTCAGATCTACTCCAGTTTATAGGGTTCCACTGTTAACTGGTATAATGCCTCCTGATCTACGTAGATGTACTGCCCTTATGAGAGAGTTCCACAAGATCTCCAGGAATTCTAACCTACCTGTGCATAGCGACCTGCCACTTTTAAATCGTAAGAGACTGATATCACGCCATCCAACTTTGTGCGATGCTGCTGACATGGTTGCTAAGGATTTCAAACCTCTTGAAGAATGGAAAGGTCAGTGGGAAGCAGTGACGGATGTGCACCTGGATAACATCTTCTCAGGTGCTAAACTTCCAAGTGGATTCGACCTACCACGCAAGACCTGGACTACTCTCAACAGAATCCATACCTGCCATGGCTGATGCAGGGATGCTCTCTTTAAGTGGAAGAAGCTGCCTGATCCAGCCTGTGACTGCGTGGCTCCATACCAGACTGTTCACCACATCGTCAGTGAATGCAGGATTCGAGCCTATCACGCCGCCAAAGAGCACTTCCTGCTAGCAGTTCCAGATGCAGTGCGCTGGATTGAAGGACTGGATATTCAGTTGTAAAGACAAACTTAAGTTTCTTGTGTGTCAATATGTACATATGTATATGTAATTTAATTTCATGGTATGTCTGTATTAGCCATACGTTAAATAAAATAAAACCACCTATCAGAGGAGTATAATTAACGTTGGTATAATACTACACAGTATGATACCAGAGGAAATAAAAAATGCTACTCATCCAATATTTAAATCTAAACTAAAGGCATTTCTAATAAAGCACTATTTCTATTCTGTCAGAGAATTTATGAATAAGTAACAAAATTAATTGTAAGAGGTACCTATTTTTAATTTGTCTACTATTTTGCTAATACTATGCATTATTGTAACTTATCTTTGACTTGTCCAATTTGTGCTGTATGATAAAACTGGACCAATAATGTATATGTAATTTAATTTCATGATATGTCTGTATAAGCCATATGCTAAATAAAATAAAACAACCTATCAGAGGAGCATAATTAACATTGGTGTAATACTACACTATAAGATACCAGAGGAAATAAAAAATGCTACTCATCCAATATTTAAATCTAAACTAAAGGCATTTCTAATAAAGCACTATTTCTATTCTGTCAGAGAATTTATGAATAAGTAACAAAATTAATTGTAAGAGGTACCTATTTTTAATTTGTCTACTATTTTGCTAATACTATGCATTATTGTAACTTATCTTTGACTTGTCCAATTTGTGCTGTATGATAAAACTGGACCAATAAAAAATTAAATCAAATCAAAACCATATGCCATCTTTGTGTATAGGTCCAAATATTTTCCTGAGAATTTTGCATTCTATTTTTTCTGTCTCTATAATGCCTGATGCTTCAGTTGTGGTTGTTTCTGATGCATATAGTGCTTCCAGTAATACAACTGTTTTGTAGTGTCTAATTCTGGCCTGTCTTGATATGCTTTTCTTATTATAATGTGACCATGTGAGTTTGTATGCTTTCTGGAGTCATTCTGTTAGTTCTATGTTGGATGTATTGTTTGATACTCCTATTTGTATGTATTCCCATAAATATTTAAATTTTTTGACTCTTTTTTAAGGATCCATACATCATTTGCATGATGTGCCACTGTTGGCTTGTCGTTCCATGTATTGAGTCTTCTAATACAATATCTGTAGATGTGTTTTGGCAGCTATTTCATGTGGGTAAAAGCTGTCCACAAAACTGTCAGCCAGTATCTTTGACATCCATCTGTTCCAGACTTTTACAACATATATTGAATCAAACATAATGATATGTTTAAAATGTAATGACTTCCCATGTACCAAGCAGCACGAATTTTGCAAACACCTTCGTGCAAAACCCAACTTGCACTTTTCACACACAACATCCTGAAAGCCACAGTTGAAGGCATTCAGCACTTGTGAAAAGCAAAATTAAAAAAAAAAAAAAAATGAGTCATACCCCACCAACACTTATTAACAAAAGTACAGTCCTATCGAGGCATCAAGTGAAATGTATGACTAGACTGAGGACTTATTGGCAGAAAAACATAGCATGTTGTCTTGGATGGAGAGTCACTGACAGATGTAGAAGCACTTCTGGTGTGGGCTATGGAAGTGAGTAGTGGAGGTAACTGTTCATTTTGTATATTAATGACCTGGCAGACTTTTTGCAGATGAAACTGTTTTCTATAATGAAGTACTGCCTGAAAAAAGGAGCACAAATATTCAGTAAGATTATGTTAAGCTTTCAAAGTGTTGGACAGAGGTTGGCAACTTGCTTTAATGTTCATGTTAAGTTGTGCTTATCACAAAACACACAAACATAATAATTTATGACCACAATACTGATGACACACTATTGGAATCAGTGAATTACTTTAGTGTAACTGTATGTAGGGATATGAAACTGAATGATCACATAGACTCTATATCAAGGTGCAATGAGTGTACAAAAGACATTGTTTTCAAAACAGTTATGAGACACAACCTAGAATACTGCTCAAGTCCATATTCTGCAAACCACTGTGGAGTGCATGGCAGAGTGCACTTCCCACTGTATCAGTTACTAGAACTTATGTGTGATTCATTCACACATAGAGCATGGAAAAAATTATTGTTTGAATGCCTCTTTGTGTGCTGTAATCAGAATCAGAATTTTTACCATCCCATATCATACAAAGTCAAATCTCAGATTTGATCTACTGGGGACTCGTCAACATTACATTTACATTACAATTACAGTTTGTATATACAGTATTACAAAAACAATATATCAACACACCAGTTTACAAAGTAATATATAACAACAGTGTTTACTCAGTGAACATATTTTTACAATCAATTGTTTGACACAAAACTGCTAAGCTTAATTTACAGGTGATGTTTTCTTGCTCAGATTTCCACATCATCATTCATAAATTCTTCTACGGAGTAATAACATTTCTCCACTAATAACCTGTGCAGCTTTGGTTTCAGTTACTCTAGCTCCTTGCTGTTTATTTGTTTCTTTTTTTAGCATGTTGTAGATTTTCATGCCCATATATTCTGGGGTTTGTGCATATAACTTTAGCATGTGAGTAGGAAGCATGAAGTTTGTCTTATTCCTAGTGCTGTATTGATGCTTAAAATTGCTGTCTGTGAATAACATAGGACTACTATATACAAAAATAAGTTCATAGATGTACAAACAGAGGGCACTTAATATTTTTAGGTTTCTTAACAGTTGGTGACAAGATTCTTTTGGTCTTGTGTTACACATATTTCTAACGATTTTTGTAATTTTAATATTCTAATGATTTTGCTTGTATTACCCCAAAAGATAATGCCATAACTTATAACAGCTTCAAAATAGCTGTGATAAACTACTTTTCTTATCTCCATGCTAGTTGAATATGACAAAATCTTCATAGCAAAGGTCAGGCTGTTTAACTTATTTGCTAAGTATTCTATATGTGAAGACCAGGATAAATTTTGGTCTAAATGTATTCCTAAAAATTTAACACAATCTGATTCTTTCAGGTCCTGGTTTCTGCAGGTAATATGAATTTCATTTGTTTTAGAGTATTTAGTTTCAAACTTTAGTAAATTTGTTTTTCTAATATTCAGTTTTAACCCGTTTAGTTGGAACCAAGTTTCTAAACTGCCTAGTAGATTTGTGACAGTTGAGGGAATTTGTTCTGAGAAATTGCTTTCGATGAGGCCAACATGTATCATCATTGAATAAAACTGAGTGTGAATTTATGTTTAGTGACAGATCATTTATGTAAAGTCAGAATAAAATTGGACCCAGAATTGAGCCTTGTGGAATGCCTTGTGAAATAATCATCCGTTCAGAGTAGAAATTTCCCTTGCTTGATGATATAACTACTCTTTGTTTTCTCTTTGTGTGGTTTACACAATCAAATGCTTTCGTGAGGTCACAGAACAATCCTGCAACTTTGCTAGACTTGTCTAAGGCAGAACAAATTTTTTTCACAAACTCATGTATGGTGTCTATTGTGTTTTTGCCTTTCTGAAAGCCGTATTCATTATCTGACAGTATGTTTGATTTTTCTATAAATCTTTTGATTTGCATTGCTACTAATTTTTCAAAGATTTTTGAGAAAATTGGGAGAATAGAGATTGGGTAGTAGTTGCCCATATCTTCTCTTGAACCTTTTTTGAACAAAGGTTTTACCTCTGCATGCTTCAAGGCATCTGGAAAGTGGCCTTCTTAGAGTGATTTATTGATTATTGAGCAAAGGGGATGAGCTATTATCCTGGCAGCTGATTTAACTACTTTAGTAGGTATGCCAGCCCACCTGTGGAATTTTTGTTTTTGAGCTGTAATGTAGTGTTCTCTACATCTTTGGCTGAAATTTTTTTTTAATTTTTTAAAGCATTCTTCCGCCTTCTGACCTAACTGTACTTTTTTGGTATAACCATCTACATCCGCAAGTAATTTTGATACATTTATAAAAAAATTGTTAAAAGATTCTGAAATCAGAGCAGGATTTGTTATAGTTTTATTTCCCACCTTAATTCTGGAGATAACTTTGCTGTTAGTTCTCATCCCCAGTTCTGATTTTATGACAGACAAGACTGCCTTTGATTTGTTTTCATGAGCCAAGATGTATTTATTATTTACCATTTCTTTTGCAGCTTTCACTACCCTTTTAAATAAGCCTTTATACTGTTTGACATAATTTACGAAAACAGGGTCTTCATTGTATTTCAACTCCTTGTGCAGTTGTCTTTTCTTCCAACTGGATATTTTTATTCCAGTGGTGAGCCAATTTAGATTACATCACACCTTTGTGTGGAATACTGTAAGTGGAAATATTTCATTAAGTACATGTTAGAAACTTTCTAGAAACCTGCTACGAACACACATTTCTAGAAACCTGTTAAATTATACAGAGAGTGTAGTATCATCTTCTACTTGCCACTCTACCTCTTCTAATTTAGAGCAGAACTTCATGTATTTTCATTTTCTCTTGTGATTTCCATGAAGTTTACCTTGAAACCAAATTCTTGGAATAAGTCCATAAACTTTATCTAGTCATTTGTTTGATTTA
Organism: Schistocerca americana; assembly: GCF_021461395.2. Classification (NCBI taxonomy): domain Eukaryota; kingdom Metazoa; phylum Arthropoda; class Insecta; order Orthoptera; family Acrididae; genus Schistocerca; species Schistocerca americana. The sequence goes on from NC_060126.1 coordinate 258,508,287, forward strand.
ATAAATTTATATTGAAAGCAGCTGCTATTAATGCCTTTTTCTTTTTCTCATTGATGACTTTCTGTAAAAGATTTTTTAATTTTGGTAAAAATAATTTTGCTATCTCTACACGTGGGATTATATATATAGAAACAATAATAATATTTTTTGTTTCTAATTCAATTGAGCAGCTTTCAAATACTCCTTCTTCATTTAGAAAACTGAAATCATCTTTTACTTTATACTCTACAGAGTTATTTACAAGTATGCATGAGCCCCCATGAGTACTTTTTGTTCTACAAAAACTTGAGGCTACATTGAAATTTTTTAACTTATTTAAAATTATGATACTATTTTTTGTAAGCCAATGCTCATTTAAACAAACAATTTTAATATTTTTACATTCTGAGAATAAAATTTGTAGTTCATTAATTTTATTCATGCTTTCATTTTGATGGGTTGTAACCATGCCATTTATGTTCAAGTGCATTAAAAAAGTGCTGTTTTTTGCCTAAGGTTTCAAGAATAGCTTTCTTTATAGGATTTTTACACTTCCTATTAGCGTAATCTTGTCCCTTGAGCATTATGGGAACAATGTGCATTATTTGTGGTATATTCATTATGTAAAGAAAATTCTTGAAAATTTGTAAGTATGCTTTCCCACAATAATTTGCATCTATCTCCAAGTGTCTGCTTGTTCTGTTTTCTCAGAATCTCTGTGACAATCCCATGGGTCAAACAAACATGTGACCATTTGTGCTGCCCTTATCTGTATACATTCAATATCCCCTATTAGTTGTATTTGGAATATGTCCCATACACTTGAACAGTACTGTAAGATTGGTCACATGAGTCTTCTGTAGGCACCTTCGTTGCAGACTGATTGCATTTCCCCAGCATTCAAACAATGAACTGAAGTCTGTCACATGGTTTCAGCAAGCTTTCTGTTAGAAATATAGTCTGTAAACTGCATAGTGAGTAGTGCTTGCAGTGGGGGGAAGTGGCCTTCTGTGTATGAATGATACATTTGCCATACTGGATGACTAAGAATTAAGTTCCCACTGAGCACTACAGTGCAATGTGCAGTGATTTATGATGAAGCCTACATGATGGTTCCAGTTCATATCTCTATAACAGTGGCCAAGTTTGTGTGAGGTTTGCATGTGTGAATGTGTGTTTTGACTACATCTGACGAAGGACTTAGTGCACTAGCTGATAATCTCTAAGAGTCTTTTATCCAATGTGCCTATCTGTCAGTCAATGCCTCTTCTACCCAGTGAGTAGAAATCCATCCATTTCATATAATTTTTAGATGTTTGTATGATATGAGAGATTCCAAGTGTGAGTCGTTGATATTGCAATCATAGGATATGTTATTATTTCTGTCTTTTTTGATGGAGTGCACAATTTTATATTTCAGAACATTTATGGCAAATTGCCCATCGTTACACCACTTTGAAATCATACCAAAATCTGACTGGATATTTGTAGAACTTTTTTCATTATAGATAACTGCACAAACTGTGAAAAGGCTGAGGTTACTGTTAATGTTTTCTGGCTGGTCATTAATATACAACATGAACAGCAAGGGTCCCAACATGTTTCCTGGGGGATGCCTGCTGTTACCTCTACATCTTTCAATAATTCACAAATTTTGCTTGATGTCCCATATAACTGTAGTTTTGATTATAGACATACAGTCAAACGGTTTTTGGAAATCATGAAATACTGCCTTGAACTGTAGCTTTTAGGATGTTACCTGAAAAAACTGCAAGTTAGGTTTTGCATAATTAATATTTTTTGGCATTTGTACTGGTTAACATGGAGGAGCTCATTCTGTTTGAGACACCTAACTAGGTTTGAGCTCAGAATATGTTCTAAAATTTCAAGGAGAATGGACAGCAGTTTTGTGGATCACTTCAGCTACCTTTCTTGTAGATGTGTGCAGCCTGCATTTTCTTCCAACTACTGGGTAAGGTTTTTTGTTCAGAGGAACAGTGGTAGATTATGGTTAAAAGAAAGGCTAACACAGATGAAAATGAGGTATAGTGTCTGTTAAGGAGTCCATCAGGCCCTGGAGCTTTGTTCAATTTTAGTGATTTCAGAAGTTTCTCAACACTATTGACATTAATATCTACACTATTCTTCTTTTCAGTGGTGCAAGAATTTATAGTAATAATAATAATAATAATAATAATAATATTTATTCAACATCAAATAATCAAATACAATACCTAGAAATAATACAGTTTCAGGACATCATACAGATTATTCTTCTGAATAGGTCAGTTAATAAATTACAAACTAAAGATTTGTTTGTATTAATACATTTTACATTTTGATGCATTTTACATTTGGTAGTATACAATCACAATATTACTAATATTGTTGTTATCAACATTATATTAGTTGTAGGTTACTTAAAACTATGAGCTTGACATACTTATGAAGCACTTTTCATAAAGATATAATACTCATCTAGGGAATAAAAAGGGTTTTCAATTAGAATTCTTTTTGGTTGATCTTTTAATTTGTTAGTAGTAAGGGTTGTGAGACTTTCTGGTAGGGCACTGGCTAACTTGAGCCCAGCACGAAGTGCAGTTTTTTCATATAAAGCTGTTCCGTGACTATTTACATGGTATCTGAACTTTTGCCTTGTATCGTAATGGCGCAGGTCACAGTTGAAATTTGGATTTATTGTTTTCACAAGCAATATAACTTTCAATATGTATTCACCTATAATGGTAAGCACACCTAATTTTGGGAACAGATTATGACATGATTCTCGAGGTTTGGCACCACAAATAATTCTGATAACTGTTTTCTGTAGTATTAATAATGTGGTTAGGTTGGCTTGAGTTGTTGCACCCCATATTTCTACAGCATAGTTTAAATTTGATGAGAATAGGGCATGATAAGCAGTTTTTAGTACACACATGTCCTTACAATATTTACTAATCATATTTATAGCAAACACATTCTTCGACAGCTTACATGCTAAGGAATCGATATGCATGTCCCATTTGAGGCTGTCCTGGATTGTAATTCCCAAGAACTTTGTCCATTTTTCCTTTTTTCCAATGTCATTTCCTATGGATAATTTGATGTTAAATTCTATTTGTTTCCTTTTGTTAAATTCCACTATTCCACTATTGAAGCACTTACATTTAGATGGCTTTCAATAAAATACTTGACTATTTCATTAGTTACACTGTTGCACAGCACCTCCAGACTCTCATAGTCTTTGTGTTTACACACTATTGACGTGTAATCTGCATTCAACATTTTTGTACAGTTAGGAAAACAATACTGTATATCATTAACATGAATCAAGAAAAGAAGGGGCCTCAAGACAGAACCTTGAGGCACTCCATATTTGATATCAGTAATTTTAAATTTGTAAGACCCACGGTTTGTTTTAAGCAAGACAAATTGTTTTCTATTGCTCATATATGATTTTATTAGCTCATAGCCAGTTCCTCTGATACCCAGGTTCCATAGCTTGTCTAGTAATATGGTGATGTTGACACAATCAAAAGCTTTTTCTAGATCAAGGAACACTCCAGTTACATACTCCTTGTTCTCTATGGCCGATATTATTTTGTCTATTAATTGTGCTGCTGCTACTGAAGTTGACTTGTTTCTCATAAAACCATCTCATTTTCAAATATTAAAGTGTGTTGACTCAGGAATGTCATTAGTCTAGTATAAATAACTTTCTCAACTACCTTAGAAAATGCAGGTAAGATTGAGATGGGGCGGTTGTTTTCAATTTTAGATTTATCACCTTTCTTGTAAATCGAGGTTACTTGTGCTATCTTTAGACTATCTGGGAAACAACCTGATGCAATTACATCATTTACTGTTGTGACCATGGCATCAGATATGTTGTCTATGCATCTTTTCAGTGTACTGATAGACAATCCATCATAGCCTTCTGATTTTGTATTTTTTAATGACATTACTATGCTTTTGACTTCCTTGCTATTTGTTGGGGCCAAGTATATGCTTTGTTTGGTTGGAATGCCCTTATATCTATGCTGAAGATTCTTAAAATGGTCATTGACATATTTTTCAACAGAAGAAAAGTATTCATTAAAAACATTTGCAATCTGACATTGACATTTCATGATATGCCCTTTATGGTTTATAGTAAAATCACTTGTTGATCTGTCCTTACAATCCCTAAAGCTATTTATTACTTTCCAAACAGCTAAACCAGTGTTAGTAGAGTTTCTTAACATTGTGGCTACATATTTACTTTTACTTTCTAGTAGAAGATCTTTATAGTAATCCTGATAGTTCTTAAATTCTACCTTTAGTCTATTATTATTGTTATTATTTATCATTGCATATCGGAGAACTCTAAGTTTCTCTCTTGCTGTTTTTACTTCATGATTTATCCAGTTATTTTCTTGTATCTTTTTGCAGTGATTTACTGTAAAGGTCATTTCTGGGAATGAGACATTGAAGCAATAATAAAAATCTGATGATAAATCGCTAAAAGTAATGCTGTTTTTTTCACCCCATTGTAAGCTTTTCAGCAGACTGTTGAAATCTTTAACATTGGCATCACTGGTGATTCTTTTTGTCACATTTTGTTTCTCTTTTCTATTGACATAAAGATTTTCAGCTTCTATCAATACCTGCATTGTGTGGTGGTCAGAAATGGCAAGCTTCAGAACTGATGCGCTGCATGTAAAGTGGGACATGTTAGTTATAATGTTATCAATGCATGATTTTACACTATTGACCTCTCTAGCGGGCTCATTTATCAGAAATATTAAGTTAAAATTGAGCTAGTGTTAGCATTAGTTTTTTAGATACAGAGTCATTGGACAGCAAGTCAATGTTTATATCTCCAGTTAGTATTATGTTAACCCAGCCATTTTAATTGCAGTGTTTACTGTCAATGTCAACAAGCAGGTCATTAAGAACATCAAAGAAACTATCTAGGCTACCAGATGGTGTCCTTTATATAGGCCTATAATAATTAAGTTCTCTTTCCCCCACTTATAATTAATTGCTGCTAGTTCTATTACACCCTCAATGCTGAAAGCACTTACATCTATTACACTATAATTACTACCACTGGCTGCAAAGATAGCTACCCCACCACTACGTTTCTCTTTTCTACTGAAGGCAGAGCAGAAGATCATGGAGAGTGGCTTACATACACTAATTAGCACATCTGTGTACCAGTGTTCACTTATAACTAAAACATCAGGGTTATCAATTGCTGCAATGGTATCCAACTCGTGCTTATTGCCAAGACATTGAAAGTTCTGCTGAATTAATTTGAAAGTGAGTTTGGATTGTTGAACACTTGATGGACGTGTCACCGTTCCAGACTGGTTGTTTTTAAGAGTACAAGGGTTCAACTGTATGATATTAGGGCTAAGTTTCTCCTGCTGGACCATACAGGGAGATTTAGAGCTACCAGGCTGTCCAGCAGAGTTTACAAGTTTCCCTGGCTTGTCAGCTGTAGCTGTGGCATGTGGCAAGTCCTGTTTGGATGGGTTGTGCCATTACATAGCAATGCGCTTATTTACACTGATTTGTGTCATGTTTCATCAGATTTCATCAATAATTAATATACTCACAATCTTTTTACCTCTCTTGTTCACGTGCATACTATGAGTTGTGTGCAGGTTTCTATCTAGGTTACTGACATTTACCAAAGACACATTGTGAAATTTGTTACATATTGTTTTAAGCTGAACATTTGTTTTATGCACTTCCAAGTTCACAATAGATTGGTCCATTAGATCATGTCTCTGTGGAATGTTAACAACAATTAGTTAAGTCCAGTCAACTTACCGAGTGTTGCTTTCATGTGCCTGATAGCGTCATTTGCTTCATTTTTAGCCACATCATTTGTACCACCAACGATAACAACATAATCATTTACTGAGAATGATTCACCAGGTTGAATGTGAGTCACAGCTGTGAAGTCATCATGGATATTCACGATGTTTTGAGCTATTTCGCGACCATGACTGTCTCCATATATAAGAATCCGGCCCTTCTTGTACTTCTTGCTTCTTCTACTGCTAGTTTGGAACAGTTTCTTGCATACACTTTTGTGGATTACACTGTCATTTCTTTCACAGATTTCTCTGTCGTTACATTGAACATTTTGTTTATGTTCACTCATTAGGTTAGCATTAATACATGAGTTTGGGACTTGGCGTTTTTTGAAATTATCACTGGCAATATAGTTGGATTTCTCTTCGTAAAGAAACCTTGGAAAACAGCATTCAGCATTTCTGCTTTTGCTTTGCTACCTTTAATTTCAGTTCCTGTTTTGTCATTGAGTGAATGGACACTAACTTTGGTACCATTGAAGGCTTTACATATGACCATAAACGCCATAAATCCTTTAGTTTTCATGAGATATCTGTCATTAATATTCTGCTACAGTAGTAGTTGACAGCACTGCACATTTCTCTCTTGACAATCGAATGTGTTTCGTTCACCATCACTCTGTCTATAGACTTTTACTTTGTTTTGTGCCTTCTATGCTGTAATCTCTGTTTTGTCAAAAATTTCTGTGGAGAGGCTGTGTACCACAGAAGGTTCCTTCCATCATGAACTTTTATAGTTGATACCTTACTGCCACTAAATTTCAACAATGTAGGAAAAGATAGATTGCTACTTACCTTAAAGAAGACACATTAATTGGCAGACATATAGAATTAAAAGACAATTACACTAAGAAACTTCCTGGCAGATTAAAACTGTGTGCCCGACCGAGACTCGAACTCGGGACCTTTGCCTTTCGCGGGCAAGTGCTCTACCAACTGAGCTACCGAAGCACGACTCACGCCCGGTACTCACAGCTTTACTTCTGCCAGTATCTCGTCTCCTACCTTCCAAACTTTACAGAAGCTCTCCTGCGAAACTTGCAGAACTAGCACTCCTGAAAGAAAGGATATAGCGGAGACATGGCTTAGCCACAGCCTGGGGGATGTTTCCAGAATGAGATTTTCACTCTGCAGCGGAGTGTGCGCTGATATGAAACTTCCTGGCAGATTAAAACTGTGTGCCCGACCGAGACTCGAACTCGGGACCTTTGCCTTTCGCGGGCAAGTGCTCTACCAACTGAGCTTCTGTAAAGTTTGGAAGGTAGGAGACGAGATACTGGCAGAAGTAAAGCTGTGAGTACCGGGCGTGAGTCGTGCTTCGGTAGCTCAGTTGGTAGAGCACTTGCCCGCGAAAGTCAAAGGTCCCGAGTTCGAGTCTCGGTCGGGCACACAGTTTTAATCTGCCAGGAAGTTTCATATCAGTGCACACTCCGCTGCAGAGTAAAAATCTCATTCTGGAATTACACTAAGCTTTCTGGCTCAAGCTGTTGGAGTTGGTGGTCATATGTGCCTGAGGTGTGCTTGCTTGTGTGTATGAATGGTGTGTGTTTCCCTTTTGCTGATGAAGGCTGTGGCAGAAAGCTTTGTGTAAGTGTCTTTTAATTGTGCCTGTCTGCAACTTAACGTCTTCTTTATGGTAAGTAGCAATCTATCTTTTCCTACATTGTTGATATTCCTACCTGGAGTTTCCATTGTTTGATTCTGTCATTACATTTCTGTATTCTATTTGTGCTTACTCAGGCTATAGCCACAACTCTGAGAAACACTGCTGCTTCCTCAGTTATATCTGGAGTCCATTCATCCTAAATATGAAGCCAGTGTCTTAACTGCTATACAACTTCACATTGTAATTCATGTAATTGTCTGAAGCAATTGAACACCACCAGAAGCTCCTTTGGACACCTGTAAAAGTGGTTCTCATGTACCAGGTTCTGTGGGTGAACTGCAAAAGAGCTCTGAATGAAAATTACATACACTGTTGGACATTGTATCTAAGGGCTCGAGAAAAATGATTAAAATTTAGCCTAGTAACATATAAGCCCAAAAAACAACCTAACTCATGTTATCATGGAACAATGTGCATTTACCTTTCCTTGTTTTTTAGCGGATGAAAAGAGGGGGAGTTGACATCTTCCCACCAGTTGATGCCTTTTGTTATGTGGAAGGTTCTGCACCCAAACACTGTGTGGCAGAGGACCACCTGTATCACTGCATGGCACATGCTTCTAGTGTTTACAACTTTGCCTGGAGTCGCTGGAATCTGTTAGCTGGGAGACGTAATATGATATTACAGATGCGAGAGTATCTTGACCGTAGGAGACTCGTAAGTATGGACCTTTCCATCCACTGAAGTCACTGTTGTTACATATAACTGTACAACAATACAAATAATTTCTTGTTATCTGTGACTGTATCTTTTTGTTGAACAGTTCCAGAAATATTGGCTGTAACAAATTCATGTAATATGTTTCTTAATGAGGAATGGTAAGAGACATAATGGCTATCAGGTAAAGGTAATATTTGCTTTTAGACTGTGAACCATTTCACTTCAAATATGACAGAGAGATAATATACTGTCAGATTAAGAAAAGAAGTGATTACCAGACTTTTATCCCTGCAAGGAAAGGCAAGTTGTTGGTTAGGAAGAAAGGGAACTAGAAATTAATTTACCAATTCCCACTGTAAAAAAAGCCTAGCCACCAGGTGAAAATCTTGTGCTGTACACTATCAATATAATATCCATGCTGTCATTTGACAAACCATGATGTGAGTGAATAGTATGGTTAGTGAAACTGTTTTATGTTAACAGCAGCAATTATAGTGCTGCAGTAAGAGAGTACTGCTGATTGAAAGGTCTGAGGAGAGGCTTGATGTCATTAAATGTTTTAAAGAGATGATAATGTAATTTGAACACATAGTTGAGTTTTCTGTGGGACATGAAAGAAGAGGTGGAAGTTACTGATGAGGTTGCTGTTGTTGTAACTAAATATGCAGCCCATGCCCCTGGTTGTGCTAGGGCTCATGCAGTGTTACAAGAACTGTCCACCCCATAGTCAACAGTATGGAAAGCTTTGAAGTGTGTTTTACACTGGTACCCATAAAGACAGTGCAGCAACTGAAACCTCATGATTGACAGCAACATTCTGGCTTTGTTCTGGCATGGACCAAAATTGGTGACTTGTGGCTGGATGATGTTCTATGGAATCAAAAGCACGTTTTATACTGTAGGGTGTAGTGGGTACTGTTAATTAACCTATTGCACATGGAGAGCCACTGCACTCACCTTATGGGACTGTGCACTGTTGATTCACAAGCGCCTTTATTCTTGATTCATATTTCTTTGAAGGGAATAGACACAGGTCAAGTGTACCACGATGTCTCTATGTTACTGTGACCTTTCCACAGGGCATATGATTCTTCTTTGGAGGAGCACAACTGCATGGAAATCACTGTTTTCATGCAAGATGGGGGAACACTTCATGTCACTCATGCAGTGGAAGGTCTGCTTAATGCTACCTTCCATGAACATGTTATTCGCAGAGATTTTCCAGATGTACCTTCCATGAACATGTTATTCCCAGAGATTTTCCAGATGCATGGCCTGCAAGATCACCTGATCTGAATCCACTGAAAATCGAAATAAAATAATGACAATATTGTGAGAAGGATAGATTGCTACTCACCATATAGCAGTTACAGATGTTCTTGTTGTTGTGGTCTTCAGTCGAGAGACTGCTGTGATGCAGCCCTCCATGTTACTCTATCCTGTGCAAGCTTCTTCCTCTCCAAGTAATTACTGCAACCCACATCCTTCTGGATCTACTTCGTGTATTCATCTCTTAGTCTCCCTCTACAATTTTTACCCTCCACACTAAATTGGTGATCCCTTGATGCCTCAGAACATATCCCATCAACCAATCCCTTCTTCTAGTCAAGTTGTGCCACAAATTCCTCTTCTCCCTGATTCTGTTCAGTACCTCCTAATTAGTCACATGATCAACCCACCTAATCTTCAACATTCTTCTGTAATGCCACGTTTTCAAAGCTTCTATTCTCTTCTTGTCTAAACTAATTATCATCCATGTTACACTTCCATACATGACTACACTCCATATAAATATTTTCAGAAAAGACTTTCCGACGCTTAAATCTATACTCGATGTTAACAGATTTCTCTTTTTCAGGAATGCTTTCCTTGCCATTGCCAGCCAACATTTGATATCCTCTCTACTTTGACCATCATCATTTGTTTTGCTCCTCAAATAGCCAAACTCATCTGCTACTTTAAGTGTCCCATTTCCTAATCTAATTCCCTCAGCATCACCTGACTTAATTTGACTACATTCAGTTATCCTCATTTTGCTTTTGTTGATGTTCATCTTATATCATCCTTTCAAGACACTGTCCATTCCATTCAACTGCTCTTCCAGGTTCTGTGTTGTCTCTGACAGAATTACAATACCACTGGCAAACTTCAAAGTTTTTATTTCTTCTCCAAGGATTTTAATTCTTACTCTAAATTTTTCTTTTGTTTCCTTTATTACTTGCTCAATATATAGATTGAATAACATAGGGGATAGGTTACAGCCTGTCTCTCTCCCTTTCCAACCACTGCTTCCTTTTCATGCCCCACAATTCTTACAACTGCTATCTGGTTTCTGTACAAATTGTAAATAGCCTTTTGTTCCCTGTATTTGATCCCTGCCACCTTCAGAATTTGAAAGAGAGTATTCCAATCAACATTGTCAAAAGCCTCCTCAAAGTCTACAAATGCTAGAAATGTAGGTTTGCCTTTTGTTAATTTATCTTGTAAGATGAGTCGTAGGGTCAGTATTGCCTCATGTGTTCCAAAATTTCTATGGAATCCAAACTGATCCTCCCCAAGGTCAGCTTCTACCAGTTTTTCCATTCATCTGTAAAGAATTCGTGTTAGTATTTTGCAGCTGTGACTTATGAAACTGATAGTTCAGTAATTTTCACACCTGTCAACACCTGCTTTCTTTCAGATTGGAACTATTATATTCTTCTTGAAGTCTGAGGGTACTTTGCCTGTCTCATACATCTTGCTCACCAGATGGTAGAGTTTTGTCAGTGCTGGTTCTCCCAAGCCTATCAGTAGTTCTAATAGAATGTTATCTACTACTGGGGCCTTGTTTTGACTTAGGTCTTTCAGAGGTCTACCAAATTCTTTACGCAGTATCATATGTCCGATTTCCTCTTCCTCTACATCCTCTTTCAATTCCATAATATTGCCCTCAAATACATCAACCTTGAACAGACCTCTATATATTCCTTTCACCTTTCTGCTTTCCCTTCTTTGCTTAGAACTGGCTTTCCATTTGAGCTCTTGATATTCATATAAGTGGTTCTCTTTTCTCCAAAGGTCTCTTTAATTTCCCTGTAGGCAGTATCTGTCTTACCTGTAGTGATAAATGCCTATACATCCTTACATTTGTCCTCTAGCCATCCTTGCTTAATCACTTTGCACTTCCTGCTTATCTCATTTTTGAGACTTTTGTATTCCTTTTTGCCTACTTCATTTATTGTATTTTTATATTTTCTTCTTTCATCAGTTAAGTTCAATATCTCTTCTGTTACCCAAGGATTTCTACTAGCCCTTGTCTTTTTACCTACTTGATCCTCTACTGCCTTTACTATTTCATCCCTCAAAGCTAACCATTCTTCTTTTACTGTATTTCGTTTCCCTGTTCTTATCAATCGTTCCTTAATGCTCTCTCTCAAACACTCTACAACCTCTGGTTCTTACAGTTTATTCAGATCCCATATCCTTAAATTCCCACATTTTTGCAGTTTCTTCAGTTTTAATCTACAGTTCATTACCAATAAATTGTGGTCAGAGTCCACATCTGCCCCTGGAAATGTCTTACAATTTAAAACCTGGTTCTTAAATCTCTGTCTTACCATTACATAATCTATCTGAAACATTACAGTGTCTCCAGGCCTCTTCCACATATACAGCCTTCTTTCATGATTTTTAAACTGTGTTAGCTATGATTAAGTTATGCTCTGTGCAAAATTCTACCAGGCGGCTTCCTCTTTCATTCCTTACTCCCATTCCATATTCACCTACAACTTTTCCTTCTCTTCCTTTTCCTACTATTGAATTCCAGTCCCCCATGACTATTAAATTTTCGTCTCCCTTCAGTATCTGAACAATTTCTTTTCACCCATCACACATTTCATCAATCTCTTTGTCGTCTGCGGAGCTAGTTGGCATATAAACTTGTACTACTGTGGTAGGTGTGGGCTTTGTGTCTATCTCGGCTACAATAATGCATTCACTATGCTGTTCATAGTAGTTTACCTGAACTCCTATTTTTTTACTCATTACTAAACCTACTCCTGCATTACCCCTATTTGATTTTGTATTTATAACCCTACGTTCACCTGGCCAGAAGTCTTGTTCCTCCTGCCACTGAACTTTACTAATTCCCACTACATCTAACTTTAACCTATCAATTTCCCTTTCTAAACTTGCTAACCTACCTACCCGTTTAAGGGATCTGACATTCGATGCTCCGATCCGTAGAACGCCAGTTTTCAATCTCCTGAAAATGATGTTCTCCTGAGTAGTCCCCACCCAGAGATCTGAATGGGGGACTATTTTATCTCTGGGATATTTTACCCAAGAGGACGTCGCCATCATTTAACCACACAATAAAGCTGCATGCCCTCAGGAAAAATTACAGCTGTAGTTTCCCCTTGCTTTCAGCCATTTGCAGTACTAGCACATCAAGGCCGGTTTGGTTAATGTTACAAGGCCAGATCAGTCAATAATCCAGACTGTTGCCCCTGCAACTACTGAAAAGGCTACTGCCCATCTTCAGGAACCACATGTTTGTCCGGCCTCTCAACAGATACTACTCCGTTGTGGTTGCACCTACAGTATGGCTATCTGTATCACTGAGGCATGCAAGCCTCCCCACCAGTGACAGGGTCCATGGTTCATGGGGGAACAATGCAGATAGGCACAAGAAAAAAACGGTCAAATAAGTAGCTTTTGGGCAGGGAGGCCTTCCTCTGAATTAGACATTTACACACACACACACACACACACACACACACGCTAATGCAAATCTAGCTCATACACACACAACCACAGACTATGGCTGTTGAGACTGTGCTCATTTCTCATGCGGGTTTGAATATTTTTTGCATTAGAGAGAGAGAGAGAGAGAGAGAGAGAGAGAGAGAGAGAGAGAGAGAGAGAGAGAGAGACAGTGTGTGTGTGTAATTTGAATGGAGGCCTTTCTGTCCAAAAGCTTACTTCTTTGACTGTCTTTTTGTTGAGCTTATCTACGATTCAACATCTCCACTGTATGGTGAATAGCAATAATACTTATCTGAACCTATGTTACTTTTGGCTCTAAGGATTCCTAAAAGAATGTATTTACCGAGAACACTTTACAGGGACACATTTGGTCTCTACCTAATCTTATGCCCAGTGTACTGTGCTCAGATTCCACTGGAACTGCTGTGAGCAACTATTGATTATGTTGTTTTGCGGATGTAGCACCTCATAACATCTCTGGTGCTCATATTGAACAAATTGTGTAAGTGGTAGTTAATAATAAAATCAATATTATACCTTTCTCATGTGTCTGACCATTTCTAAATTCATTACATTTGGAAACATTTCTACATGTCATTCTTGCATTCACAGCATTAGATTTGCACAAGGTAGCCAAAATTGGGACTAACTTTTTCCAGCATAAATCAGTTCCATATTAACACATTAGAATATCTACCAAGTTTTGCTGCCACATGATAAGCCCACACAGGACCTCTATGACTAGATTCACTTTAATTATAACCACCTAGTATATGATATTTATAATCATATTATTTATTTATAACATAAAACTCATCATTAAAGAAGATTGTGTTGGTATAAACGATCTGTCAGAATACGTCATGTAATATATGGTGAAGACATAGAAAGCTTGGGTGCTATATAACATGTGCAAATATTGTCACCTAGAATCCAGAATGAAGCACAATTACAAGAACAGTTTTGTCAACAAGAAATAACATTTCACACTGAAAGCATGTTTATTGACCATATACAAAAGTGCAGATAAATCTGAATTACTGGCACAGCAGAGAGTATTCATACTTATGTATACATAGAATATAGTACCAAGTTTTAGTATTTCATACATTAATCCTTGAACATTTCAGAAGTGACAAAGGTTAATTATAAATAATTGCTGGAAATGGGGTCGAACCAATTAGCTGATATTGCCAGCCAGCAATCACAATAACGACAGGTGATGCACGGCACACAGCATTGCTCTCCCTCCTCAAAAAAATAGTGCTCCACTGTTTGGAATGGATCATGTCTTCCTAGATCAGGATTTGTCAGTGACCCTTGGTAGATGGATTATTGTGTTCTGGCCATGTTGTCACATCCTTATCACCATGGTGATGTTCAAGTGGAGGTACTTCCAACTAGCCATCACAATTGACGAACAAGTCTTCATGTTCCTTATATCTGAAGCTCTTATCGTCACTGTCTGGATTAGGCCTGCTATAGGGCTTCATGGAAAATGACATCAATAACATGTCTGCATTTTTGTCTCTTCAGTTGTATGATGTAGGTTTTAAAACATTTTCCCCTCTATATCAGATAAAAACCAAGTCAAAATTTTAGTTGAAAAATATTAATTACTTGCAATATTCACTCATAATACTGTGATACTTGCAAAATGATAAAAAAGTTTTGGAGCAGGAAACTATAATCTGTTGAATCAAAGGGGACGATGATTGTTGGTCATATTCATATATCTTCCTGTTTGCCACAGGGTCCTGACATGACTTCTTTTTATTATTGTATATTCCTATGCGTCTGCAAGTATTTTGCTTTATAAAATATCATGTAATAACTCAATTTTTTTAACATTCTTCATTTATGCTCTTTGTAACACAGGAACTAAACTCAAACTCACTGATTACATGAGCCTTCATTTTTTACCCCAAGACAGAGAAGACTTCCCTCATTGTTGCAGCTATGATCGCCTTTAATTGACAATCAACAAAAGGTCAAGGCTTATGATATAATTACGGTTACATAATACAAATGATTTTGCCACAAGATACATGTTCAACTGTACTTGACATTTTAAATTAATATGATTATAGTGATGATATTTTATCAACACTTTCTTTTTTTATAAAATTGCCAGACTTTTCTCATACAACATATTTTAAAATTTTTTTTTATTTACTTTGGGTTTTGATATTTGGCCAACAAAATAGCATTTTAATCAATTTTGTAATAGCCCCTCCTGCACAGGTATAAACATGCCTAACAAATTTCATGGATTGCAGTACAGATCAGTGTATGGTGAATAACATTTACAGTCCTTATCTTGGGTGTCAATGATCTGTGTGCCAGTTGGCTTGCTTTTCCAGTTCTGATAATGAGCTGTTTGATGTAATCATCTTCAGCATCATCAGATTTAAATGAAACAACATACCCATTGTTGTTTCTGCCTCCTAACTATGGCTGAGAACAAACAAAGTCAAAACTTTAATGCCTTGTTTTGCTGTGTTGTATGCAAATGTTGTGACAGATAGTACCATAACCTCTCTCTTTGGTTGATTTTCAAACACATTAGGACCATATCTGCCAACAGCTTATTAAAACATTCCATAAGACCATTTGTCTGTGTAAGGCTGGCAGTTGTCATATTGTGGATGATATTGCATTGTGAAATCAATGCTTCACAATTGCAAAATATGTATCGGAATTAGATATACATCCTAAACTCCTTCCCTCCCCCTTCCACTCTCTTTCCATCTCCTCCATGCCCTATTTCTGTCCATCTTTTCCTTCTCCTCCACCCTCTCGCTCTCTGCGCATCTCCTCCTTCGTCACTCTTGCTCCATCCCCTACTCCCTCTCTCCCTCTGACCATCTCCTACAACCCCCCCCCCCCCCCCCCCGACAGGTCCGTTTCCTCCACTCTCTCCACTCCTCCACTCCCCCCCTCTTTCTCTGACTTTGAGCCAGCTTTATTTTTATTTCAAACAAAATATTGATTGGAGTTTGAAATCACTTAAAATGAATGGTTAAATCAGTTGGGATCATTGGTACATGCAATAGGATAGAGATCTCTCCAGTGGCTAGATCTGTGAGGATAATAGCTTCAGTGACAGTATTTCACATATTTTAAATCTGTGAATGGATAGGTTAGAAAGTTCCAGACAATTCAGATTCCATAGTATTATTCTAACCTAAACCAATAAGCCATAAATACAGCTTTCTTATTTTCTCTAAAACTAAAGGTGAGGAAGAAAACAAAACAGCACATAGCTGTGTGTACATTTTTCTTTAAAATTATGTATAAGGTGAAACAATATATATGGGATAAACATTTCTATTAAGGTTCACATGCCCTGCTATCATATTTAAAACTGACTGGAAGAAAGGAAACAAAACCATATTTAAAGAAATATGTAGTCCATGTCCATCTGAATGCTAACTAGAGCATCTGTAAGATGATGTAACTTACCAAACGAAAGGGTTGGTATGTTGACAGAGACACTAGCAAACACACTCACACACACACACACACACACACACACACACACACACACACACACACACACACAAAATTCAAGCTTTTGCAACCCACGGTTGCTTCATCAGGAAAGAGGGAAGGAGAGGGAAAGACGAAAGGATGTGGGTTTTAAGGGATAGGGTAAGGAGTCATTCCAATCCCGGGTTGCGGAAAGACTTACCTTAGGGGGAAAAAAGGACAGGTATACACTCGCACACACACACATATCCATCCGTACATATACAGACACAAGTAGACATATGTAAACGCAAAGAGTTTGGGCAGAGATGTCAGTCAAGGCGGAAGTACAGAGGCATCAGTAAAAAGGAGAAGGTGAATACAAAGTGAAACTACTTGCACAAACAAAAAGAGAAAGTAAGACGACAGAAAAGATTTCAAAATGCAACAGTGACAATAACAAATGTAATAGTTGGGTTCAAATTGATGATATGAATATAATAGAGGGAAACATTCCACGTGGGAAAATATATTTAAAAACAAAGATGATGTAACTTACCAAATGAAAATGTTGGTACATTGATAGAAACAATAACAAACACAAACACACACATGAAATTCAAGCTTTCGCAACCCATGGTTGCTTCATCAGAAAAGAGGGAAAGATGAAAGGATGTGGGTTTTAAGGGAGAGGGTAAGGAGTAATTCAAATCCCGGGAGTGGAAAGACTTACCTTAGGGGGAGGAAAGGACAGGTATACACTCGCACACACACACATATCCATCCACATAGGCAGACATATGTAAAGACAAAGAGGTTGGGCAGAGATGTCAGTCGAGGCGGAAGTACAGAGGCAGAGATGTTGTTGAAAGACAGGTGAGGTATGAGCGGCGGCAAATTGAAATTAGAAATTAGCGGAGATTGAGGCCTGGCGGATAACGAGAAGAGAGTATACTCTGAAGGGCAAGTTCCCATCTCCAGAGTTCTGACAGGTTGGTGTTAGTGGGAAGTATCCAGATAACCCGGACGGTGTAACACTGTGCCAAGATGTGCTGGCCGTGCACCAAGGCATGTTAAGCACAGGGTGATCCTCATTACCAACAAACACTGTCTGCCTGTGTCCATTCATGCGAATGGACAGTTTGTTGCTGGTCATTCCCACATAGAAAGCTTCACAGTGTAGGTAGGTCAGTTGGTAAATCACGTGGGTGCTTTCACACGTGGCTCTGCCTTCGATCGTGTACACCTTCCGCGTTACAGGACTGGAGTAGGCAGTGGTGGGAGAGTGCATGGGACAGGTTTTACACCAGGGGCGGTTACAAGGGTAGGAGCCAGAGGGTAGGGAAGGTGGTTTGGGGATTTCATAGGGATGAACCAAGAGGTTACGAAGGTTAGGTGGATGGCGGAAAGACACTCTTGGTGGTGTGGGGAGGATTTCATGAAGGATGGATCTCATTTCGGGGCAGGATTTGAGGAAGTCATATCCCTGCTGGGGAGCCACATTCAGAGTCTGATCCAGTCCCAGAAAGTATCCTGTCACAAGTGGGGCAGTTTTAGGGTTCTTCTGTGGGAGGGTCTGGGTTTGAGGGGATGAGGAAGTGGCTCTGGTAATTTACTTCTGTACCAGGTCAGGAGGATAGTTGCGGGATGCGAAAGCTGTTTTCAGGTTGTTGGTGTAATGGTTCAGGGATTCCGGACTGGAGCAGATTCGTTTGTCACGAAGACCTAGGCTGTAGGAAAGGGACTTTGATGTGGAATGGGTGGCAGCTGTCATAATGGAGGTACTGCGGCTTGTTGGTGGGTTTAATGTGGACGGACGTGTGAAGCTGGCCATTGGACAGGTGGAGGTCAACGTCAAGGAAAGTGGCATGGGATTTGGAGTAGGACCAGGTGAATCTGATGGTGGGTTTGATGTGGACGGACGTGTGAAGCTGGCCATTGGACAGGTGAAGGTCAACTTCAAGGAAAGTGGCATGGGATTTGGAGTAGGACCAGGTGAATCTGATGGAACCAAAGGAGTTGAGGTTGGAGAGGAAATTCTGGAGTTCTTCTTCACTGTGAGTCCAGATCATGAAAATGTCATCAATAAATCTGTACCAAACTTTGGGTTGGCAGGCCTGGGTAACCAAGAAGGCTTCCTCTAAGCAACCCATGAATAGGTTGGTGTACGAGGGGGCCATCCTGGTACCCATGGCTGTTCCCTTTAATTGTTGGTATGTCTGGCCTTCGAAAGTGAAGAAGTTGTGGGTCAGGATGAAGCTGGCTAAGGTAATGAGGAAAGAGGTTTTAGGTAGGGTGGCAGGTGACCGGCGTGAAAGGAAGTGCTCCATCGCAGTGAGGCGCTGGACATGCGGAATATTTGTGTATAAGGAAGTGGCATCAATGGTTACAAGGATGGTTTCTGGAGGTAACAGATTGGGTAAGGATTCCAGGCGTTTGAGAAAGTGGTTGGTGTCTTTGATGAATGATGGGAGACTGCATGTAATGGGTTGAAGGTGTTGATCTACGTAGGCAGAGATACGTTCTGTGGGGGCTTGGTAACCAGCTACAATGGGACGGGCGGGATGATTGGGTTTGTGAATTTTAGGAAGAAGGTAGAAGGTAGGGGTGCGGGGTGTTGGTGGGGTCAGGAGGTTGATGGAGTCAGGTGAAAGGTTTTGTAGGGGGCCTAAGGTTCTGAGGATTCCTTGAAGCTCCGCCTGGACATCAGGAATGGGATTACCTTGGCAAACTTTGTATGTAGTGTTGTCTGAAAGCTGACGCAGTCCCTCAGCCACATACTCCCGACGATCAGGTACCACGGTTGTGGAACCCTTGTCCGCCGGAAGAATGACGATGGATCGGTCAGCCTTCACATCACGGATAGCCTGGGCTTCAGCAGTGGTGATGTTGGGAGTAGGATTAAGGTTTTTTAAGAATGGTTGAGAGGCAAGGCTGGAAGTCAGAAATTCCTGGAAAGTTTGGAGAGGGTGATTTTGAGGAGGAGGAGGTGGGTCCTGCTGTGATGGAGGACGGAACTGTTCCAGGCAGGGTACAATTTGGATAGTGTCTTGGGGAGTTGGATCATTAGAAGTAGGATTAGGATCATTTTTCTTCATGGCAAAGTGATATTTCCAGCAGAGAGTACGGGTGTAGGACAGTAAATCTTTGACAAGGGCTGTTTGGTTGAATCTGGGAGTGGGGCTGAAGGTGAGGCCTTTGGATAGGACAGAGGTTTCGGATTGGGAGAGAGGTCTGGAGGAAAGGTTAACTACTGAATTAGGGTGTTGTGGTTCCAGATTGTGTTGATTGGAATTTTGAGGTTTTGGGGGGACTGGAGCTGGAAGTGGGAGGTTGAGTAGATGGGAGAGACTGGGTCTGTGTGCAATGAGAGGAGGTTGAGGTTTGCTGGAAAGGTTGTGAAGGGTGAGTGAGTTGCCTTTCCAGAAGTGTGAAACCAGAAGATTGGATAGTTTTTTGAGGTGGAGGGTGGGATGCTGTTCTAATTTGCGGTCGGCCTGTAGGAGTATGCTCTGAACAGCCGGTGTGGATGTGGGAGAGGAAAGACTGAGGACTTTTATTAAGGATAGGAGTTGACGGGTGTGTTCATTAGCTGAGTTGATGTGTGTCTGTGTCTGTGTATGTGCAGATGGATATGTGTGTGTATGCGAGTGTATGCCTGTTCTTTTTTCCCCCTAAGGTAAGTCTTTCCGCAACCCGGGATTGGAATGACTCCTTACCCTATCCCTTAAAACCCACATCCTTTTGTCTTTCCCTCTCCTTCCCTCTTTCCTGACGAAGCAACCGCTGGTTGCGAAAGCTTGAATTTAGTGTGTATGTTTGTGTTTGTTGTCTATTGACCTGCCAGCACTTTCGTTTGGTAAATCACATCATCTTTGTTTTTAGATATATTTTTCCCACGTGGAATGTTTCCCCCTATTATATATATATATATATAATGGAAGGAAACATTCCACATGGGAAAAATTATATATAAAAACAAAGATGAGGTGACTTACCGAACAAAAGCGCTGGCAGGTCGATAGACACACAAACAAACACAAACATACACACAAAATTCAAGCTTTCACAACAAACTGTTGCCTCATCAGGAAAGAGGGAAGGAGAGGGGAAGACGAAAGGAAGTGGGTTTTAAAGGAGAGGGTAAGGAGTCATTCCAATCCCGGGAGCAGATTGACTTACCTTAGGGGGAAAAAAGGACAGGTATACACTCGCACTCACGCACATATCCATCCACACATACAGACACAAGCAGACATATTTAAAATATATATATATATATATATATATATATATATATAATGGAAGGAAACATTCCACGTGGGAATTATATATATATATATATATATATATATATATATATATATATATATATATATATATATATATATATATATATATATATATATATATATATAATAGAGAGAAACATTCCACGTGGGAAAAATATATCTAAAAAGAAAGATGATGAAACTTACCAGACAAAAGCGCTGGCAGGTCGATAGACACACAAACAAACACAAACATACACACAAAATTCTAGCTTTCGCAACCAATGGTTGCCTCGTCAGGAAAGAGGGAAGGAGAAGGAAAGACAAAAGGATATGGGTTTTAAGGGAGAGGGTAAGGAGTCATTCCAATCCCGGGAGCGGAAAGACTTACCTTAGGGGGAAAAAAGGACAGGTATACACTCGCACACACACACATATCCATCCACACATACACAGACATAAGCAGACATTTGTAAAGGCAAAGAGTTTGGGCAGAGATGTCAGTCGGGGCGGATGTACAGAGGCAAAGATGAAGTTGAAAGACAGGTGAGGTATGAGCGGCGGCAAATTGAAATTAGAAATTAGCGGAGATTGAGGCCTGGCGGATAGCGAGAAGAAAGGATATGCTGAAGGGCAAGTTCCCATCTCCGGAGTTCTGACAGGTTGGTGTTAGTGGGAAGTATCCAGATAACCCGGACGGTGTAACACTGTGCCAAGATGTGCTGGCCGTGCACCAAGGCATGTTTAGCCACAGGGTGATCCTCATTACCAACAAACACTGTCTGCCTGTGTCCATTCATGCGAATGGACAGTTTGTTGCTGGTCATTCCCACATAGAACGCTTCACAGTGTAGGCAGGTCAGTTGGTAAATCACGTGGGTGCTTTCACACGTGGCTCTGCCTTTGATCGTGTACACCTTCCGGGTTACAGGACTGGAATAGGTGGTGGTGGGAGGGTGCATGGGACAGGTTTTACACCGGGGGCGGTTACAGGGGTAGGAGCCAGAGGGTAGGGAGGGTGGTTTAGGGATTTCATAGGGATGAACTAAGAGGTTGCGAAGGTTAGGTGGACGGCGGAAAGACACTCTTGGTGGAGTGGGGAGGATTTCATGAAGGATGGATCTCATTTCAGGGCAGGATTTGAGGAAGTCGTATCCCTGCTGGAGAGCCACATTCAGAATCTGATCCAGTCCCGGAAAGTATCCTGTCACAAGTGGGGCACTTTTGGGGTTCTTCTGTGGACGGTTCCGGGTTTGAGGAGATGAGGATGTGGCTCTGGTTATTTGCTTCTGTACCAGGTCGGGAGGGTAGTTACGGGATGCAAAAGCTGTTTTCAGGTTGTTGGTGTAATGGTTCAAGGATTCCGAACTGGAGCAGATTCGTTTGCCACGAAGACCTAGGCTGTAGGGAAGGGACCGTTTGATGTGGAATGGGTGGCAGCTGTCATAATGGAGGTACTGTTGCTTGTTGGTGGGTTTAATGTGGACGGACGTGTGAAGCTGGCCATTGGACAGGTGGAGGTCAACGTCAAGGAAAGTGGCATGGGATTTGGAGTAGGAACAGGTGAATCTAATGGAACCAAAGGAGTTGAGGTTGGAGAGGAAATTCTGGAGTTCTTCTTCACTGTGAGTCCAGATCACGAAAATGTCATCAATAAATCTGTACCAAACTTCGGGTTGGCAGGCCTGGGTAACCAGGAAGGCTTCCTCTAAGCGACCCATGAATAGGTTGGCATACGAGGGGGCCATCCTGGTACCCATGGCTGTTCCCTTTAATTGTTGGTATGTCTGGCCTTCAAAAGTGAAGAAGTTGTGGGTCAGGATGAAGCTGGCTAAGGTAATGAGGAAAGAGGTTTTAGGTAGGGCGGCAGGTGATCGGCGTGTAAGGAAGTGCTCCATCGCAGCGAGGCCCTGGACATGCGAATATTTGTGTATAAGGAAGTGGCATCAATGGTTACAAGGATGGTTTCCGGGGGTAACAGACTGGGTAGGGATTCCAGGCGTTTGAGAAAGTGGTTGGTGTCTTTGATGAAGGATGGGAGACTGCATGTAATGGGTTGAAGGTGTTGATCTACGTAGGCAGAGATGCGTTCGGTGGGGGCTTGGTAACCAGCTACAATGGGACGGCCGGGATGATTGGGTTTGTGAATTTTGGGAAGAAGGTAGAAGGTAGGGGTGCGGGGTGTTGGTGGGGTCAGGAGGTTGATGGAGTCGGGTGAAAGGTTTTGTAGGGGGCCTAAGGTTCTGAGGATTCCTTGAAGCTCCGCCTGGACATCAGGAATGGGATTTCCTTGGCAAACTTTGTAAGTAGTGTTGTCTGAAAGCTGACGCAGTCCCTCAGCCACATACTCCCGACGATCAAGTACCACAGTTGTGGAACCCTTGTCCGCCGGAAGAATGACGATGGATCGGTCAGCCTTCAGATCACGGATAGCCTGGGCTTCAGCAGTGGTGATGTTGGGAGTAGGATTAAGGTTTTTTAAGAAGGATTGAGAGGCAAGGCTGGAAGTCAGAAATTCCTGGAAGGTTAGGAGAGGGTGATTTTGAGGAAGAGGAGGTGGGTCCCGCTGTGACGGAGGACGGAACTGTTCCAGGCATGGTTCAATTTGGATAGTGTCTTGGGGAGTTGGATCATTAGGAGTAGGATTAGGATCATTTTTCTTCGTGGCAAAGTGATATTTCCAGCAGAGAGTACGGGTGTAGGACAGTAAATCTTTGACGAGGGCTGTTTGGTTAAATCTGGGAGTGGGGCTGAAGGTGAGGCCTTTGGATAGGACAGAGGTTTCGGATTGGGAGAGAGGTTTGGAGGAAAGGTTAACTACTGAATTGGGGTGTTGTGGTTCCAGATTGCGTTGATTGGAATTTTGAGGTTTTGGGGGGACTGGAGCTGGAAGTGGGAGGTTGAGTAGATGGGAGAGACTGGGTCTGTGTGCAATGAGAGGAGGTTGAGGTTTGCTGGAAAGGTTGTGAAGGGTGAGTGAGTTGCCTTTCCAGAAGTGGGAAACCAGAAGATTGGATAGTTTTTTGAGGTGGAGGGTGGGATGCTGTTCTAATTTGCGGTCGGCCTGTAGGAGTATGCTCTGAACAGCCGGTGTGGATGTGGGAGAGGAAAGACTGAGGACTTTTATTAAGGATAGGAGTTGACTATCCAATCTCCTGGTTTCCCACCTCCGGAAAGGCAACTCACTCACCCTTCACAACCTTTCCAGCAAACCTCAACCTCCTCTCATTGCACACAAACCCAGTCTCTCCCATCTACTCAATCTCCCACTTCCAGCTCCACTCCCTCCAAAACCTCAAAATTCCAATCAACGCAATCTGGAACCACAACACCCCAATTCAGTAGTTAACCTTTCCTCCAAACCTCTTTCCCAATCCGAAACCTCTGTCCTATCCAAAGGCCTCACCTTCAGCCCCACTCCCAGATTTAACCAAACAGCCCTCGTCAAAGATTTACTGTCCTACACCCGTACTCTCTGCTGGAAATATCACTTTGCCACGAAGAAAAATGATCCTAATCCTACTCCTAATGATCCAACTCCCCAAGACACTATCCAAATTGAACCATGCCTGGAACAGTTCCGTCCTCCGTCACAGCGGGACCCACCTCCTCTTCCTCAAAATCACCCTCTCCTAACCTTCCAGGAATTTCTGACTTCCAGCCTTGCCTCTCAATCCTTCTTAAAAAACCTTAATCCTACTCCCAACATCACCACTGCTGAAGCCCAGGCTATCCGTGATCTGAAGGCTGACCGATCCATCGTCATTCTTCCGGCGGACAAGGGTTCCACAACTGTGGTACTTGATCGTCGGGAGTATGTGGCTGAGGGACTGCGTCAGCTTTCAGACAACACTACTTACAAAGTTTGCCAAGGAAATCCCATTCCTGATGTCCAGGCGGAGCTTCAAGGAATCCTCAGAACCTTAGGCCCCCTACAAAACCTTTCACCCGACTCCATCAACCTCCTGACCCCACCAACACCCCGCACCCCTACCTTCTACCTTCTTCCCAAAATTCACAAACCCAATCATCCCGGCCGTCCCATTGTAGCTGGTTACCAAGCCCCCACCGAACGCATCTCTGCCTACGTAGATCAACACCTTCAACCCATTACATGCAGTCTCCCATCCTTCATCAAAGACACCAACCACTTTCTCAAACGCCTGGAATCCCTACCCAGTCTGTTACCCCCGGAAACCATCCTTGTAACCATTGATGCCACTTCCTTATACACAAATATTCGCATGTCCAGGGCCTCGCTGCGATGGAGCACTTCCTTACACGCCGATCACCTGCCGCCCTACCTAAAACCTCTTTCCTCATTACCTTAGCCAGCTTCATCCTGACCCACAACTTCTTCACTTTTGAAGGCCAGACATACCAACAATTAAAGGGAACAGCCATGGGTACCAGGATGGCCCCCTCGTATGCCAACCTATTCATGGGTCGCTTAGAGGAAGCCTTCCTGGTTACCCAGGCCTGCCAACCCGAAGTTTGGTACAGATTTATTGATGACATTTTCGTGATCTGGACTCACAGTGAAGAAGAACTCCAGAATTTCCTCTCCAACCTCAACTCCTTTGGTTCCATTAGATTCACCTGTTCCTACTCCAAATCCCATGCCACTTTCCTTGACGTTGACCTCCACCTGTCCAATGGCCAGCTTCACACGTCCGTCCACATTAAACCCACCAACAAGCAACAGTACCTCCATTATGACAGCTGCCACCCATTCCACATCAAACGGTCCCTTCCCTACAGCCTAGGTCTTCGTGGCAAACGAATCTGCTCCAGTCCGGAATCCTTGAACCATTACACCAACAACCTGAAAACAGCTTTTGCATCCCGTAACTACCCTCCCGACCTGGTACAGAAGCAAATAACCAGAGCCACATCCTCATCTCCTCAAACCCGGAACCGTCCACAGAAGAACCCCAAAAGTGCCCCACTTGTGACAGGATACTTTCCGGGACTGGATCAGATTCTGAATGTGGCTCTCCAGCAGGGATACGACTTCCTCAAATCCTGCCCTGAAATGAGATCCATCCTTCATGAAATCCTCCCCACTCCACCAAGAGTGTCTTTCCGCCGTCCACCTAACCTTCGCAACCTCTTAGTTCATCCCTATGAAATCCCTAAACCACCCTCCCTACCCTCTGGCTCCTACCCCTGTAACCGCCCCCGGTGTAAAACCTGTCCCATGCACCCTCCCACCACCACCTATTCCAGTCCTGTAACCCGGAAGGTGTACACGATCAAAGGCAGAGCCACGTGTGAAAGCACCCACGTGATTTACCAACTGACCTGCCTACACTGTGAAGCGTTCTATGTGGGAATGACCAGCAACAAACTGTCCATTCGCATGAATGGACACAGGCAGACAGTGTTTGTTGGTAATGAGGATCACCCTGTGGCTAAACATGCCTTGGTGCACGGCCAGCACATCTTGGCACAGTGTTACACCGTCCGGGTTATCTGGATACTTCCCACTAACACCAACCTGTCAGAACTCCGGAGATGGGAACTTGCCCTTCAGCATATCCTTTCTTCTCGCTATCCGCCAGGCCTCAATCTCCGCTAATTTCTAATTTCAATTTGCCGCCGCTCATACCTCACCTGTCTTTCAACTTCATCTTTGCCTCTGTACATCCGCCCCGACTGACATCTCTGCCCAAACTCTTTGCCTTTACAAATGTCTGCTTATGTCTGTGTATGTGTGGATGGATATGTGTGTGTGTGCGAGTGTATACCTGTCCTTTTTTCCCCCTAAGGTAAGTCTTTCCGCTCCCGGGATTGGAATGACTCCTTACCCTCTCCCTTAAAACCCATATCCTTTTGTCTTTCCTTCTCCTTCCCTCTTTCCTGACGAGGCAACCATTGGTTGCGAAAGCTAGAATTTTGTGTGTATGTTTGTGTTTGTTTGTGTGTCTATCGACCTGCCAGCGCTTTTGTCTGGTAAGTTTCATCATCTTTCTTTTTATATATATATATATATATATATATATATATATATATATATATATATATATATATATCCCAATGTGTGTGTGTGTGTGTGTGCGAGTGTATACCCGTCCTTTTTTCCCCCTAAGGTAAGTCTTTCCGCTCCCAGGATTGGAATGACTCCTTACCCTCTCCCTTAAAACCCACTTCCTTTCGTCTTTCCCTCTCCTTCCCTCTTTCCTGATGAGGCAACAGTTTGTTGCGAAATCTTGAATTTTGTGTGTATGTATGTGTCTGTTTGTGTTTCTATCGACCTGCCAGCACTTTCGTATGGTAAGTCACATCATCTTTGTTTTTATATATATATATATATATATATATATATATATATATATATATATATATATATATTTTTATTTTTTTATTTTTTTTTATTTTTTTTTTGTGTTCGTGTGGGTGTGTGTGTGTGTGGGTGATGAAATTTTCAAGACTTTTGCTAACAACATTTCACCTTTATTTATTATATATACTTTTATGTGTGATATATATTAAAAATATATAGCCTATTTGTATTTGAATGTTTATTAGAGCATTGTTTAAAAATTTAAGTAAATTAGCCAAGATCTTTTGGAGATATTTGGAAATAACATTAAACAAAGTTTTGTCTTTTTATATTAGTGTAAATAGGTACATAAATTTGTAAATTATATATATAGCCTTTGTCTGTCCAAATGTTTCTTAGAGAAACCTGTAAAAATTTGAAGTAATCTGTCAGGAACTTTCTGAGATTATTAGAAACAATGTTTCCTCTTTATATATTATTTATATATCTGAGTAAAAATTTGAAGTAAATTGGTCAAGTACTTTTCAAGATTTTTGGTGATGATGTTAAACAATGAGTTGTCTTTATGTAGAAGTAAAGATAAATTGGACAGAAATCAAAATGTTATCATAGGCTGTAGGGAGCACAAGTAATTTGAAGTTGTGGCCATCCAGAATCACCTAGTCCAGCCATCATTATGAACTTTAGCCATCACAATAAGACACAATCATACTCACTAACAGCTGCATAAGCCCTCCATTGCCTCTCAGGCATCACCCTTGCCTCCGATTATACAGCAGAATGGCACCCATGCTCATGCTCATCCAGTGCTGCAACTACAACCCACAAGGAGTGATCTTGTGGAGATTGAGGTACACACCACACTCAGCTATGACCTCCTCTCTTACACAGGTAATTGGAAGTAGGGAGGCAGGCCTCAGCACTGGCCTCCCAAAAAAAGTGGCCAAGTGCCACCCGCAATATTGCCTATAAATGGCACGGGTGTCATCACCATACTTGTCTCCCCCCCCCCTCCCCCTTCCGGCTCCCCACCCAAGATGCAGACTGTTGACTTGGATGTCAGGCAAAGCACTGACCAGACCACTTCCAGCCTGCCATAATACTGGCTAATGGGGGGAGATATTGTATACTCATCTGGCAATGATGAAGATGCAGACATGTTTGATCTGCCACCAAATGAGGATATTGATATGACCCTAATAAGGCATATTGCTGGGAGGTAGAGCCTTATGGAGGCTATGCCCAGTTGTAGAAGCTACTGCTGAAAATGATTGTATTGGGCAAACCAGCCAGCCTATAAAGTCCAGCACAGTGTACATTATAGCAGATGACTCCACTTTATGAAGCTGTTTGGAATGCACCGCACTTACAGCCTCATTGTGTACTTAGATTTTGCTTTAGATTTCTCTTTAGATGGCTAACACTGTAATGTTGATGGATTTTATTGTGTTTATAGAATGACTGACTTGCAGGTTCCCTTTTGAAGTCATGCATCCCTGTCTCCTGGTACAAATTCTGAATGTAATCCTTACATTCTGCATCTAATCCATCAGGCTTTAGTGGGTGTAGACTAGCACATACTTTTGCAGAACTTTCATTCAGCACATGTAATGGACAGTTTTTGTTTGTATCTTGTGGGATACAGAAATTATACAAAGGCAGTGAATCACTGAGCATGATGATGCAATGTGGCTTTCACATAAATATTCACAAGTTGCTCTGTGGAATGCAGCACAAAACAGTATATGGGTTTAAAATAGAACCATTAATAATGTTGACAGAAATATTTGAGATTCAAAACAAAAATTTGTCCAGCTTTAACTATGACTGAATTTTTGTTGGAATTCAAGAGTAACCTGGAGGCATAAGCAATTCTTCTTTCATAGCCTTCTGCATGTTTGACATTCAAGTCTGATACTTTAGACCATCTGAGTTCAATATCAAGAGACAGTATCAACCTCCATATCTCACCTCTTACAATTTTCTGTGTTACTGATGTGTGGTGCTGAAGGTCTGTGTTACCGATGTGTGGTGCTGAAGGTCTTCCATGAAATTTAGCCATTCAGTTAGTTATATCCATATTTTGTCAATCATAATTTCAATCTCTGCCTATCATATGGAACAAGTCAATTTTACATTTACATTTCCATGTGCTGCAGTTACTCCATTAGGTTTTATAATAATACTTGCATCATCAGCATAAATATATTTCTCCTTATTGAGTTATGATGGAATATCATCCATATATATCAAGAACAAGAGTGGATCCAATATCAACACCTGTGATATACCCTTGATGGTTAATCCCCATTCTGAAGATACTGTTTTATTGTGCACACTCCCTGTGCTTCTTAATACAATACTCTGCAAAATCTTAATAATACAATACAAAAATCTGTTACCTACAACACCTCTGATAGCATTATGTTTCAGCTTCAATAGGAGAACACTTCGAACTGCACGATCAAATGATTTTCACCAGTCACATCACAGAAAATTCATGAACTGAAAAGTAACACATTCTGTGATATGGGTCTTGAAAATACACTCCTGGAAATTGAAATAAGAACACCGTGAATTCATTGTCCCAGGAAGGGGAAACTTTATTGACACATTCCTGGGGTCAGATACATCACATGATCACACTGACAGAACCACAGGCACATAGACACAGGCAACAGAGCATGCACAATGTCGGCACTAGTACAGTGTATATCCACCTTTCGCAGCAATGCAGGCTGCTATTCTCCCATGGAGACGATCGTAGAGATGCTGGATGTAGTCCTGTGGAACGGCTTGCCATGCCATTTCCACCTGGCGCCTCAGTTGGACCAGCGTTCGTGCTGGACGTGCAGACCGCGTGAGACGACGCTTCATCCAGTCCCAAACATGCTCAATGGGGGACAGATCCGGAGATCTTGCTGGCCAGGGTAGTTGACTTACACCTTCTAGAGCACGTTGGGTGGCACGGGATACATGCGGACGTGCATTGTCCTGTTGGAACAGCAAGTTCCCTTGCCGGTCTAGGAATGGTAGAACGATGGGTTCGATGACGGTTTGGATGTACCGTGCACTATTCAGTGTCCCCTCGACGATCACCAGTGGTGTACGGCCAGTGTAGGAGATCGCTCCCCACACCATGATGCCGGGTGTTGGCCCTGTGTGCCTCGGTCGTATGCAGTCCTGATTGTGGCGCTCACCTGCACGGCGCCAAACACGCATACGACCATCATTGGCACCAAGGCAGAAGCGACTCTCATCGCTGAAGACGACACGTCTCCATTCGTCCCTCCATTCACGCCTGTCGCGACACCACTGGAGGCGGGCTGCACGATGTTGGGGCGTGAGCGGAAAACGGCCTAACGGTGTGCGGGACCGTAGCCCAGCTTCATGGAGACGGTTGCGAATGGTCCTCGCCGATACCCCAGGAGCAACAGTGTCCCTAATTTGCTGGGAAGTGGCGGTGCGGTCCCCTACGGCACTGCGTAGGATCCTACGGTCTTGGCGTGCATCCGTGCGTCGCTGCGGTCCGGTCCCAGGTCGACGGGCACGTGCACCTTCCGCCGACCACTGGCGACAACATCGATGTACTGTGGAGACCTCACGCCCCACGTGTTGAGCAATTCGGCGGTACGTCCACCCGGCCTCCCGCATGCCCACTATACGCCCTCGCTCAAAGTCCGTCAACTGCACATACGGTTCACGTCCACGCTGTCGCGGCATGCTACCAGTGTTAAAGACTGCGATGGAGCTCCGTATGCCACGGCAAACTGGCTGACACTGACGGCGGCGGTGCACAAATGCTGCGCAGCTAGCGCCATTCGACGGCCAACACCGCGGTTCCTGGTGTGTCCGCTGTGCCGTGCGTGTGATCATTGCTTGTACACCCCTCTCGCAGTGTCCGGAGCAAGTATGGTGGGTCTGACACACCGGTGTCAATGTGTTCTTTTTTCCATTTCCAGGAGTGTATAATGTTTTCCCACACCTTCAAGGAGAACACAACTAGCAAGACAGGTCATACTAATTAATATACACTACTGGTCATTAAAATTGCTACACCATGAAGATGATGTGCTGCAGATGTGAAATTTAACTGACAAGAAGAAGATGCTGTGATATGCAAATGATTAGCTTTTCAGA
Source organism: Schistocerca americana (assembly GCF_021461395.2). Classification (NCBI taxonomy): domain Eukaryota; kingdom Metazoa; phylum Arthropoda; class Insecta; order Orthoptera; family Acrididae; genus Schistocerca; species Schistocerca americana. Next base: position 258,539,373 of record NC_060126.1, read on the forward strand.
GCATTCACACAAGGTTGGTGCCGGTGGCGACACCTACAACATGCTGACATGAGGAAAGTTTCCAACCGATTTCTCATACACAAACAGCAGTTGACCGGCGTTGCCTGGTGAAACGTTGTTGTGATGCCTCGTGTAAGTAGGAGAAATGCGTACCATCATGTTTCCGACTTTGATAAAGGTCGGATTGTAGCCTATCGTAACTGCGGTTTATCGTACCGCGACATTGTTGCTCGCATTGGTCGAGATCCAATACTGTTAGCAGAATATGTAATCGCTGGTTTCAGGAGGGTAATACGGAATGCCAAGCTGGATCCCAATGGCCTCGTTTCACTAGCAGTCGAGATGACAGGCATCTTATCCGCATGGCTGTAACGGATCGTGCACCCACTCTTGATCCCTGAGTCAACAGATGGGGCTGTTTGCAAGACAACAACCATCTGCACAAACAGTTTGATGACATTTGCAGCAGCATGGACTATCAGCTCGGAGACCATGGCTGTGGTTACCCTTGACGCTGCATCACAGACAGGAGCACCTACGATGGTGTACTCAACGACGAACCTGGGTGCACAAATGGCAAAACATCATTTTTTCGGATGAATCCAGGTTCTGTTTACAGCATCATGATGGTCGCATCTGTGTTTGGCGACATTGTGGTGAGCGCACATTGGAAGTGTGTATTCGTCATCGCCATACTGGCGTATCACCCGGCGTGATGGTATGGGGTGCAATTGGTTACATGTCTCGGTCACCTCTTGTTCACATCAACGATGAACCTGGGTGCACAAATGGCAAAACATCATTTTTTCGGATGAATCCAGGTTCTGTTTACAGCATCATGATGGTCGCATCTGTGTTTGGCGACATTGTGGTGAGCGCACATTGGAAGTGTGTATTCGTCATCGCCATACTGGTGTATCATCCGGCGTGATGGTATGGGGTGCAATTGGTTACATGTCTCGGTCACCTCTTGCTCACATCAACAACGAACCTGGGTGCACAAATGGCAAAACATCATTTTTTCGGATGAATCCAGGTTCTGTTTACAGCATCATGATGATCGCATCTGTGTTTGGCGACATTGTGGTGAGCGCACATTGGAAGTGTGTATTCGTCATCGCCATACTGGCGTATCACCCGGCGTGATGGTATGGGGTGCAATTGGTTACATGTCTCGGTCACCTCTTGTTCACATCAACGACACTTTGAACAGTGGACGTTACATTTCAGATGTGTTATGACCCATGGCTCTATACTTCATTTGATCCCTGCGAAAGACTACATTTCAGAAGGATAATGCACGACTGCATGTTGCAGGTCCTGTACGGGCCTTTCTGGATTCAGAAAATGTTCGACTGCTGCCCTGGCCAGCACATTCTCCAGATCTCTCACCAATTGGAAATGTCTGGTCAATGGTGGCCGAGCAACTGGCTCACCACAATATGCCAATCACTACTGTTGATGAATTGTGGTATCATGTTGGAGCTGCATGGGCAGCTGTACCCATACATGCTGTCCGAGCTCTCGTTGACTCAATGCCCAGGCGTATCAAGGCCGTTATTACTCCCTAAGATGGTTGTTCTGGGACTGATTTCTCAGTATCTATGCACCCAAGTTGCGTGAAAATGTAATCACATGTCAGTTCTAGTATAATATATTTGTCCATTGAGTACCCGTTTATCATCTGCATTTCTTCTTGGTGTAGCAATTTTAATGGCCAGTAGTGTATGTCCTTTCTCCAAAGATCTCTTTAATTTTCCAGTAAGTGACAATTATCTTTCCTCTGGTCATGCATGGTCCTACAGCCATGCATTTATCCTCTAGCCATTCCTATTTAGCCAGTTCACATTTTTTGTCAAATTCATTTTTTTTACCATCTGCATTTCCTTTTTATTTAATGTATTTTCATATCTTCTCCTTTCATCAATCAGATTCAATTGTCCTGTATAAATTATGGGCACTTCATGCTTAAAGCACATTTATGTAGCATGCGTGAATGTACAGATGAAGTTGAACTGTCTGCCTCATCGGAGAATGTTCCTGTTTTCACAGACATAGAATGTTATAGAAAATAACAATTTTCCAAAAATAAGCAAGTCCCAGAACCTTCCAGATATAATGAAGCTTAAGTAACAAATAATTTCAGGATATTGGAATCAAATCAGCAACCAACACATCACCAGCCAGTGATTATAACCATTACACCCAGTGGTCACATGTCACCAGCCAGTGACTGTAACCATTACACCACAGTGGATGACCACAGCATGAGGCAATATAAAGATGAGCAATACATTGACATGCATGGAAGGAAGAAATCAGAGGCATCTCCCTGAATAAAGTAACACAAAAAATCTCAAGAGGGGCACAAAAATATTTTGTGTGTGTTTAGATTAAAGAACAAGAATGATGAGGTGAATATAGCAGTAATTATGTGAATTATTGATGGCAAGCACCAGAAAATGAATGAAGAAGTGAAAAGAATGTGAATGAATGTGTAATACAAATAAAAATGGAAATGATAATATTGCATAAAAGAGAAAAAGTATAAATTAAACATGAGACCGGAGTGAATGTGAGGTCATCAGTATCAGCAATTGTAGAGAAAGTGTACAATCCATCCTGGCCATAATTATAAATATTTTGTGATGCTTTTCCGTATTGAATGAAGAGAAATGATCAGAAGTTTATTTATTCATTTATTTATCCAGAAAATCATGTTCTTGATAAGGGATGCATCTTAATGAAATTCTAAAAAAGCACAGAACTATCTGTTACAATAATTTTACATACAGTCTTGCATGTTCTGTAAAGAATATAGCAGGCTATAAATGCCACATAAGGATTAATTTTAAGTTGAATATTATTATATTTTATATGAACTGCTCTCTATAATCACATCAATTAAATGAAAGAAATATAAGAGTTAACTGTAAGTGAAGCATCACTGTAAGCAAGACGTGAATTGTGTTTGTCATGAATTGATCTCCAGATATTCAACAATTGAATAAAAGCAATGCTGGAGCAGTGTGCTGGTGATGTTTCTGAAATATCCTCCCATCTATAGGTGCACATAATATTTAAAAGTGCTTTTAATTATATATAATTATTCTAGCATATAATTTCACATCTGGAGGGGTCTGAAGTACTTCAAAATTTGGCTCACTGTTATGTGTACGTAGAGGTCCAGAGATGCTTACCAACTAAGCAATGAAATACCATCTTCCTTGTATCATAGCATAAAAAACACAGCATAGATTGAGTGCTGAATCTGTGTAAAACAGCTGCCTTTGGTTGTAACTGGCACTAATGTGAACACAGCATTATTCCTTAATGTTATAATGCTAGGTACAAACAATAAAGTGGCCACAAACAATAAGAGTTTATTTATACACAGTCAAGTAAGCAACAAATATAAAAAAGTGCAATAATCAGTAGAACATAATCTGAGGGTGGGTATCTGACACACTGTCATTATGGAGGCAATCTCCAGTAGATGGTGTGGCAGGTGCTGCACCATGTGCACAAGTCATAGAGGGGCTCTGGTGGCTGGCCTGTCCAGATGCCATTAGTGGGGTATTAGTGTTGCACACCAGCAGCCTGGTGCCATGTATGACGTACAGGGTCATAGCACCCTCTCCCTTGGGGTAAGAGTGCTCCTCTGATGCATGCATCAAAATGACTGATGACACGTCCATGGCCCCTTTGGTGGGCACTGCAAGTGATGATGGGAGTGGTGGAAGGGCCAGAACTGGTGAGTAGGGTCAGAAGTTGTGTGCCCACTGACATGCATAGCAGCTGCCCCCACCCCACCCTCCCCCTTCTCCCTATGAAGTACTCTAAGCGAGGACGGTGATAATGGCACTGGTAGCATCTTGACATCCAAGTCCTTGAAGTGACGGAACTGCACCGACGATGAAGGTGCTCAGGCAACTCGGGTGGTGGTGCCAGGAATGCTGATGTGAAGGACCCAGTGGTGCTGGCCCAGGTGATAGCAGAAGTGTAGGTGGTAGAAAAGCATCATGAGAAAGGTCAGCAGCATGCATCGGGGCCCTAGAGGAGAGACAGGACGCAGTGATGTCCACAAGGAAGGTGGGTCCACACCACAGTGGTATATCCTGTAAGGCTGGGAAAGGCACGTAGGGAGGAGGCAAAGGCAAAGACAGTGGCAGTAGCAGCAGACCCTCGGTCCTTATCCTGTGTAAGTGCTGATTAATTGGTGGATGATACCCTATGTTCAGGGTGTCTAAAGTGAAAACATACTGGCATGTTGTTTTCTTTCCTTGAAATGTCTGTTCCTCTGTGGGGCATTTTATTTGGAAGAGGAGTTGGCTGTACCTATGTTGCTCAGATACTGGGTTGTCATTAACAGCTGTAGCGTAAGACCAAGTTGGCCAAGTCCATTTTTCATGGTACATTTAACTGGTCACAGAGGTCGGTGCTAAAGATTGATATACCTCTTCCTCAACATTCTCTGTTACCTCCTGATATGTGGGGTTTACACCAGTGGTTGCTGTCTCTAGTTTATTTGGCTGACATTTCTACCTGCTGCAACTCTTCTCTTATTACCTGGCACATGAAAGAGGTGAGCTCATGGTGGTCTTCTATGACTGACAGAGGGACCACATGCGGGAGTCAGTCATACCAGCTGATTTACTGCTGTTTTGTTACCCATGGATATCCTGAATCCATAGACAGTAGGAAAGATGCACTGCTTGTGTTTTGACACTTATCTGTGTAGGTGACAATTTTTACATTTCCTAATTGGAGCCACCGTGATGTAGATGTTTTGAAGTACCTGGCACCTTCACCAAACAATTTGATCTTGTAGCCAGAATCAATTCTAAATCCAAAAGCATCAGTGAAATACAACACTTATCACTGAAAGCATATTTGTTAAGAACAATAGCAGCAGTGCCATTGATCCTAACTGCTGCACCAAAAGGCACTCAGCCCAGCTCACAGAAATATTTTAAATGAACTGAAAATTTGTATTTTATAATGTTTAACCAATATAAGATGTTATACACTTAAAATCTTAAAAATTGAAAATAAGAAAAATAAGGCATCCATATTATACAGGTATAGTTAGTTTAACAAACTGCAGCAATCCACTGCAGATGTCATAATTCATGATGATAGAATTATGGTATAAAGTAAGAGTAGTGCACAGAATTAGCAATAAATCTTGTGAGTTCTTAAACTTCATGGATACTGAGGTAAAATTCTTATGGAGTTTTTGGGTGTCCTACAAGGGAAATCATATGAGTCACATGGTATTTCAAAACCAGATGGTGATGACATTGCCAAGGAACATGAAATAACTAAAGCAGCATAGAATGTGTGTAAGGAGTTCCCAGTCCAGGTAACATACCACAATAAAATGAAAAGTGTTAACCTTGTCACAATAATGACAATTTAAGAGTTAGTTCCAAAATCAGCTGCTGCTCCTGACACTCCTTGCAAAAAAGTTCAGGTTGATATGGTGGACTACTATGAGACAGGTAGGGTGGTAGAGGGTGAGAGGCAGTAAAAGCACAAACTTAAATAAGTCATATAATTTATGACAAATTAATTCATGTCAGTGTCCAGAAGCCCCAACATTTTGGCCAACAACTGTTATCATCAGTTATGTTGATGAACTGACCGTCTCAGTTTGTACGTATATCTCTCTTCTGCTTCCCCCCTCCCCCACTGCAACCACTAAATTGTTGATCTGTAGTATTCAAGTATGCCATTCACATTCAGTGCAATGATTTCAGTGGCATATACCGTTTGCCCTTTGTATGTCATGCTGCATTAGCAAAGGATTTGACAGGTATTGGAAGTCCATAGTTTCAGATCACTTTTGGTGCTGTAAGATAATGTGTTGTGATCAGTGGACAGATGACATTCTTTACAATGCAGTCTCTAAGAATTCATCCTATTTTCCTGGATAATGTGCCTCTGTATGGAATGAACACAGTAGCTTCTCTCTACTCTCTTAGGAGGACCTCATTGTATTTTCCGGTACACTCTATCTTCCAGCAGGGCCCACTCTCTTGTTGATCAAGTAAAAACTGGTATATTTTCTCAGTCTCCTAACTTTCACTGAGTGCAAATGATGCATCACTTTGGTGAAAATTTGCACCACATATTCATAATGATATCTCCTGATAAATCTGGAAGTACTCAGACAATAGCTTCTCTGATGGAGTAGCTTGAGTGACTTCTTCATACAGTGATTCATCTCCTCCCTGCAGAGGTATGTAATATAGTTCTTCAGATTCTTCCAGCAAAACTGGTAAAAAGGAGAGGAGATGGTACATTGGGCCACAATGTATTCTATAAGAAGATGCTCACCAACTTGTACTTTCACCTAAACAGATGTCACCATCCAGTGCAGAGGAATTGGAACATCAAATCATTGGTAAACAGGGCTCACACCCTTTAGGATATGGAGAGTTTCATTCAAGAACTGAAATGCCTACACGCAGTGTTAGTTTTGGAGAGTCCTTTGCCCTATGCTGACAGTAGAACTGCAGAAATGGAGGAGGAGCCTGAGGAGGATGCAGCTACTGCATTTATCACATACAGTAGTATGTTATCGAGGATGAATTCTCAGGAAAAATCATGTGATGACTTTTCTCTACCCACTAGTTAAAGAGGGATTCTCCTTGGTAGTCTCAAAGATTTTTTTGAACTATGAAGTCTCATATTAATAAATACTCTATGACTTTGGCATAGCAAACATGGAAGGGATTGTGTACTGTTGAAGTCCACTGCTGTGAACACCTAAAGCATACTCAATTACTGAACTTCAAAAAGTTGGCATTCACAGTGCTCTGTCTATCAGAATTACATGGAATTATAGTATGACTGGATGGATAAAAATTCTAGTCACTAAGTGGCAGCAGAAGAAAGTATGTATAAATATTAAAGAAATGTGCAAGCTTCTAGAGTCAGTGGCTCTTTCTTCTGACAGAAGGGTTGAAGGGAAGGAAGAGGGATGAAGAAAAGGGACTGGTGAGCTTACCTAAATTGTTGAACAAAAACTGAATAAGGTGGTACAATGGTAAGACACTGGACTCACTTCCAGGGGGACAATAGTTTTAAATTCCCATCCACCCATTCAAATTTAGATTTTTCCATGATTTCCCTAAATCAATTAAGGGAAATGCCAGGATGCTTTCTTTGAAGGGGCATGCCCAATTTCCTTTCCCATCCTTCCCTACTCCAAGCTTGTGCTCCACCTCTAATGACCTCATTGTCTGCATCTACATCTACATCTACATTTATACTCCACAAACCACCCAACGGTGTGTGGCGGAGGGCACTTTATGTGCCACTGTCATTGCCTCCCTTTTCTGTTCCAGTCGTGTATGGTTCGCGAGATGAACACCTAAAGCATACTCAATTACTGAACTTCAAAAAGTTGGCATTCACAGTGCTCTGTCTATCAGAATTACATGGAATTATAGTATGACTGGATGGATAAAAATTCTAGTCACTAAGTGGCAGCAGAAGAAAGTATGTATAAATATTAAAGAAATGTGCAAGCTTCTAGAGTCAGTGGCTCTTTCTTCTGACAGAAGGGTTGAAGGGAAGGAAGAGGGATGAAGAAAAGGGACTGGTGAGCTTACCTAAATTGTTGAACAAAAACTGAATAAGGTGGTACAATGGTAAGACACTGGACTCACTTCCAGGGGGACAATAGTTTTAAATTCCCATCCACCCATTCAAATTTAGATTTTTCCATGATTTCCCTAAATCAATTAAGGGAAATGCCAGGATGCTTTCTTTGAAGGGGCATGCCCAATTTCCTTTCCCATCCTTCCCTACTCCAAGCTTGTGCTCCACCTCTAATGACCTCATTGTCTGCATCTACATCTACATCTACATTTATACTCCACAAACCACCCAACGGTGTGTGGCGGAGGGCACTTTATGTGCCACTGTCATTGCCTCCCTTTTCTGTTCCAGTCGTGTATGGTTCGCGAGATGAACTATGTCTGAAAGCCTCCGTGCGCACTCGAATCTCTCTAATTTTACGTTCGTGATCTCCTCGGGAGTTATAAGTAGGGGGAAGCAATATATTCGATACCTCATCCAGAAATGCACCCTCTCGAAACCTGGCGAGCAAGCTACACCGCAATGCAGAGCGCCTCTCTTGCAGAGTCTGCCACTTGAGTTTGCTAAACATCTCCGTAATGCTATCACGGTTACCAAATAACCCTGTGATGAAATGCACCACTCTTCTTTGGATCTTCTCTATCTCCTGGTACAGATCCCACACTGATGAGCAATACTCAAGTATATAGGTCAAACGAGTGTTTTGTAAGCCACCTCCTTTGTTGATGGACTACATTTTCTAAGGACTCTCCCAATGAATCTCAACCTGGTACCCACCTTACAAACAATTAATTTTGTATGATCATTCCACTTCAAACCGTTCCGTACGCATATTCCAAGATATTTTACAGAAGTAACTGCTACCAGTGTTTGTTCTGCTATCATATAATCATACAATAAAGGACCCTTCTTTCTATGTATTCGGAATACATTACATTTGTCTATGTTAAGGGTCAGTTGCCACTCCCTGCACCAAGTGCCTATCCGCTGCAGATCTTCCTGCATTTCGCTACAATTTTCTAATGCTGCAGCTTCTCTGTATACTACAGCATCATCTGCAAAAAGCCACGTGGAACTTCCGACACTATCTACTAGGTCATTTATATATATTGTGAGAAGCAGTGGTCCCATAACACTCCCCTGTGGCACGCCAGATGTTACTTTAACATCTGTAGACGTCTCTCCATTGAGAACAACTTGCTGTGTATAGTTGTGACGACCACGGCGGACAGAGCCATCACACTGACGTCATCTCAGACGCCGTCGCAATCTGTTCCACCACGCGACCGTGGCGCTGGGCGCGGACGGCGGAGAGAGCGCGCCGCGGGCGGAGGCTATTTAAATCGGCTGCCGCCGCGACCGAACCCAGTTCCCTCTGAGCAGCCATAGCGTACGGATCTCCGTGCCGGCACATTCACAGGAGCTCAGTCCGTCAGTTCACCTGATGATGGCGACATGTTTGATCGCCGAAATATTGTGCCCGTTGGACACTATAGACCGGCAGCATACCCGTGGATATTTTGATTATCAAATATGCCGGGAGAAACTCAAGAATCACATGCTGTGTTCTGTTTGCTAAAAACTCTTCAATCCAGCCACACAGCTGGTCTGATATTCCGTAGGCTCTTACTTTGTTTATCAGGCGACAGTGTGGAATTGTATCGAACGCTTTCCGGAAGTCAAGGAAAATAGCATCTACCTGGGAGCCTGTATCTAATATTTTCTGGGTCTCATGCACAAATAAAGCGAGTTGGGTCTCACACGATCGCTGTTTCCAGAATCCATGTTGATTCCTACAGAGTAGATTCTGGGTTTCCAAAAACGACATGATACTTGAGCAAAAAACATATTCTAAAATTCTACAACAGATCGACGTCAGAGATATAGGTCTATAGTTTTGCGCATCTGCTCGACGACCCTTCTTGAAGACTGCGACTACCTGTGCTCTTTTCCAATGTCATTGATACATTAAACATTAATTGTCATTCCTTTTGTGTAATTAAAGAATCTGCTGAGAGGTGCAGAAGGGGACCTCATCAGCACACCTAATGATGGCAGTGTGGTCGTTTGATGAAATATTGTGCTTGCTGGACACCAAGACCTGGCTCTACACCATGTATTTTGTTATTGGTATTGCAAGATAAACTAAAAAAAAAAATCACATAGAATTATATGTCACCTTTTATTTATGCCAAGTCAGGTGATAATGGCATACTGATATACTGCTGAAACATTGTGGGACTTCTCAAATCTCACCTGACAGAACACTCAAAAACCATTAAGACAAATAATATGCCTTGGGTACTGAGTGTCACTTCTTTGTTCAAGGCAAACCACAGTACTCTGCATGCAACACCTTTGAAAGCCACCCTTGTTGACTGCACCGAGTTCAGCCAGTCATTTGTATCAGAAGTAGTTCCTGGCCTAAAGGTAAGCTAAATAATATTCTCAGGGCATGCAAATCATTATACTGTAAAGATGGATAAAGCATTTTGTGAAGCTATTACTCTTATTAATATTAAGATCTCTTATGTTTAGTTTCTTTTGAAATGACAATAAAGTGGTAATGAAAAGAATCATAATTTTCACTCTTATCCATACTGATTTTAATCACACATTTTTAATTCCTAACATAGACTGCTGTGGCAGACACTTGAAATGAAACCTGTTTCAGTTTCACATTCTAGTTTGTTACCATAATTTAATTCCACAGCAGCTCCCATTAGTTGTTTGATTTCAATAAGGTTTCTCAAGTAACTTTTTCTGGTAGGTATATTTCTAGAAGAAGAATTGTGTAACATGGTAAACTTCCTATCCCAAGCATGTAAAATATCTGTATGAGTACATCATTACTGATGCTACAAATTTGGTAAATCTTAATATGTGGTTCAGTGTGAAGTTCCCTCTACCATGCACTTCCCAGTCATTTGCAGAGTGTAGATGTAAATGTGGAACCACTAGAATGTGTTTATTTTAAAGATTTTATAATGAACTTTTTATGGTGACACATCATATCAAGTTACTTGTGAAGACTGCACTCAGATATTTCAAGACAGTACTTACTTAACTTGATAGGCACGTATTATCAGTAACACATTTAAAATAATTGTTAAGATGTTTTTCTGCACTACATACCTATCATAAATGTACCATTTACCCTTAAAGCTTCCTGGGCCTCCTCATTTCTGGCTCTACCAGACTCCTATTTCACTATGTCTTTTACCACACATCTTGTTGGGGTATTAATTGGTGCCAGTGTATCAAGACATCAACACTGGAATCAGTCACAGGTAGTCTGATGTGTTAGCTAGCTCATCTTGAGTTGTCTATGGAAATCTACTACCTCCCATTAACATTTATAATTTTAGTGCTTTGAACTATTAACACATTGTAAAACATTAAATAAATATTCCAGGTTGTAGTTTTTGCTTGGGACTGGGGGTTACTGTGTGTTATTTCCATAGCTGTGGTCATTAGATCTGATATATTCGTATTGTAAAATGATAGTCATAATTAATGATATTTTGTTGTTTTTAATAGCTGTCTCATTTTTACATATTTGTAGTCAGTTTCTGTACATATTAATTCTTGAAACAGTAACATGTTGTTTTATTTTATAGTTTTATGCAGATCTTTATCACTTGCTGCAACATCAGGCGTCACCACAGGCCAAAAAAATAATGAAGGATGTTTCCTATTCTCAAGTGCACACGGTGCATGAAATGCTGCAAAAAACAAGAGTGCTCAGCTATTCATGATTAATTATAAATGATTTACATTTATATTTGTTTTATGTTTTATGTAATGTGTAATGCAGTATATTTGTACAGCATTTTATTATACAGTCTTGTACTTTATTGCTCATTTGAAAAAAAGTCCTATGAATAAATTGTGCAGTAATTTTGGAGTGTTTGTTTTCAGTTTACCTTTGAATAGATCCTGTACCTCGAATACCTTTATTTTCAACTTAACCAGGAGATTCAGTATGATGAGTAACATAGCTTATAACTGCTTCTGAAATTACAAATATGTGAAACAATTTTTAACCATATATGATTTCATACTTATCAGAAGCTACTACTGAAAGAATAAAATGTATAAACCACTATCAGCTATTTCATGATTCTGAAGAGCACAAGAGCACTGCATACCTAAACGACATTTAACCCAGCTAACTCACTCACTCACTCACTCACTCACTCTCTCTCTCACTCCCCCTCTCTCGTGTGTGTGTGTGTGTGTGTGTGTGTGTGTGTGTGTGTGAAAGCAAATCTGTATGCCACCTGCCAACAGTAGGTTATTTGTGTACAAATAACAAGCATGATATTCTCATTCCTTTCATTTATGTTATAATTCATCCTAAACAAAAAAAAAACACTATAATTTCTTGTTTTATAGTTTCTTCCAGAAACAGCCCAAAATACTTCCAAAATCAGGCACATCCTGTGTGACAAAAATGAATTTTCCAGGCTTCCTATATCCTATACAATTTAAATAAAAAACTTGTTTAAATCAGCAACTGATGAAATATGTATCAGCTATGGAAGCTGTAACATTACAAATTTTATTTTATTTCTTGCAGAGCTTTAAGGCCCAGTATTGGTCCTGCAGAAACTGACATCCACATATAAATAAAACAAATGCTCTTTGTATATTTTTCTCTGTACATAACTCCACAGATAATGGTGACATAGTCATCCTGGTATTGCATGTACCATGCACATTTCTAGAGGAACGTCGATAGGATAACCACACCCTTGATCCAAATCATGTAACTATCATTAATTAATGTGAAGCTAGTGAGGGAGTTGCGATTCTAGGTGACTAGGAAGGAGCCCTCTTGATGGTCCAAGTGTATGTTAGTATGGGATGTTGTCATATGGGAGCGCATATCTATACTGTGGATTTGTTTGTTTGTGCGGCCTTCGAAGGAGAGATACTTGTGAGTGAAGATGTAGCTGGTCATGGAGATAGATTTGGAGTCATTCAGATGTGGAGAAAGGCAGCATTCAGTATTGGCAAGGCCATAAAAATGGGCTGTTGAAAAAGCATCCAACTTTTATTTATAAAATCAATCTCTTTTTCAGATACAATTGTTTGACACATTCACTTTCAAAGTAGTCACCTTCAGCTTCTAAACACCTCCCCCAACACTGCTGCCACTGCTGGAAGCATTACTGTAAAGCCTCTTTTAGTGTGTTGCAAGGCTGCTCTCTCAAATTCTACATAACGATGACTAGAACTACGTTTTTGGGTCTTACCCATAAACCAAGGTCTCATCGCCAATGATCACTGTGTTAAAAAAAGTTAGGATTATGGTTCACAGTATCTAGCATGTCATGTAGGGTCTCTGAATGATGTCGCTTCCGCTCAGATATTAGCAACTTTGGAACACATTGCTGTGAGATCCTCCTGAGGTCCAAATGTTCCATTAAAATGGAATCAATTTTAACATCATCTGCAACTTCTCTGCTTGTGATTCTTTTATTCTGCCTATCCTGCATCACCAGGGTCCTTATGTGATCAATAACAACCTTATTTACAGATATAAAGGGCCTATCTAAATGAACAATGGAGCCTGCTGTTGGTACGGAGGCTAGCATGTCTCAGTGATACAGATAGCTGTACCGTAGGTGCAACCACAATGGAGGGGTATCTGTTGAGAGGCCAGACAAACATGTGGTTCCTGTACAGGGGTAGCAGCCATTTCAGTAGTTGCAGAGGCAACAGTCTGGATGATTGGCTGATCTGGCCTTGTAATATTAACCAAAATGGCCTTGCTGTGCTGGTACTGCGAACAGCTGAACGCAAGGGGAAATTACAGCCATAATTTTTCCCAAGGGCATGCAGCTTTTTTGTATGGTTAAATGATGATGGCATCCTCTTGGGTAAAATATTCCAGAGGTAAAACAGTCCCCCATTTGGAACTCCAGGCAGGGACTACTCAAGAGGACGTTGTAATCAAGAGAAACAAAACTGGCGTTCTACAGATCACAGCTTGGAATGTCAGATCCCTTAATCGGGCAGGTAGGTTAGAAAATTTAAAAAGGGAAATGGATGGGTTAAAGTTAGATATAGTGAGAATTAGTGAAGTTTGGTGACAGGAGGAACAAGACTTCTGTTCAGGTGAATACGGGGTTATAAATACAAAATCAAATTGGGGTAATGCAGGAGTAGGTCTAATAATGAATAAAATAATAGAAGCATGGGTCAGATACTATGGAAAGCATAGTGAATGCATTATTGTAACCAAGATAGACACAAAGCCCACACCTACCACAGTAGTTCAAGTTTATATGGTTGGTTAGTTTAAAAGGGGGGGGGGGGGGGGGGGACCAAACTGTGAGCTCATTTTTCCCAGTAGAACAATTACCCAAGGGGAAGAAGAAAAAGAAGACATACAGCACAAAACAGGAGTAACGAAGAACCAGAAGAATGACAGAAGGGCAACAAACACTACAATGGACAAAACAGGACAAGAAAACCAAAGAGAGACACAAGAAACAGGGAGAGGAGGTTAAAGAGTAGAAAGCAGATTACCATGGCTGGCTGACCATGAGAATAAAAACGGAGAAGCCAGCCACTCTTCAACACATTTAAACCTCCACCCTAAAAGTCCTACAGTGGAGGACACAGAGGGATAGAGGACTTGCGCTAAAACTCAGATCAAATGATATAACCCACCCTCATGAACAAAACATAAAACTAAAGCTGCTGTTGAGGCATTGTCACCTAGCATCGAAGGTAGGGTGCTGGGAAAGTTAAAACTCCACTACAGAGCAGCTAAAAGTGGACAGTCCAGCAAGAGGTGGACGACTGTCATTTGGGAGCCACAGCGACACTGAGGTGGTCCTCGTGACAGAGGAGGTAACCATGTGCGAGCCACATGTGAACAATATGGAGCCGACCAAGGACAACTGATTCCCTGTGAGAAGCCTGCAAGGAAGACTTCCACACATTCGCAGTCTCCTTAATGACACGCAGTTTGTTGTGCATACTGTTATGCCACTCCATCTCACAAAGCCAAAAAACCTTGCAGCATAAGACAGCTCAGTTTCAGAGATGCCTTTCTCCAGGAGCAGTTTCTACATCTACATCTACATCTACATTGATACTCCGCAAGCCACCCAACGGTGTGTGGCGGAGGGCACTTTACGTGCCACTGTCATTACCTCCCTTTCCTGTTCCAGTCGCGTATGGTTCGCGGGAAGAACGACTGTCTGAAAGCCTCCGTGCGCGCTCTAATCTCTCTAATTTTACATTCGTGATCTCCTCGGGAGGTATAAGTAGGGGGAAGCAATATATTCGATACCTCATCCAGAAACGCACCCTCTCGAAACCTGGCGAGCAAGCTACACCGCGATGCAGAGCGCCTCTCTTGCAGAGTCTGCCACTTGAGTTTATTAAACATCTCCGTAACGCTATCACGGTTACCAAATAACCCGGTGACGAAACGCGCCACTCTTCTTTGGATCTTCTCTATCTCCTCCGTCAACCCGACCTGGTACGGATCCCACACTGATGAGCAATACTCAAGTATAGGTCGAACGAGTGTTTTGTAAGCCACCTCCTTTGTTGATGGACTACATTTTCTAAGCACTCTCCCAATGAATCTCAACCTGGTACCCGCCTTACCAACAATTAATTTTATATGATCATTCCACTTCAAATCGTTCCGTACGCATACTCCCAGATATTTTACAGAAGTAACTGCTACCAGTGTTTGTTCCGCTATCATATAATCATACAATAAAGGATCCTTCATTCTATGTATTCGCAATACATTACATTTGTCTATGTTAAGGGTCAGTTGCCACTCCCTGCACCAAGTGCCTATCCGCTGCAGATCTTCCTGTATTTCGCTACAATTTACTAATGCAGCAACTTCTCTGTATACTACAGCATCATCCGCGAAAAGCCGCATGGAACTTCCGACACTATCTACTAAGTCATTTATATATATTGTGAAAAGCAATCGTCCCATAACACTCCCCTGTGGCACGCCAGAGGTTACTTTAACGTCTGTAGACGTCTCTCCATTGATAACAACATGCTGTGTTCTGTTTGCTAAAAACTCTTCAATCCAGCCACACAGCTGGTCTGATATTCCGTAGGCTCTTACTTTGTTTATCAGGCGACAGTGCGGAACTGCATCGAACGCCTTCCGGAAGTCAAGAAAAATAGCATCTACCTGGGATCCTGTATCTAATATTTTCTGGGTCTCATGAACAAATAAGGCGAGTTGCGTCTCACACGATCGCTGTTTCCGGAATCCACGTTGATTCCTACATAGTAGATTCTGGGTCTCCAGAAATGACATGATACGCGAGCAAAAAACATGTTCTAAAATTCTACAAGAGATCGACGTAAGAGATATAGGTCTATAGTTTTGCGCATCTGCTCGACGACCCTTCTTGAAGACTGGGACTATCTGTGCTCTTTTCCAATCATTTGGAACCCTCCGTTCCTCTAGAGACTTGCGGTACACGGCTGTTAGAAGGGGGGCAAGTTCTTTCGCGTACTCTGTGTAGAATCGAATTGGTATCCCGTCAGGTCCAGTGGACTTTCCTCTATTGAGTGATTCCAGTTGCTTTTCTATTCCTTGGACACTTATTTTGATATCAGCCATTTTTTCGTTTGTGCGAGGATTTAGAGAAGGAACTGCAGTGCGGTCTTCCTCTGTGAAACAGCTTTGGAAAAAGGTGTTTAGTATTTCAGCTTTACGCGTGTCATCCTCTGTTTCAATGCCATCATCATCCCGTAGTGTCTGGATATGCTGTTTCGAGCCACTTACTGATTTAACGTAAGACCAGAACTTCCTAGGATTTTCTGTCAAGTCGGTACATAGAATTTTACTTTCAAATTCACTGAACGCTTCACGCATAGCCCTCCTTACGCTAACTTTGACATTGTTTAGCTTCTGTTTGTCTGAGAGGTTTTGGCTGCGTTTAAACTTGGAGTGGAGCTCTCTTTGCTTTCGCAGTAGTTTCCTAACTTTGTTGTTGTACCACAGTGGGTTTTTCCCGTCCCTCACAGTTTTACTCGGCACGTACCTGTCTAAAACGCATTTTACGATTGCCTTGAACTTTTTCCATAAACACTCAACATTGTCAGTGTCGGAACAGAAATTTTCGTTTTGATCTGTTAGGTAGTCTGAAATCTGCCTGCTATTACTCTTGCTAAACAGATAAACCTTCCTCCCTTTTTTTATATTCCTATTAACTTCCATATTCAGGGATGCTGCAACGGCCTTATGATCACTGATTCCCTGTTCTGTACATACAGAGTCGAAAAGTTCGGGTCTGTTTGTTATCAGTAGGTCCAAGATGTTATCTCCACGAGTCGGTTCTCTGTTTAATTCCTCGAGGTAATTTTCGGATAGTGCACTCAGTATAATGTCACTCGATGCTCTGTCCCTACCACCCGTCCTAAACATCTGAGTGTCCCAGTCTATATCTGGTAAATTGAAATCTCCACCTAAGACTATAACATGCTGAGAAAATTTATGTGAAATGTATTCCAAATTTTCTCTCAGTTGTTCTGCCACTAATGCTGCTGAGTCGGGAGGTCGGTAAAAGGAGCCAATTATTAACCTAGTTCGGTTGTTTAGTGTAACCTCCACCCATAATAATTCACAGGAACTATCCACTTCTACTTCACTACAGGATAAACTACTACTAACAGCGACGAACACTCCACCACCGATTGCATGCAATCTATCCTTTCTAAACACCGTCTGTACCTTTGTAAAAATTTCGGCAGAATTTATCTCTGGCTTAAGCCAGCTTTCTGTACCTATAACGATTTCAGCTTCGGTGCTTTCTATCAGCGCTTGAAGTTCCGGTACTTTACCAACGCAGCTTCGACAGTTGACAATTACAATACCGATTGCTGCTTGGTCCCCGCATGTCCTGACTTTGGCCCGCACCCGTTGAGGCTGTTGCCCTTTCTGTACTTGCCCAAGGCCATCTAACCTAAAAAACCGCCCAGCCCACGCCACACAACCCCTGCTACCCGTGTAGCCGCTTGTTGCGTGTAGTGGACTCCTGACCTATCCAGCGGAACCCGAAACCCCACCACCCTATGGCGCAAGTCGAGGAATCTGCAGCCCACACGGTCGCAGAACCGTCTCAGCCTCTGATTCAGACCCTCCACTCGGCTCAGTACCAAATGTCCGCAGTCAGTCCTGTCGACGATGCTGCAGATGGTGAGCTCTGCTTTCATCCCGCTAGCGAGACTGGCAGTCTTCACCAAATCAGATAGCCGCCGGAAGCCAGAGAGGATTTCCTCCGATCCATAGCGACACACATCATTGGTGCCGACATGAGCGACCACCTGCAGATGGGTGCACCCTGTACCCTTCATGGCATCCGGAAGGACCCTTTCCACATCTGGAATGACTCCCCCCGGTATGCACACGGAGTGGACATTGGTTTTCTTCCCCTCTCTTGCTGCCATTTCCCTAAGGGGCCCCATTACGCGCCTGACGTTGGAGCTCCCAACTACCAGTAAGCCCACCCTCTGCGACTGCCCGGATCTTGCAGACTGAGGGGCAGCCTGTCAGTAAGTTCATTGCCTGGGATTCCGAACATGTCCTGGGGTCCACACAAACACCACCGAACGACTGGACCATTCCAGGGCAGAGATGGACTCCTAGATATTCACTACCAAAGGATGGTGAGGTTAGCACTGTTCAACAGCTTGTAAGCTGCTCAAGGAGTCAGAACAGAGAAGAAATGACACACCAGAACAGGAACAGATGTACTGAAGTGTATGAGATATGGCCATAAGCTCTGCAGTGAATACACTGCAGCCAGTGGGCAAGGAATGCTGTTAAATATGACATCTGTGGACATAGGCAAAGCCAACATTACCATCAGTCATCAAGCTGTTGGTGTAAACAACTTCAGAGCCCTGGAACATGTCAAGAATTGAGAGGAAGTGACAGCGGAGAGCGGCAGGGTTAATGGAGTCCTTAGGGTCATGCAAAAGATCCAGATGAAGCTTCGGTCAAAATGTACACCTTGGAAGCGTACGTGAATGGACTTCAAGTAGAGGTAGTAAAGGGAAGGACTCCAGTTCAGACAGATGGGATCACACGTGAACCGCAATCGGGAGCCCTGACCTGGGGCGCTGATGTGGGAGATGACCTGCTGCAGGTGGGAAAAGGAGATGGCGTTTGGTACCAAAAAAACGTCTGATCTTTGTCCAGACTTGGGAAGGTGATGTATGGCACCCAATGGTCAACACGTACCTCTCCCAACACTCCTGTTTCTATTGTTTTATAAGGAGTATGGGAATGAAGTTTTTAATGACGGCACTTATATGTAAAACATTCTCGGTTTTCTTGCCGTGTCAATTGTGGATAAAATCCCAAGCTTTTGATGATTACCTCCATCGTCATCATCAGAAGCAACTGACTGTCCTCACTGCTGCTGTGGTAGCCTTTTTATAGCCTGTGGACGGCTTCTGATTGGTCAGCTTCTGATTGGTCGGCAATTACGTACTGCTGTCACAGACGGTGCCAATGTGTGCGGCAGTGACGCCACTGCTTTCGTTGGAACGTAAACCTTGGAAGGAATGACTCTGATGCTTCTCTGAATCAAGTGCTCGTTTCCATGCACAGCTCAGATGGTATCTGCTATTGCAGTTAAAGTTCTTTTGGCTCATTCTTATTTCAACAGCCTCCTTAATAACAGAATCGCAGTACATGGAGGCATGGGACAGAAATTTTGTTTCATCGAACAATATTTTATGTTTATTCGTGAGGCTGTGCTCCACAATTGCTGATTTCTCCAGTTCTCTATTTTTAATATGGCTTTGGTGTTCTGCACAGTGGTCGGAAATAGTATGCATGGTCTGACCTATATAATTGCTTCCACACCCACTGGGGATATTATAAACTCAAGGGACCCTAAGGCTGAGATTGTCCTTAACAGGCTGCATCATCTCCTTAATTTTCTTAGGAGGCCTAAAAATCGGTCTTATACCTCATCTACTCAGGACTCTTCCTATTTTGCTGGAGATCACGTCACAAAAAGGAAGAACCGCAATCAGTGTTTCATCCTGTGAGAGTGCAGCATTTTTACATTTACTTTTTTTGGAGAACACTGCCTTTATATCGCATGCACCATAGCCATTCTTTCTAAACACGTACTTCAGATGGCTAATCTCGGACCTTAAGTGGTCCTCGTCAGAAACAGTTTTTGCTCTATATAACAACGTGTTCAAAACGGCTCTCTTCTGAGCAGGATGATGGAAACTCTGTGCATTCAGGTATAAATCAGTGCCGTAAATAAGTGCCATCATGAAAAACTTCATTCCCATTTTACTTTCCTCCACGGGGAGGACATCACATGCCAGGTTCATCAACTGGAGAAGATGCGCATCAAATATACATAGTTGCACAGTAATTTGGCATTTCTGCAAAGCTGTCACGATAAGGATATTGTGCCTAAGTTTGCTGTGGTAAAACACCATATCAAGTCAGTTGGAATGAACAATATATTACAGAGGAAAGCCAGAAAATCGTCAGAGAAAGGTTATGACATACAAGGTATGGACTGGATCTTAATGCACGAAGTTTATATGGTTGTCATCTTTTGTTATCTACACTTCACTTGCCATTTGACTGGGAGTGGGTCGATATGACGACGGCTGCTCATCAGAGAGCTCAACTTAGCAATACATCAGCTAAACGAGTAAAGAAATTTGAGTGTCTTGCAGCTATGCAAAGATCAGAGTCATTGTATGAAACAGCATGCAGTGTCGTCAACCTGACGGGCACGAACCTGGATATAGGAGCCATCTCGGCCCTTAATAAAGGTTTGAATTTTGCTCCTACACCATGTACTATACCCGTTGTGGATCTTATCAGTGGAGTAGAGCAAATGGTGCGCCATCTTGCACGGGATGATGCCGACAAAGTGAGACTTGTTACCAGTCGATTTTTGGCCTCAGCTAAGTTTCCCAGATCTAATATCAGTAGAGAGGAGAGGGAGGGCCCTCTGTTTACTTCAGAAGGATGAAGATCTTGTCATATTACCAGGTGACAAAGGAAATGTTACCGTGGTCCTTAATACTACTGAATATCATTGTAAAATGACATAACTGTTGGAGGACAGTATGTATAAATGTCTTAAATGGGGCCCAACTTCGACGTACAGCAGATAAACCATGAAGTTAATGGAGAATTCTGGGCTGCCAGATGATGTTACAAAAAATCTCAGAGTCCGAGCTCCTAGACCACCCAGGTTGTATGGACTACCATAGATCCACAAGGATAATGTTCCCATGGGACCTGCTGTCAGTGCAATTGGTTCTCCTACTTATAAGCTGGCCACATACCTAACAAAGTTGATGACTCCTATAGTCGGTCGGTGTGAACATCACATCAAAAACTCCCAGATGTTCATTGAGAAAATCAGACAAATTAGAGTTGGTCCAAAAGACATTTTTGTCAGCCTGGATGTGGTATCACTGTTCACAAAAGTTTCTGTGGAAGACACATTGAAAATGCTAGTGGGTATTTTTCCTCCTGAAACTATAAAGTTGTTCTGCCATGTGATGACGACCACCTACTTCTCGTATGGTAACAAATTTCATGAAATGATGGATGGTATGGCGATGGGCTCTCTGTTGTATCCATCACTGGCTAACTTCTTTAAGGAGAATTTTGAGGAATGTGCATTAAATTCGGCTCCCCTCCATCCATCCTTATTTTATCGTTACATTCATGATACATTTATGATCTGGCCACATGGCACAGAAGCTCTTGAACAATTCATGGAACTCATGAACAGCATAAATTTGAACATCCAGTTCACTTTCGAGATGGAGAAGGAAGGGAGACTGCCTTTCTTAGATGTTTTAGTACAACAACAGGGGGACGGGCACCTTGGCCAATCTCTGTACCTTAAGCTGACACATATCGATTTATACCTGAATGCACAGAGTTTCCATCATCCTGCTCAGAAGAGAGCCATTTTGAACACGTTGTTATATAGAGCAAAAACTGTTTCTGACAAGGACCACTTAAGGTCTGAGATTAGCCATCTGAAGTACGTGTTTCAAAAGAATGGCTATGGTGCGCGATATAAAGGCAGCGTTCTCCAAAAAATGGAAATGTGAAAATGCTGCACACTCACAGGATGAAACACCGATCGCGGTTCTTCCTTTTTGTGTTGTGATCTCCAGCAAAATAGGAAGAGTCCTGCGTAGACGAGGTATAAGACTGATTTTTCAGCCTCCTAAGAAAATTAAGGAGATGATGCAGCCTGTTAAGGACAATATCGGCCTCAGGGTTCCTGGAGTTTATAATATCCCCAGTGAGTGTGGTAGCAATTATATAGGTCAGACCATTCATACTGTTTCTGACCGCTGTGCAGAACACCAACGCCATATTAAAAATAGAGAACTGGAGAAATCGGCAGTTGCGGAGCACAGCATCATTAACAAATGTAAAATATTGTTCGATGAAACAAAATTTCTGTCCCATGCCTCAATGCACTGGGATTCTGTTATTAAGGAGGCTGTTGAAATGAGAATGAGCCAAAAGAACTTTGACTGCAATAGCAGATACCATCTGAGCTGTGCATGGAAACAAGCACTTGATTCAGAGAAGCATCAGAGACGTTCCTTCCAAGGTTTACGTTCCAACGGAAGCAGTGGCGGCACCACTGCATACATTGACACCGTCTGTGACAGCAGTATGTAATTGCCGACCAATCATAAGCTGACCAATCATAAGCTGACCAATCAGAAGCCATCCATGGTGTATAAAAAGGCTACCACAGCAGCAGTGAAGACAGTCAGTTGCTTCTGACGATGACAATGGAGGTAATCATCAAAAGCTTGGGATTTTATCCACAATTGATGCGGCAAGAAAACCAAGAAGGTTTTATAAGGAGGCAAACACGGGCATGCAGCTGATTAAAGGCTATTAGGTGCTCTAGGGAAGGGTGCCACTTATGTCGCTGTAGAGCTCGCCGACGCTCTTTAATTGCCTCAGCGACCAACAAAGGACTGTCTTTCGCTAGGGGCACCCTAAAGAACAAGGGATCGCGTTTTCCGCCGCAGAAACCTGCTCAATCATAACATCAATGGCACCATGTGGGGGAGATTCAGCAGTGACAGCAGAGGTGAAGGCTACCCAGTCTCCCTTGTTTAAGGTCCATCTGGGTAGATGTCCATTGGCATGATGCTGGGGGGAGTGACAGGAAGATGGGGAAGTGGTCACAAGCACACAGGTCGTCATGTGCCCTCTAGTGGATAGATGGGCGAAGTCCCGGGCTGCAAAGTGATAAATCAATCGCTGAGTAACTACCGTGAGCCACACTGAAATGTGTGGAAGCCCCAGTATTTAAGAGGCAGAGGTCGAGTTGGGACAGTAAATTTTCAACATCTCTGCCACAGCCAGTAAGCATGGTGCTACACCACAAGGGATTATGTACGTTGAAATCTCTCAAAAGTAGGAAAGGTTTATGGAGCTGATCAGTCAGTGCAGGCTACACGTTCAGGGGTACCGCACCATATGGAGGAATATATACGTTGCAGACAGTTATTTCCTGTGTTGCCCATATCCTGACAACCACAGCTTCAAGAGGAGTCTGAAGGGACACAGGTTCACTACATACCAAGTTCAGGACATAAACGCAAACTCCACCTGACATTCTGTTATATTCACTACGGTTCTTGTAATATCCCCTGTAGCCATGAAGGACAGGGGTCAGCATTGCAGGTTTCCTGGAAGGCAATGCAGAAAGCAGGTCTAAAGCTTAACAGCTGCTGTAGCTCAGCCAGGTGGTGGAAAAGACCCCAACAATTCCACTGGAGTATGACATGATTGTGAGACTGGGACAGGCTATATCCATTGTGTCTGAGGGTCTGGTGAGATCTAGGTCCTCAGCAGATGCCAGAATCTTCACCTCATCCTCAGATGTTGCAGGCAGCAGTGGTGTGGGTGCCACTGCAATTCCTTTGTTTTTGGTAGTCTTCTTTCTGGATTTCTCTTGCTGATCCTTGGGTTTCTCTGGCTGGGAGGATTTCACTGATTCCATCTCTGAGACAGAGGATGATCGTGAAGCCCTACGACCAGCTGCTTTTGGGCACTTCAGCCACTGGCGGGTGTCACGTTTCTCACCAGCAGAAACCTGGGAAGGGAGTGACCCAAGAGACCTCTTCCTAGCAAGAGGAGCTGAAGAAGACTGATGCTTCTCTGGCTGACAAGTGGGGTCTGGTGTCCCCAATGGTTGGGGAGACAGTGCTCCCGAGGCAGGCGGTGCGGTAGCAACAGGGAGAGAAGCACCATCAAGGGGGGCAAGTGTAGTCTTCCAGCTCTGAGAGCCGACTGGAACTCGTGGCACTACAACTGTTCTCATAGCAGCGGCATAAGAGGAGGTCATAGCCACAGGATTTAGGCGCTCAAATTCCCTCTTAGGCTCAATGCAGGTCAGTCAGTCCAGGGTCTTGCATTCCATGATTTTCCTTTCTCGCTGTAAAATCCTGCATTCTGGTGAGCAATGGGAATTATGCTCTCCACAGTTGACACAGATGGGAGGCGGGGGACATGGAGTATTGGGATGGAATGGATGTCCCGACATGTGATGAAGTACAGTGGGAAGACATATGGCTGAACTTCCAGCATTTAAAGCACCGGTTTGGGGAAGGGATATATGGCTTGACATCAGAGCAGTAGACCATCATCTTGACCTTTTCGGGTAATGTGTCACCCCCTGAAGGCCAAGATAAAGGCACCAGTGGCAACCTGATTATCCCTCAGACCCTGATGGATGCACTGGACGAAATACACTCCTCGTCGCTCTAAGTTGGCGCGCAGCTCGTCGTCAGACTGCAAAAGAATGTCCCTGTGAAATATAATACCCTGGACCATATTGAAGCTCTTATGAGGTGTGATGGTAACAGAAACATCCCCCAGCATGTCACAAGCGAGTAATGCCTGTGACTGCGCAGAGGATGCTGTTTTCATCAAGACAGACTCTGACCGCATTTTGGACAAGCCCTCCACCTCTCCAAACTTGTCCTCTAAATTCTCTACAAAACACTGAGGCACCATCAAGACAAAGGAGTCCCCATTAACTCTCATACATACGAGGTACCAGGGAAAATAAGGTTCGCTGCCATCCTTAGCCTGGCGTTCCTCCCATGGTGTGGCCAAGGAGAGGAATGATTTATGATCATACTTCCTTGCATTGTACTGAGACTTGAAATTCTTATAGTTTGCTGATGTTTGATCACCAGCAAGTGATGACATGGTGCACATCATTTGCCCTGATGCCACCCACTCTGACCAGTGGCCCTCCTCACGAGCAACACTCAGCCGCAGCGAAGGCCACCTCGCAGGATGGCCATCGCCGGGAGTCCCGATGCCCCAAGGTGACAGGCATCTACTCCTTGGCATATGTGGGGAGTTAACAGTGCAGGCATCGGCAGAGCAATCCCTGTGTAGTCAGGGGGCTACAACCAACAGGGTATATGGTGGCCCCACCACAATGGAGTGGCTACCATGGTGGATATGAGGTGCAAAGAATTCCATGGTCATTGTTGGTGCAGAAAATGACACTGCGTAGTGGGTGGAGGTAAATGCACTTAGGAAGGTGTCCCCACCCAAGAGATGGAGGATGAGGGGGAGTGCAATGCCATGATGAGAAAGTGGGCTACATATCTCAATGCATGTTGAACGTGATGCACCACATAAGGCACCCTCCACAATTGGCTCGCTGTTCAGGAAAATTTTGAAAAATGAAGGTCAAACCCTACAGGGGACCATCACATAATGGTCAAAAGCTGTGGGACACATTTTAGTTGCCTCTTACGACAGGCAGGAGTACCTTGGGCCTTTTCTAACCCCTGGGCCCACAGGGGAACTTAATATGCCAACTAGCTAAGCAGATGACAAAGAGATTGAAGAAATGTATGATGAGATAAAAGAAAGTATTCAGATAGTGAAGGGAGTTGAAAATTTAATAGTCATGGGGGACTGGAATTCGATAGTAGGAAAAGGAAGAGAAGGAAAAGCAGTAGGTGAATACAGAATGGGGATAAGGAATGAAAGAGGAAGCCGCCTGGTAGAATTTTCCACAGAGCACAACTTGATCACAGCTAACACTTGGTTTAAGAATCATGAAAGAAGGTTGTATGTGTGGAAAAGGCCTGGAGACACTGGAAGATTTCAGATAGATTATATAATGGTAAGCACAGATTTAGGAACCAGGTTTTAAATTGTAAGACATTTTGAGGGGCAGATGTGGACTTTGACCACAATCTATTGGTTATGATCAGTAGATTAAAACTGAAGAAACTTCAAAGAGATGGGAATTTAAGGAGATAGGACCTGGATACGCTGAAAGAACCATAAATTGTGCAGAGTTTCAAAGAGAGCATTAGGGAACAATTGACAATAACGGGAGAAAGAAATACAGTAGAAGAAGAATGGGTTGCTTTAGAGATGAAATAGTGAAGGCAGCAGAGGATCAAATATGTAAAGACAAGGGCTAGTAGAAATCCTTGGCTAACTGAAGAGATATTGAATTTAATTGATGAAAGGAAAAAATATAAAAATGCAGTAAATGAAGCAGGCAATAATAATAATAATAATAATAATAATAATAATAATACAAACATCTCAAAAATGAGATCGACAGGAAGTGCAAAGTGGCTAAGCAAGGATGGCTAGAGGACAAATGTAAGGATGTAGAGACCTATGTCACTACATGTAAGATAGATACTGCCTATAGGAAAATTAACAAGACCTTTGGAGAAAAGAGAACCACTTGTGTGAATATCAAGAGCTGAGGTGGAAAACCAGTTCTAAGCAATGAAGGGAAAGCAGAAAGGTGAAAGGAATATATAGTGGATCTATGCAGGGGCGATGTACTTGAGAGCAATATTATGCAAATGGAAGAGGACGTAAGTGAAGATTAAATGGGAGATGTGATACTGCATGAAGAATTTGACAGACCTTAGTAGAAGCAAGGCCCCAGGAGTAGACAACATTCCATTAGAACTACTGATAGGCTTGGGAGAGCCAGCCCTGACAAAACTCTACCATCTGGTGAGCAAAGATGTATGAGACAGGCAAAATTCCCTCAGACTTCAAGTAGAATATAATAATTCCAATCCAAAATAAAGCAGGTGTTGAGAGGTGTGAAAATTATGGAACTATCAGCTTAATAAGTCATGGCTGCAAAATACTTACACGAGTTCTTTACAGACGAATTGAAAAACTGTAGGAAGTTGACCTTGGGGAAGATCAGTTCAGATTCCATAGAAATGTTGGAATATGTGAGGCAATATTGACCCTACAACTCACCTTAGAAGATAGATTAAGGAAAGGCAAACCTACATTTATAGCGTTTGCAGACTTAGGGAAAGCTTTTGACAATATTGACTGGAATACTCTCTCAAATTCTGAAAGTGGCAGGGGTCAAATACAGGGAGCAAAATGCTATTCACAATTTGTACAGAAACCTGATGGCACTTATAAGAGCCAAAGGTCATGAAAGGGAAGTAGTGGTTGGGAAGAGAGTGAGACAGGGTTGTAGCCTATCCCCAATGTTATTCAATCTGTATATTGAACAAGGAGTAAAGGAAACAAAAGAAAAATTTGGAGTAGGAATTCAAATCCATCGAGAAGAAGTAAAAACTTTGAGGTTTACCGATGACATTGTAATTCTGTCAGAGACAGAAAAGGACCTGGAAGAGCAGTTAAATGGAATGGACAAGTCTTGAAAGGATGACATAAGATGAACATCAAGAAAAGCAAAACAAAGATGATGGAATGTAGTCTAATTACATCAGGTGATATTGAGGGAATTAGATTAGGAAATGCGACACTTAGATGAGTTTTGCTTTTTGGGGAGCAAAATAACTGATATGAAACTTCCTGGCAGATTAAAACTGTGTGCCCGACCAAGACTCGAACTCGGGACCTTTGCCTTTCGCGGGCAAGTGCTCTAACATCTGAGCTACCGAAGCACGACTCACGCCCTTTCCTCACAGCTTTACTTCTGCCAGTAAATTTTGGAAGGTAGGAGACGAGATACTGGCAGAAGTAAAGCTGTGAGGACCGGGCGTGAATCGTGCTTCGGTAGCTCAGATGGTAGAGCACTTGCCCGCGAAAGGCAAAGGTCCCGAGTTCGAGTCTCGGTCGGGCACACAGTTTTAATCTGCCAGGAAGTTTCATATCAGCGCACACTCCACTGCAGAGTGAAAATCT
The DNA here is from genome assembly GCF_021461395.2 of Schistocerca americana. Lineage (NCBI taxonomy): Eukaryota > Metazoa > Arthropoda > Insecta > Orthoptera > Acrididae > Schistocerca > Schistocerca americana. The sequence continues at coordinate 258,567,220 of NC_060126.1, forward strand.
CATTCTGAAAATAACTGATGATGGTCGAAGTAGAGAGGATATAAAATGTAGACTGGCAATGGCAAGGAAAGCGTTTCTGAAGAAGAGAAATTTGTTAACATCGAATATAGATTTAAATGTCAGAAAGTCATTTCTGAAAGTATTTGTATGGAGCGTAGGCATGTATGGAAGTGAAACATAGATGATAAATAGTTTGGACAAGAAGAGAATAGAAGCTTTCGAAATGTGGTGCTATAGAAGAATGCTGAAGATTAAATGGGTAGATCACATAACTAATGAGGAGGTACTGAATAGAATGGGGAGAAGAGGAATTTGTAGCACAACTTGACTAGAAGAAGGGATCGGTTGGTAGGACATGCTCTGAGGCATTAAGAGATCACCAGTTTGGTGTTGGAGGGAAGCTATGTAGGGTAAAAATCATAGAGGGAGACCGAGAGATGAATATACTAAGCAGATTCAGAAGAATGTAGGGTACAGTAGTTACTTGGAGATGATGAAGTTTGCACTGGATAGAGTAACATGGAAAGCTGCATCAAACCAGACTCTGGTCTGAAGACCGCCACTACAACAACAACAACCTAAATGTACTTCAATCTCCAGTGATGAGCAGCCATCTTTGAAGCAGTTGTACTATTCCTTTATTTGTGTGGTACCCATTGCTTTGTCCCCAAACATTTGTTGAACCTTGTGCATTTTTTCAACTTGAGAATCCCCAAGTTTAAAACAAAATTTGATATGATAATGTTGTTTCCCTTTGTCTTTCATTTTGCTTACAACACAGAATCTGACAACTAGCACTTACGTGCACTCACTTGCCAACAAATAGCCAGTGACTGACTGTTTCCACAGCTCTGAAAAAAACATTTCAGGCAAACACACTAAAATGCATGTGCCCTGATACTACTGTTGCTTTCAACAGTAAAAAATAAGGTAGGATACACTTTCAACAGCCCTCATATATTCATGGCCCGTATAGAATCTCAGTCTGCTCACCTGATACATACTCAGTGGACTGAGAGCGAGAACAACCTATCCACATTCCTCTAGAATGACAACACACTCTCCCCATTCACATCATCCAGTCTTCCTCAGCCCTACAAGCCACTTTCTTTGATGTCAACTTCCACTTCACTGGTGGCTCAAACAGTACCTCCATCCACATCATACCTACCAACCACTAAGAATTTTGACAGCTGCCACTGCATCGAGAAATCCCTTCCATTCAGCCTACCAACTTTTGGTTATTGCATCTGAAGTGATGAGCAGTCTGTATATATGTGCTGAGGGTCAGACTGAAATTACCCTCCATACTTGGTTCAGAAACAGATCTCTTATCCTTTGTCTCTTCATTCACATACTATCCTTCACATGCCCACTGAATGGCCACAATGGAGTGTCCACCTCACAATTCAGTGCTACCCAGGACTGGAGCAACTGAACCACATTCTCCACCAAGCCTCCGACTACCTCTCGTCATACCCTGAAATGAGTAGTTCCTCCCTCCCCTCCCACTATGGTATTCTGCCACCCACCCAAACTATGCAATATCCTCATCCATCCCTATTCCATCTCCACTTCCCACCCTTTTTCCTCTGACTCAATCTCTGTAGAAGATCTAGATGCAAGACCTGTTGGATACATAATCTCACTACCATTTACTCCAGCCCTGTCACAGGCATTTTCTATCCCATCAAAGAAAGCAGCCATGTAATGTACCAACTTAGCTGTGACCACTGTGCAGCATTTTCTACAGGCATGAGGCATGACCACTGACAAGCCATCTATCTGCATTAATGCTCACTGCCAAACCATGGCAGAGAGAAAGCTCAGCCATCAAGTTGCCAAGCATGTCATGTGGCATGTCATGCTAGACTTCAACAACTGCATCACAGCTTAAGACATCTGGATTCTTACCCCCAACTCCAACTTTTCTGAACTGTACAGGTGGGAACTCTCTCTGCAACATATCCTTTGTTTATTTAATCCCCCATGGTGTCAATATTCACTAAACCTGCCCCCACCAGGCTCTATGCCCTTCCCTGCTCCTTTCCAGCTTCATGTATGCCTTCTATCCCCTCCCCAAAAATCCCCTAACTCACCTCAATAGCCCTTCTTCTTCTACGTTGCTATCCTCTCCCATCCGCGCCCCCTCTGCCAGAATAGCATTTCGACGCCACATTAGCAGCGCACTATCCCGTCCCTGCAACATCCATACACACTTCCCCAGACAGCACTACAGCTTCTCTCCCTCCCCCCTCAAACCCTGCTATCCCATCCCCCGCCCCTCCCCCCACACTACTTCTCTTCTGAATCCTCACTACCCATCCCAATTGAGATCGCTGCTCACTGTAGTCAGATCTCTACGCCAGGAAATGACAGAGGACAAGTGTGTGTGCATTTTTCTAAATCTGAAGGAGATCTTTGTCCAATACTATTTGTTCACAGTGCTATAAATGATGGCTCCCTAGCTTTGGATAGGCTGAAGCTGGTCAAATTTGGGCCAATAAGTATTTTGAATCTGTCCACTGCCAATATTGTGCATCTAACAACACAGTTTGCAAGTGTATTGTATTTGTTGTGAAGTAATAGTCATGCTACAGTGTGCCAACCAGTAGGCACACTTGTAGCACCGGCACTGTGTGATGAAAGAGTGGCTTGTTTCTCCTGAACCATCTCTCCCCCTCACATGTACTCATGTACTGGGAGCTGGTGTGCAGAGCTTGCTTCCTCCACTCCCTGCCCCACCCTGAGAATTCATTTGAGACACAGTGAAAAAACTATAGCTTAGTCTGCTTTGAAAATAATCTTTCTGCTGCACAATGATTCCCGTATGTGGTGAGTAGCAATACATGGTAAATCATGTTATTAAAATATAGTTTTGGTGATATGGTGCTGTAACATTTTTTCTTTCTTTGTAGTTAAGTTATTAATTGCTGATGTCTGGGTTACTTCAGAGCTCAACAAAAGACAAAATTATATGAAAATATTTTTTTCTATATATCTCACTCTTCACAAATAATAAAATCAAAGGAAAACAGAGAAAATTCATTGTGACGGTATTACACTATTGCAGTTGAGACAGCTTTAACAGAAATAATGTAGCAATTTCATTAATGTCACTTAGGAATCAAGTAATTTAGCTCAAACTCTTATTTTGTTAATACTATTTCAGCTAAAGCTGTAGTTCAATGCTCCAGTGAGTACACTGTCATATACGCACCAGAAATTTCAGTTTTCTGAATCATGGCTGGTGCTACTAGTCAGCTTTCATGCAGTCTAGTGTTTAATCTTCATCACAGATGGAGTGTGTAAGACATTGTTTGAAACATGACCTAGCCATTCTTTAGCTGTAACACCATTCCTAACTTCAGTCCAGTCTCTGCAGTGCGGCAACTGTCATGACAAACCTAATCACATATCTATTCATTCAACTTTATATAGTTACTATTTGTTACACATATTTACAATATTTTGCATATTTATTCATATTTAAGTTTTAAATGTTTGTGTTATGGGTATATTCATTTCCAGAAAGTGATATTGTATTAAATCCTGAAGAGATCCTACAGCTACTAGCAGAAATTTGGATGATGAGTTGATGTATGATGAATCTGATGACACTTTTGGTATGAGAGAGAAAGTTACAAATGCTGATGACTTCAACAGTGAATTCGAACAGTTCATATCAGAAGAAGACAGTCAGGAAATTGCTGTACATGATGTTACAGCAGGTATAGTTGAAAACATGATAGAGACATCGTAACTCACACCAACAGATGGAATAGAAAAAAATCATAGTGATATCAGCTACTCTCAAGCTGGAGATTGTATAGAAACTAAAGCTGAAGGAAATTGTGCTCTTTTTGGTGAATTGTTTAAATCGCTAGAAAGAAAAGGAAACCCTGCAAATTTCAGAGGAATGTGGTCAGCCAGTGGCACTGGTATGACTATCTTCAGACCACTTTTCCATTACAAATGTTTCCATTTTCTTCTTAGGGCAACTAGGTTTGACAACACAGAAGCTATAATTGAAGAAAAACCTACAAATAAATTGGAACCTCTTCACGAGTTTCAAAAAGTTGTAAATAACTATATTGCTCACTTTAAAGTCAGATAATTTGTTACAACTGATGAGATTCTGCAAGTTTTGAAAGGCCAATGTGGATTTGTACACTACATCCCAAATAGCCTGTGAAGTATAGTATCAAAATATATGCCCTTACTGATGTCAAAACATTTTATACTCTAACTTTTGATGTATACTGTGGCAGACACTTGGGTAGACTATGCCTAAAATCAAATAAAAATTGAAAATGTCGTCAAATGACTGATAACATTCATCAAGAGCACAAATAGGCATGTCATCACTGATAACTGTTACACTTGCCATGGTCTAGCTCAGAATCTTCTGGATAAAAAGTTGACCACTATCGGCATTTTGCAGGGGGGAAGGAAATTCCACGTGAATTTCAGCCTGGTAATCCACATGGACTCAAAGTGACACTTAGTGGCTTTCAGTATGATTTTGGCTCATTTTAGACTGCCTCTAGGAAAAGAACCTGTGATCCCCCCCCCCCCCCCCCCACCCCCCTCCACTCTGGGTGATAAAAATGAAATTGACATCAAAAGTGGAAAATCAACAGTAAATTGAGACTACAGCTGTACCAAGGATGGTGTGGATACTGTGGATCATATACAACAGCCAGAATAACCAAGAGATAGACACTCATATTATTCTATTGACATCTTGATATCGCAAGACTTAATTCAATCACCATCTTTCGGAACAACCACCCAGATAATAAAGACAGGTGTCAGCTGTTTCTAAAAAAAACCTCTTGTGAATGCTCATCTAGAACAAGCGAAACTAGCCAATTTTCCAAAAGATATAAAAATATATCTAGAGAGATTCAGGAAAGGTGGACCAGTTCATGACAAACCTGAACCTGGAATAAATCATACACGCAACTATGGCATTCGGGGGCAACCAGGTGAATGGATAAAATCATACTTGTGCAACCGCAAGCAGTATGTATCATTAGGAAACTCATACCAATCAGAAACCAAACCCATCAAATATGGAGTGCCACAGGGTTCGGTAATGGGGCCATTGTTATTTAATGTGTTTGTTAATGATATAGGTGTTGAGGAGGAAGAAAAGAAAATATTGTATGCTGATGACATGACAATACTAAATAGTGACCAAAATATGGAACAGCTTGAGAGAAGAGCATACATATCTGCAAATGTCACAGCTCAATGGCTGTTGGAAAATGAACTGGTTATAAATCTAAAAAAGACTATGTATTCAATGTTTAAAAACAAGGAAAAGGCTGTAGACATGGATTTAGATGTTGATAGAACAAGGCTGGAAGAAATAGAATCTGCTAGATTCTTAGGTATTCTTGTGGAGAATGAACTGAAATGGAAAAAAAAATATTAATAATGTCTGTAAGAAACTGAGCTCTGTCATATTCTTAATGATGCAGCTATCACAGTATTCAGACAAGAACCTTCTGTGTACAGTGTATCATGGACTTTTCGAACCATACTTACAGTATGGAGTGACTGTGTGGGGAAACTCAAACAAACAAGAGACAAAACGAGTGTTCACATTACAAAAAAAAAAAAAAAAGCAATTAGGACCATTTTAAGAAGAAAGACCTCTGAAACGTGCAGCAACTGTTTCAAGAATTTAGGTATCTTAACTTTTTCATCATTGTATAAATACAAAACAATAATGTTCACCACAAAAGGTAGTGAGGACTGGATTACAAATGCTAGTGTACACACCCACAATACAAGAAGGAAGAATGAAGTACAGAGCATACCCCACCGACTGGCAATGCTAGAAAAAGGACCCCAGTACTCTGGTATCAGACTACTAAGATGTCTGCCCAAAAACCTGCAAAGATAGTGTACTTCACAATTACTTTCCAAAGAAACTTAAAGACTATCTCATTGAAAAAGAGTTTTACAGTGTTGCAGAATACTTATGCCATTAAATTTGTATATATTGTTATTCATTATCAGTGATGTAAAAATGTGAGCTAAAGGTGTAGAAAAATAAGTGATAATGAATATTAATACTTTGATATGTCCTATATTACACGTACATTTACTATACACAATGTAATCTTACAGGATCAAATAAAATTTGATTCAATTCAATTCAACACAGAAACGTCAGAATGAAGACTCTGTGAAACAGTTATGGAAACACTGTCCGCAAGAAGCATTTTCAACAGAACATTACAATTTCTCCTGGGAAGATTATGAGCAAAAGGTGGAAATTTGTTATGATTGAAGATGTTTATTGATATAAACTATTTTAGCAATGTGACTGCTTTCCTATTTATATTTACCTGAAATAAATAATTAATGCAATGACAAGCTGTTTTATTTCAATTTTTACTCTCCAGTCTGTATAAAGATGACAATCATGTGAAGATGAAATTGTGGTGTAAATGCTGTGGTGTGTTCACATTAATTTTGAGCGCGAGCTCAAAAAGTAGGTTACACATTATCATAGCAGTACAAGTAACTTTCATTGAATGCTTCACTACTGTTCAAAGTGACACAAGTACGTGACAGTAGTTTTCAATGTAGTCACTATGTAGGTACATGATGAAAGACCCCTAAGATATCGTAAAGTTAATATTTATTAAAAAACAAAAAATGAAACAACAATTGACCAGAAGGATTGGCAAACACGTTAATTATGAAGGCAGAGACAAAAGAAAAAACATTTATTCAGTTATTTGTACTGGTTTTTGTTTTTACACACACTGTCTCTCAAATGTAGAAGGGCGATGAAGATCTGAGATTTGAAGCTTGAAGTATTATGAGTTTTATGTATTGTATGTGTGCATGAATAATAGTATACTGAACAACAGTATCAAAATTTTTTTATTATTGAAGTGAAGTGAAGACCATATAAGGAGGATTTCCTTGATTATGACAAGTGCTGGTGTTCTCAGAGTCCACTGCCCACAACTTCAATTGAAATAAAAGTGAAGTCCGATACAAAAAAAAATCAAATAAGCACACAACATTTCTAATAGCACAATCGCATTATATCCTACAAAAGTGTGTGTTAATATGAATATTCAACAATATTTAGTAATAGTAATATTTATTTTATATTTATTTATCTTTTGTATTACAACACAACTGGCGAACTGTGTGCCAGGACTTCAGGGCACCGGTTGTGTGTAGTGTTTGTTAACAATTGTTATAGTAAGAAATTTCTACGACATTGTTATGAATCATAAAGACTAACTGTCTGTATTTTCTGTTTGCATGAATCACAATGGGGAGCAAGTATTGCAAAAATGCAAAAATTGAGGAGAAATTTTGGAAAGGAATAAGAATTGGACTCAGATTACATAAAAATTTTCAGTAGTAAAATGTTTTGTTTGGCACAGCAAAGGTAGGACGGCTACGCAAGTTGCTTGCATGGTTACACTCGGTAGCGTTTCTTTTGAAGTAGGCAGAAATCTTTTCCTCATTATTCCCTTCCTTGAATTTTATTGCGAAAAATTTACAGAAATTTTTCAGTGTGATATGCATTGTCAGTACAACATAAATAATTGTGACACAATAGTTTGCACATCATAATTAATACAAAATAGGCTTTGACATCACGTAAATTACAATTGTCAAGTACAGGGTTATTGCAAATGATTGAAGCGATTTCACAGCTCTGCAATAATTTTATTATTTGAGATATTTTCACAATGCTTTGCACGCACATACAAAAACTCAAAAAGTTTTTTTAGGCATTCACAAATGTTCGATATGTGCCCCTTTAATGATTCGGCAGACATCAAGCCGATAATCAAGTTCCTCCCACACTCGGCGCAGCATGTCCCCATCAATGAGTTCGAAAGCATCGTTGATGCGAGCTCGCAGTTCTGGCACGTTTCTTGGTAGAGGTGGTTTAAACACTGAATCTTTCACATAACCCCACAGAAAGAAATCGCATGGGGTTAAGCCGGGAGAGCGTGGAGGCCATGACATGAATTGCTGATCATGATCTCCACCACGACCGATCCATCGGTTTTCCAATCTCCTGTTTAAGAAATGCTGAACATCATGATGGAAGTGTGGTGGAGCACCATCCTGTTGAAAGATGAAGTCAGCACTGTCGGTCTGCAGTTGTGGCATGAGCCAATTTTCCAGCATGTCCAGATACACGTGTCCTGTAACGTTTTTTTTTTTTTTTTTTTTTTTTTTTTTTTTTTTTCCGCAGAAGAAAAAGGGGCCGTAAACTAAAAAACCGTGAGATTGCACAAAACACGTTAACTTTTGGTGAATTGCAAATTTGCTGCACGAATGCGTGAGGATTCTCTACTGCCCAGATTCGCACATTGTGTCTGTTCACTTCACCATTAAGAAAAAATGTTGCTTCATCACTGAAAACAAGTTTCGCACTGAACGCATCCTCTTCCATGAGCTGTTGCAACCGCGCCAAAAATTCAAAGCGTTTGACTTTGTCATCGGGTGTCAGGGCTTGTAGCAATTGTAAACGGTAAGGCTCCTGCTTTAGCCTTTTCCGCAAGATTGTCCAAACCGTCGGCTGTGGTACGTTTAGCTCCCTGCTTGCTTTATTCGTCGACTTCCGCGGGCAACACGTGAAACTTGCCCGCACGCGTTCAACTGTTTCTTCGCTCACTGCAGGCCGACCCATTGATTTCCCCTTACAGAGGCATCCAGAAGCTTTAAACTGCGCATACCATCGCCAAATGGAGTTAGCAGTTGGTGGATCTTTGTTGAACTTTGTCCTGAAGTGTCGTTGCACTGTTATGACTGACTGATGTGAGTGCATTTCAAGCACGACATACGCTTTCTCGGTTCCTGTCGCCATTTTGTCTCACTGCACTCTCAAGCACTCTGGCGGCAGAAACCTGAAGTGCGGCTTCAGCCGAACAAAACTTTATGAGTTTTTCTACGTATCCGTAGTGTGTCGTGACCATATGTCAATGAATGGAGCTACAGTGAATTTATGAAATCGCTTCAATCATTTGTAATAGCCCTGTATAATAATTAGCATATGAAATTTTAACATTTCTGTGAAATTTATATTTTTTGCATATTCATATAACATGGCCCCAAAAAATATATGCTCATTGTTGATAGCAATAGCGAAAACGTCATCAGCCAAGATGGTGTAGAACTTCATGATCAAACAATTGAAGTTCAGGCACCATGCATAGCTACTCCAGAAAGTTTAAATATATCAGAAATGAGTGTCATAGGAGTGACAAATGATAGTGACACTCCACAGCAGAACAACCTAGATGACACAATGTTTACAATTGATGAGGCAATGTCATGCATCTCCCAGAGTGACATACTGCTCATGAATGAAACATTGGAGAACAATTCCAATATGAATTTTGACAACTTTTTACAAACACCACTTGGTCACAACACAAACATTAACTTGGGAAGTACAGCTGACAGCAACAACAGTAGTACAAGTGAAGCACAGCTACGGCAGTTACTATCTAACATAAATGTGAAATCTAATGATATGAAACACTATATGAACACCAATATCAGTAATTTCACACAAGATATGAACATGGTAAAACAGCAACAAAACACTGTTACACAAGATCTAAACGCAATGAAGCAGGAACAAAAACAAGTATTCAAGGATCTGCAAGACATGGTCTCTAAGAAATTTGATGACTTAGCCAAAAGATTTCGCACTGAAATTGATGAAAAATTGAAGGATACAAAAACACAGGTAAAGCATAAAGTACTTTCTGGAGTTAACAGTAACATTATGGAGTTAAACCAGAAGATAGATTCTTTTAATGACCATCACGATCTAGTAGAGCCACAGATAAAGAAAATCAGTGACCCAAACACAAACACTTAAGCCACACAAAATCACTTGGTTTCGACAGTAAAAAAGGTAACCACTGTCATTAACAAACTAAATAAAGGCTATGAAAGTGTATCTCTAGCTGTAGAAGAGCTTACTTTAAGAGTAGAAACATTAGAAGGTGATTCAGCATGTGCTAAGAAGGAGAGGCAGGATCAATGAAAATCTAAGTGATATCATTAGTCAAGCTGAAGCAGGTACGTTAGATGAAGTAATACCATTGCAGAGAAGTTAGTAACCAATTGTAAGATATCCACAGATGTAATAGAAATGGCTATTCAGAAAAAAGAAAATGAAATCATGAACAAGGTAAACATTAATCTACAAGCTGCAGAAGATAGGATCCACAATCTTTTAGAAGAAATTATTACAGGATCTCAAAATATGCATGTAAATAATACAGAGGCTACAGTGAACAAACCACAACCTGTCAGTATTTATCCACAAATTGTCATGAGTCCCACAGCAGGTAGCAGTGACAGTTGTAGAGTGCAAAATGTAAACATACCCACAACTCTAATACCTGAATAATTACAAGCCAGAATTACAGGAAACTACAATAACATCATAAATATGACCTAAAATGTCATGTGTCTATCAACTATTTTTGCTGACAAAGGTTTGCTAAGACATCGGCAGTTTCCTACATTCACTACCAAAGGTAAAAGAATGAATCCCGTAGTATTTATCAGTGCTTTTCGTCATGTATTTCCAAGCAACTGGACGGAAGCACAGAAAATTAGATATGTTATGGGATACAAGCAAGGTGATGTGCTTTTATAGGCAACTTATATCCAATCTGAACAAGCTTTCCTCGACAAATACTGGTCTGAGGCAATGCCAACACAAAGCTATTTCAAAACAGTCTTATCCATCCTAGTATCAAACTGTATAGTGCCTTGCCAGATACCATTAAATACATACAAAACATTGGCCACTTCAAATCTAAATTGAAGTTGTACTTGGTTGATCACTGATTTTACACAGTAAATGAATATCCACAAAAATAAATTTTTCTACGTTAACTCAATGTAGTCTCATACAGAAGAACATTTGTGTATTATCTCTCTCTATATATAGTGCAACAACATTTATTTAAGTATTCAGCATTAATTGATATATTAATGTGTGTTATTATGTACGAACATATATTATATGTAAAATTGTTAATATTGACATAAAGATCCAAATATCTCTTGCACATTGTGCAGCTGTAGATGAAAATGGATCAATAAATAAATCAAAATAAATCAGACAATGGAAAATCCAGGATGGAATGTAACAATACGAGAGAAGGAATGTTGCTACTCACCATATAGCAGAGTCACACAATCATAGCTTTCGGCCATTAAGGCCTTTGTCAGCAGTACACACACACACACACACACACACACACACACACACACACTCCCCCCCCCCCCCCCCCTCTCTCTCTCTCTCTCTCTCTCTCTCTCATGCAAGTGCAACTTACACACATATCTGCAGTCTCAGAGAGCTGAAATTACACTGCCCAGTGTAGTTTCAGCTCTCTGAGACTGCAGATGTGTGTGCAAGTTGCGCCTGCGTGCGTGCGTGCGTGCGTGCGTGTGTGTGTGTGTGTGTGTGTGTGTGTGTGTGTGTAAAGGCCTTAATGGCCGAAAGCTATGATTGTGTGAATCTTTTTATTGTGCCTATCGCAGCTCAGCATCTTCAAAATAAATCAAGAAAGACTCAGCTGTGACGTTTTCAACCAAGCACCATTCAATGGTGGATGGATACCTTGAAAAATACATGAAGAAGACACGCTACTGGATGAACACAATATCACAGGTAGACGTGTTAAAAATTTTGAAAAGTCATTAACCATTGCACAGTAGAGAAAAATTAGTCACAATGCCAGAGCACAACACTGAATATTTTCTGTCATTGCTTGATTCTGTCAACTTAATCTACAAGGAAAGACCTGTACCCAATAGAGCAACAGAAAATCAGTCACAACAACAACATAGTTACGTAAATCAGTCAGTAAAATGTGATGTAAACACACAGGAAGAATGGTACACACAGCAGCAAAATTATGTACCCAGAGGTAACGAGTACGGTAACGAGAATGGAAAAAACAAAAGATTTTAAAAAAATATTCAAAACAACAAGGGTAATTTCAATGCATGAGCGAATTACAATTCACCATCACAAGGCCCTATGCCGAACATGAATACTAAACAGCCAGCCACAGCAGCAACCAACACGCGGCAACAATGCCTTGCCTTACGCTGTACCACGGCCGACCTTTGGGCAGCAGAATAACTGCACAGCAGCTAACGAGACAAATTGGCAAAGTACACACAGAGTGCAACTCACAGAAATTACTCCAAGTAATGAACTAATTCACACTATGCCATCAGAAAACACTAACTGGTCATAGTTAACCCCCAGGCTATTGACCTCTCAGGGAGTGGAGGCAAAGCAAAACTACAAACATGTTTCTTAAGGTTTGATAAACAAGGTGACATTAAGGATGATTTGTATCAGTATGAGTTAGATATAGTAGATAAAGTCAAGGAAGAACAAGTAAAAGCAATCATTGAGCATTGAGGTGGCAATATTTAGCATTGACACACAGTTAATTTTAGATACAGATTCAACTACCAACCTAATGTCAAATGCATTTGCGTGCGTGTGTGTGTGTGTGTGTGTGTGTGTGTGTGTGTGTGTGTGTGTGTGTGTGTGTGAATTGAGGAAGAGAGGAAAATCCCCGACATTTAATATCTAAAAGTGCAAGGTACAAACTGCTGCAGGTAGTAGGACTAAATTGGTTAAACATCTGGCACTTACCATTACAAATTGAGCATTTTAAGGTGAAGTGCAACTTTCTTATAATTGAAAAACTTATAGTTAATTGTCTTATTGGCATGGACATGTTTGGAACATACAAAACACAGATTGACATAGGTAATGGTAAATGCTTCTTTTTTTGTAAAGGATCAGATCTTTTTTTCTATTGATTTAGTGAAACATCTGATGAAAGTAACAAAAACGAACCAGAGTCAAATGTAGTAGTACAATATTCATTTCCAGCTGTATATTTCACAAACAAATTTGATACTGAGTAAGAAGCAAACACTGAGGTTAGTTACAAAATGGTAGAGCAGAAATTAAGTGAATCACAGATACTAAATGATATGCAATGGCAGGAACTTTCTAACTTGTCATTTAAGTATGCAAATGTTTTCAGTAAGGAGCCAGGAGGAATCAAAGACTATGAATATAAATTTGAAGACTATCCACATGAGACATTTTGTGTAATGTCATACCCTATTCCATGGGAAAAACGAGAGGCAGTAAGGGAGAGTTCAATCATATGATTAAATGGGAACTATAGAACCTTCATTTTCACCCTATTGTAGTCCAATATTACCAGTAAGCAAATGATATGGTTCTGTAAGATTAGTTCTCAATGCTAGGGGTATCAATACATTTATAGTACCAGTACACATGATACCAGACAACTTGGACAAACTGCTTCTAAAGTTTTAAAATACAAAATATTTCGGTATACTCAATCTCAAAATGTACTACTGGCAAATAAAGCTCCATGAAGAAAGTTGAAAATATACAGCATTTATTTGTGGTGGCAGAAGTTACGAATTCCATGTTCTACCTTCTGGACTGAACATTAGTGCAGGAGTGTTTATATCTGCATAGGACAAGGTTTTAGGACCAGAATTGCTTATCAAAGTCACTGTTTATGTAGACGACATGTTAACAGCTACACCCACTTGGTTGGAACCTATCAGCCTCATTGGACATGTGCTTCAATGATTTACAGATTACAGAGTAACATCCAATTTTAAAAAAGTCTAGTTTTGGTAAGGAGCAAGTCAAATTTTTAGGACATATTGTGTCAGAACAAGGAATATTATCTGATCAAAAAAAACTTGATGTCATATGCAATTGTCCAGCTCCAAGGAATAAAAAACAAATAAAAGCAGTTTTAGGACTAGCTTCATTTTTTCATAAGTTCGTTCCAAAACAACTGATGAACAGTGATGCATCACTGAACTTGTTATGAAAAAATAGGCTTTGGTTATGGGATGATACGTGTCAGAAAGCATTAGTCAATGCAAACATTCTTAGCCACCCTGATATGTCCAAGGATTTTTGTCTATGCACAGATGCCTCATCTCAAGGGCTGGGGGGCATTCTTGTTTCAGATACAAGAGGAAGAAGGTAAAGAAGTACCCAAGGTCATCGGTTTTGATAGTCACACATTATCAGAAGCAAAAAGATCTTACTCTGTGTCAGAATTGGGAAGTTTAGCTGTAATGGGGCATTTAAAAAGTTTGAATATTTTTTGTGGGTCAAGAATACCAAAGTTTACTGTGACCATCAGTCACTGTCATTTCTTTTAACATGTAAACTGTTAGACCATTGATTAGCTAGGTGGTGTCTATATTTACAAGAATTCAATTTCAAGATCATTTATATTAAAGGAAGTCAGAACGTTATTGCAGATGCCTTGTCCTAGTTCCATAAGGTTTAGAGGAATTTGGTTAATTAACAGAGAAGTATGCAGAACTCAGAACATTATTAATGCAAAGTACAACACAACAGTCTGATTAAAACAAGTTTTGTAAGCAAATTACAATTATACAACAGCAAGATTGTGGATGGAGTAAAGTCATGCAAAACCTCAAGCAAGATAAAGGTAAAAAGGTAAGTAAATGGTATCAAGAGTACAAGGGTTTTGTTTCATAGAAAATGATCAATGGTGTGTGTGTATTCCTGAAGATTATATCGATGAATTTATAAGACACACACATGGGTGCTATATGGAGTAGGCAAATGTGTTGAAAAAATTGCAACACATAGTTACTTTCCAAATTTGAGAAGGCAAGACCTACAGATATTAAGAAAGTGTGCAATATGTAAAAAATCAAAACAGTCCAATGTGTCAAAATATACTGAGCTACACACAATATTCACAAAAAACCCTTTATATATAGTATCCCTGGACATAACTGGTCCATATCCAAGAAGTAAAGGAGGAGTGAGATATTTAGTAGTGCTATATGATATTTTCTCGAAACATATGAAAATGTATGCCATTAAAAATGCAACAGCCACAAATATCAGAAAAAGAATTGAGGGAGACTATTTGAGAAGAGTAGGTAAACCAAAGGTACTACTAACTGATAATGCTTCATATTTCATTGGGCAAAAAGTGTACACAATTTATGATCTCACAGAGCATGAAGCACATATTAGTAAGCCTTTTCACCCAGAAGCAAGTACCGTGGAGTGAGTCTTTAAAGAATTTGACTGGTTTATTAGGACATACACCCTTCACAAACACACCCGATGAGTAGAATACATAACTCCTTTCATGCAAGTTGTCAATAACCTTCCACATTCTTCAACAGGTTTCACATCTAACAAATTGATGTTCCAGACAAAA
Organism: Schistocerca americana; assembly: GCF_021461395.2. Classification (NCBI taxonomy): domain Eukaryota; kingdom Metazoa; phylum Arthropoda; class Insecta; order Orthoptera; family Acrididae; genus Schistocerca; species Schistocerca americana. The sequence goes on from NC_060126.1 coordinate 258,582,555, forward strand.
CAAACGAATGAGTGGGAGTTGCCCATACCAAAAGTACGCACTACAGAAATGACACTACAAGACAAAATCAAACAAACCATGGTTACACTAGAAAACAGGGCCAAGTATAGAAGGAAAATTTATAACAGGAAACTGAAATGTGTTACACAGTTTTTTGAAAAGCAACAAGTCCTCTTACAGACACACCCTAAATCGGCAAAATTTGGCAATCTGAATAAGTGGCAATTACTATATTCAGGACCATATGTAATTTTCAAAATACCATACCCTGGTACATACAGAATAGCCTATGAGAAAACAGGGAGAGACAGGGGTCTCCACCCTCACAAAGATATAAAAGCCTTTATAGAACGATGAAGCGTGGTAACATTTTTTCTTTCTTTTTTTTTTCTTTTTTTCTTTTTTTTCTTTTTTTTTTTAATCATAAGATAATTGTAAATAGTGTACATAATTCTAAGAATAATCTTTCTTCTGGAGTGTATTTTAAGATAAAGTAATGTTTATATGCATAAGTAATTCTTTTTATTTGTACAGGTAGGCATAAAAATTAACAGTAATGAGAAGGAATACACCGCTTCATGAGAAGTGAAAGTATAAACAAAATTAATGTATGGCTCAACTGTCTGCACTTGACAATAATCACTGTCAGTAGCAGGAGAGGAGACATTGACCTGTGCACACCCACATGTGTGACAGACTGGCAGAAGGAACCAAAATAGGAATGCAATGTACCTAACAAAGTAAACAGAAATACTATGTAAATAAATCTACTGTCTATGAACTAAGGAACCTATTGATATATGCACACAGAGATTTAATTAAATACTAAGCTATGTACAACATATTTACAACCAAAAGGAAGCATAATGAAAAACTTTATAGGACATGTAAGCTAAGGACTAATGACAAAATACCATGAGAAATGTCAAATAATTTTCTTTGCAGAGTAAATGGCGATAATGGGTAAGAAAATAATCGAATGTTTATGAATTTAGACAAACTATGGAAATATCTGTGGATGTATGCAATGACCACATTTATCAGTGGGCACCGAGCTACGTAATGCAATTAGTTTTAAGATAGTTTCAAGTTTTTATCTTTCAGTGACCAGTGCATCGTCACGGTGCAGAAGAAGAGAATTACGTCAAGAGTAGCAAGTACCAAATGAAGAAATTGGCCGTACCTCAAGTAAACAATTTAGTTATAAGGATATTTATACAAAGGTTGTAAGGCAAATGAAAAATGAAATATACATTGTTGAAGTGTGTCTCTGTGACAATTATCAATACCTATTCACTGCAGGGTACACATAAATATTTAAGTGTGAAATTTTACAAAAACCACTTAACTTTTATTGAGTCACATGAAAGCTTGAATAATGACATTTCCAGGTATTTTAAAAAGATAAGCCTACGATGGTTAAAACATCATATTTCACACTAACCTACATGTGAATTGAAGTAAACAGCACTAACACATGAAGAAACAAAATGATACTACATGGGTGATTAGTTGGTACACATTATTTCAATGAAGCAAATGTTCCTTGGCAACTAGTCCATCATTCTACGAGTAACATTTCCTGATAAATCCTTGAACCAGTAGATAAGCATTTCCTTTCTTCCCTCTCAAACAAGAAGGAGGGGCCAAGCACAGTTAGATCAGCAATGAGTGACGATTAAGTCCTATTTCCAATGCTTTCCTCCCTTTTCTATCCAAGGAAGAAATGAGTTCCCATAAGTGATAAAAGCCTATCTATAAAATGAAGTATTAAAGTATCATATGCTTGTATTGTGTTGTAATAATGTGATATGTAATTAATTTGTATATGTGATGTGAACGAAGATAAGACAAAGCTAACAAACTGTAGTCACAGAGCCCAGTTAATGAAAAATTTATGACATTTTAAAATTTAAGAAATTTATGTTCATAGTATAAGCAATGGATGGACTCTCAGCCATAGGTATAATCTATCATGTTATGTATATTGTTGTAGTTCAATACTTGTATGAATTTTCATTGGAAATCAAACTCTATAAGAAGAAATGAAATTTGAAGACAAGCAATTTATACAATGTTTTGGACAGCTATATGTGTCTTTCAAAAAGTGGACGGTCAAGTGTGGTGACATGAACATGTGTGTGCAATGAAATAACTTCTGAGTCTTGTGGCGCACAATGCTTGACACTTTAACAAGTGAACTATAGTTGTTCGAGCAGATACGGATGCTGTTGGTCAGGGTTCTCTCCACTGAAAATGCGAGTATGAAGGGTAATAATAATTCCTGGGCTATAAAAATGGATGTCTTCTGCCACTGCATCAGATTGTGAATAATAAGTGCACACCCACTACACCCAGAATGAAGACAATGTTGTTGTTGTGGTCTTCAGTCCAGAGAATGGTTTGATGCAGCTCTCCATGCTACACGATCCTGTGCAAGCTTCTTCATCTCCCAGTACCTAAAGCAACCTACATCCTTCTGAATCTGCTTAGTGTATCCATCTCTTGGTCTCCCTCTACGATTTTTACCCTCCACGCTGCCCTCCAATACTAAACTGGTGATCCCTTGATGCCTCAGAATATGCCCTACAAACGATCCCTTCTTCTAGTCAAGTTGCGCCACAAATTTCTCTTCTCTCCAATTCTATTCAGTACCTCCTCATTAGTTATGTGATCTACCCATCTAATCTTTAGCATTGTTCTGTAGCACCACACTTCGAAAGCTTCTATTCTCTTCTTGTCTAAACTATTTATCGTCCACGTTTCACTTCCATACATGGCTACACTCCATACAAATAATTTCAGAAACGACTTCCTGACACTTAAATCTATACTCAATGTTAACAAATTTCTCTCCTTGAGAAACGCTTTCCTTGCAATTGCCAGTCTACATTTTATATCCTCTCTATTTCAACCATCATCAGTTATTTTGCTCCCCAAATAGCAAAACTCATATACAACTTTAAGCGTCTCATTACCTAATCTAATTCCAGCAGCATCATCTGGTTTAATTCAACTACATTCCATTATCCTCATTTTGCTTTTGTTGATGTTCATCTTATATCCTCCTTTCAAGACACTGTCCATTCCGTTCAGCTGCTCTTCCAGGTCCTTTGCTCTGTCTGACAGAATTACAATGTCATCGGCGAACCTCAAAGTTTTTATGTCTTCTCCATGGATTTGAATTCCTACTCTGAATTTTTCTTTTTTTTCCTTTACTGCTTGCTCGATATACAGATTGAATAACATCAGGAATAGGCTACAACTATATGTCACTCCCTTCCCAACCTCTGCTTCCCTTTTCTGCCCCTCGAGTCTTATAACTGCCATCTGGTTTCTGTACAAATTCTAAATAGCCTTTTGATCCCTGTATTTTACCCCTGCCACCTTCAGAATTTGAAGGAGAGTATTCCAGTTAACATTGTCAAAAGCTTTCTCCAAGTCTACAAATGCTAGAAACATAGGTTTGCCTATCCTTAATCTATTTTCTAAGATAAGTCATAGGGTCAGTATTGCCTCCCGTGTTTCAACATTTCTATGGAATCCAAACTGATCTTCCCCAAGGTTGGCTTCTACTAGTTTTTCCATTTGTCTGTAAAGAATTCGTGTTAGTATTTTGCAGCCGTGGCTTATTAAACTGATAGTTTGGCAATTTTCACATCTGTCAACACCTGCTTTCTTTGGGATTGGAATTATATATTCTTCTTGAAGTCTGAGGGTATTTCACCTGTCTCATATATCTTGCTCACCAGGTGGTAGAGTTTTGTTAGGCCTGGCTCTCCCAAGGCTGTCAGTAGTTCTGATGGAATACTGTCTACTCCTGGGGCCTTGTTTCAACTTAGGTTTTTCAGTGCTCTGTCAAGCTCTTCAAGCAGTATCATATCTCCTATTTCATCTTCATCTACATTTTCTTCCATTTCTATAATATTGTCCTCAAGAACATCACCCTTGTATAGACCCTCTATATACTCCTTCCACCTTTCTGCTTTCCCTTCTTCGCTTTGAACGGGGTTTCCATCTAAGCTTTTGATATTCATGCAAGTGGTCCTCTGTTCTCCAAAGATCTCTTTGATTTTCCTATAGGCAGTATCTATCATACATGTAGTGATATATGTCTCTAACTCCTTATATTTGTCGTCTAGCCATCCTTGTTTAGCCACTTTGCACTTGCTGTCGATCTCATTTTTGAGATGCTTGTATTTCTTTTTGCCTGCTTCATTTACTGCATTTTTATATTTTCTCCTTTCATCAATTAAATTCAATATTTCTTCTGTTACCCAAGGATTTCTGCTAGCCCTCATCTTTTTACCTACTTGATCCTCTGCTACCTTCACTATTTCATCTCTGAAAGCTACCCATTCTTCTTCTACTGTATTTCTTTCCCACAGTCTTGTCAACCGTTCTCTAATGCTCTCCCTGAAGCTCTCTACAACCTCTGGTTCTTTCATTTTATCCAGGTCCCATCCCCTCAAACTCCCACCTTTTTGCAGTTTTTTCAGTTTTAATCTACAGTTCATAACCAATAGATTGTGGTCAGAGTTGACATCTGCCCCTGGAAATGTCTTACAATTTAAAACCTGGAACCTACATCTCTGTCTTACCATTATATAATCTATCTGAAACCTTCCAGTATCTCCAGGCTTCTTCCATGTATACAACATTCTTTTATGATTCTTGAATCAAGTGTTAGCTATGATTAAGTTATGCTCTGTGCAAAATTCTACCAGGCAGCTTCCTCTTTCATTCCTTACTCCCATTCCATATTCACCTACCACGTTTCCTTCTATTCCTTTTCCTACTGTTGAGTTCCAGACTATTAAATTTTCATCTCCCTTCACTATCTGAATTATTTCTTCTATCTCATCATACATTTCATCAATCTCTTCATCATCTGCGGAGCTAGTTGGCATATAAACTTGTACTACTGTGGTAAGTGTGGGCTTCGTATCTGTCTTGGCCATAGTAATGCATTGTAGTTGTTTACCCACATTGCTATTTTCCTATTCATTATTAAACCTACTCCTGCATTACCCCTATTTCATTTTGTATTTATAACCCTGTATTCACCTGACCAGCAGTCTTGTTCCTTCTGCCACCGAACTTCACTAATTCCCACTATATCTATTTGTAACCTATCCATTTCCCTTTTTAAATTTTATAACCTACCTGCCTGATTAAGGGATCTGACATTCCGTGCTCCGATCCATATAATGCCAGTTTTCTTTCTCCTGATAACAACATTCTCCTGAGTAGGCCCCACCCGGAGATCCAAATGGGGGACTATTTTACCTCTGAAATACTTTACCCAAGAGGACGCCATCATCATTTGACCAGAAACTTCCTGGCAGATTAAAACTGTGTGGCCGACCGAGACTCGAACTCGGGACCTTTGCCTTTCACGGGCAAGTGCTCTACCATCTGAGCTACCGAAGCACGACTCACGCCCGGTACTCACAGCTTTACTTCTGCCAGTATCTCGTCTCCTACCTTCCAAACTTTACAGAAGCTCTTCTGCAAACCTTGCAGAACTAGTACTCCTGAAAGAAAGGATAATGCGGAGACATGGCTTAGCCACAGCCTGGGGGATGTTTCCAGAATGAGATTTTCACTCTGCAGCGGAGTGTGCGCTGATATGAAACTTCCTGGCAGATTAAAACTGTGTGCCCGACCGAGACTCGAACTCGGGACCTTTGCCTTTCGCGGGCAAGTGCTCTACCATCTGAGCTACCGAAGCACGACTCACGCCCAGTACTCACAGCTTTACTTCTGCCAGTTTCTCATCTCCTACCTTCCAAACTTTACAGAAGCTCTTCTGCAAACCTTGCAGAACTAGCACTCCTGAAAGAAAGGATACTGTGGAGACATGGCTTAGCCACAGCCTGGGGGATGTTTCCAGAATGAGATTTTCACTCTGCAGCAGAGTGTGCGCTGATATGAAACTTCCTGGCAGATTAAAACTGTGTGCCCAACTGAGACTCGAACTCGGGACCTTTGCCTTTCGCGGGCAATTGCTCTACCATCTGAGCTACCGAAGTGCGACTCATGCCCGGTACTCACAGCTTTACTTCTGCCAGTATCTCGTCTCCTACCTTCCAAACTTTACAGAAGCTCTTCTGCAAACCTTGCAGAACTAGCACTCCTGAAAGAAAGGATACTGTGGAGACATGGCTTAGCCACAGCCTGGGGGATGTTTCCAGAATGAGATTTTCACTCTGCAGTGGCGTGTGTGCTGATATGAAACTTCCTGGGAGACGATACAGTGAAGCTGCATGCCCTCAGGAAAAATTACGGTTGTAGTTTCCCCTTGCTTTCAGCTGTTCGCAGTACCAGCACAGCAAGGCTGTTTTGGTTAGTGTTACAAGGCCAGATCAGTCAATCATCCAGACTGTTGCCTCTGCAACTACTGAAAAGGCTGCTGCCCCTCTTCAGGAACCACATGTTTGTTCTGGCATCTCAACAGATACACCTCCGTTGTGGTTGCACCTACGGTACAGCCATCTGTATTGCTGAGGCACGCAAGCCTCCCCACCAATGGCAAGGTCCATGGTTCATGAAGACAAATGCCATGGCATATCTTTGATATGTGACATTCAAGTGGAGAAAAAAAGAAACTGTACATCTCCATATTATGTCATTATTTGCACATTTTTTTTGTTTTTACACTCTCCCATCATTTGTAGATGGTTGGTTGGTTTAAAAGAAGGGAAAGGGGGGGGGGTAGACGGACCACACTGTGAGGTCATCAGTTCCTTGTTCCTGGTAAAGTAATTACAGAAGGGAAAGAAGAAAAGAAAGGAGACAGCACAATAACAGGAGAAAGGAAGAACCAGAAGAATGACAGGAGGACAACCAACACTACCATGGATGAAAGAGGAAAAGAAAACCACAGAGAGAAGCAAGATACAGGTAGAAGGTGTAAAAATGAGAGAGCAGATGACCGTGGCTGGCCAACCACAAGAATAAAAAGGAAAAGCCAGTCACTCTGCGACACATTAAAACATCCCCCATCCCCACTAAAAGCATTAGAGTGGAGAACACAAAGAGGCAAAGGACATGCACTAAAATTTATATGGAATGATAAAACCCACAGTCACATATAAAATGTAAAACTAAATTAGCCGATGAGGTGTTGTCAGCTAAAATTAAGGGTAACGAGTCTGGTAACTGAAGAGTCCATAGCAGGGCAGCCAAAGAAGGACAGCTCACTAAGATACAGGCCACTGTCAGCCGGGCATCGGACTGACACTGAGGTGGGCCATCACAGCACAGTAGGTAGCTGTGTGTCAACCAACCATGGCCAACGCGGAGCCGGCAGAGGACCACGGAGTCCCTGCGGGAGACCCACGTGGAGGACTGCTACACATTTGTAGCCTCCTTAATGGCACACAGTTTGTTGTGGGTGCTGAGATTATGACATTTCATCTCCCAAAGCCACAAAACCTTGTGGCAGTGTACTGAACGCAGGTCAGTTGCAGAGAAGCCCATCTCCATATGCGGTTTCCCCATAACTTCTTTGAACAGCCTGTCGGCAAGTTCGTTGCCTGGGATTCTGATGTGACCTGGGGTCCAGACAAACACCACTGTATGACTGGACTGTTCCAGGGCATAGATGAACTCCTGGATGGTCGCTACCAAAGGATGACAAGGGTAGCACTCATTGATAGCTTATAGGCCACTCAAGGAGTCAGTACACAGAAGAAACAACTCCCCAGGGCATGAATGGATCTGCTCACGAACACAAGATGTAGCCACCAGATCAGCAGTGAGTACACTGCAGCAATCAAGCAAGGAATGCTGTTGATATGTCCTCCAAGGACATACATGAAGCTGACATGAGCTGCAGCCATCGAGCCATCAATGTGAACCACTTCGTGGCCTCGGTAAACGTCAAGAATTGAGATGAAGTGGCAGTGGAGAATCGTGGGGTTAACTGAGTCCTTAGGGCCATGTGAAAGGTCCAGGCAAAGCTGTGACCTAGGTGAACATCATGGAGGTGTACGTGAATGGACCACAAGTAGATGTGGTAAAGGCAAGGACTCCACTTCGGAAAGAAGGGATTGGACACAAACTGCAATTGGAAGCCCCGACCTGGGCCGCCGATGTGTGAAATGAACTGCCGTGGGTGGGAAAAGGAGATGGCGATTCAGATGTGCAGGAGAACTACAAATATGTGCAAGGTAACTGGCCAGCAGTTGAGCACACCTAACATGCAATGGAGGGACTCCGGCCTCCACAAGAACGCTGGTCACTGGACTCATCCTAAAAGCTCCTATCGCTAGGTGAATGCGACAGTAGTGCACTGGGTTGAGTATACGCAATGCTGAGGGCGCCACCAAACCATAAACCAGACTTCCATAGTCAAGGCGGAATTGAACAAGGGCTCTGTAAGAGCTGCAGCAGCGTAGAGCAATCTGCACCCCAGTTGGTGTTGCTCAGGCAGCGGAGGGCATTGAGGTGCTTCCAGCACTTCCGCTTAAACTGAGAAAGGTGAGAAAGCCAAGTCAATTGGGTTGTGAAAACCAGTCCTAAGAATTGATATGTCTCCACTGCAGTGAGTGGATCATCATTAAGGTAAAGTTCTGGTTCTGGATGAATGGTATGGCACCAACAGAAGTGCATAACACACGACTTTGCAGCCGAAAACTGGAAGCCGTGGGCTAGAGCCCATGACTGCACCTTGTGGATGGCTCCCTGTAGGCGCTGCTCAACAACACCAGTACTGGTGGAGCAGTACGAAATGCAGAAGTCGTCTGCATACAGAGAAGGGAGACATACAGCCCTACAGCTGCTGCTAGACCATTAATGGCCATTAAAAATAGAGACACACTCAATATAGAGCCCTGCGGGACCCCTTCCTCATGGATACAGGGGGAACTATGGGAGGCACCATCTTGGACATGGAAAGTACGAAAAGACAGGAAATTTTGGATAAAAATTGGGAGCGGGCCTCGGAGACCCCACTTGTATAATGTGGCAAGGATATGATGTCACCAGGTGGTATCATACACTTTTCGTAAATCAAAAAAGATGGCAACCTGGTGTTGGCATCTGGAAAAGGCTTTTCAGATGGCAGACTCGCAGACTCGAGGAACACGAGATTATCAGTGGTAGAGCAACCCAGGTGCAAGCCACCCTGACATGGAGCCAGTAGGCCAAGTGATCAGCACCCAATGTCGGTGATGCTGATGGGCTGATAGTTATCCACATCAAGCGGGGTTTTACTGGGTTTGAGCACTGGAATGATGGTGCTCTTCTGCCATTGTGATGCAAAAATGCCATTGCCTCAAATCCGGTTGAAGATAATGAGAAGATGTCACTTGTAGTCAGATGAGAGATGTTTAACCATCTGACTGTGGATCCGATCTGGCCCAGGAGCTGCGTCGGGGCAATGTGCAAGGGAACTAAGGAGCTCCCACTATGTAAATGGGGCGTTATAGGATTCACTGTGGCATGTAGTGAATGAGAGGACTTTCCCTTCCAGCCGCCGTTTGAGAGTGTGAAAGGCTGTTGGGTTTTCTCTGACACAGAGGCTTGAGCAAAGTGCTCAGTGAAGTGCTTGGCAATCGCATTTGCATCTGTAGATAACACGCCATTTATGTTAACACCGGGAACACCTGTTGGGATCTGGTACCTGAAACGATGTTTGATCTTTGCCCAGACTTGGGAAGGTGATGTACGACACCCAATGGTCGAGACACATCTCTCCCAACACTACTGCTTCCGTCGTTTGATAAGCTGGTGAATGCAGGCACAGAGCCATTTAAAGGCAATGAGGTGCTCCAAGGAAGGGTGCCACTGTAGAGTTAGCCTTAATTGCTTCAGTGACTTCCGGTGACCACCAAGGGACTGCGTTCTGCCGGGGGCACCCTAAAGAGTGAGGGATCATGTTTTCTGCCACAGAAACGATTGTAGTCACCTGCTCAACCATCACATCGATGTTACCGTGTGGGGGAGATTCAACAGTAACAGCAGAGGTCAAATTTTCCCAGTCTGCCTTGTTTAAAGCCCATCTTGCAGGCATCTGTGAACCTGACACCGGGGCAGTGACAGGAATATGGGGAAGTGGTCACTACCACACTGGTCATCATGTGCTCTCTAGTGGATAGGTGGGAGAAGTCCTGGGCTGTAAATTGATAAATCAATGGCCGAGTAACTACCATGAGACACACTGAAATGTGTGGCAGCCCCAGTATCTAAGGGGCAGAGGTCAAATTGTGACAGTAAAGTTTTGACATCTCTGCCTCAACCAGTAAGCATGTTGCCACCCCACAAGGCACACTTCAAGAGGGGTTTGAAGGGACACAGTTTCAATACAGACTGATTTTAGGACATTAACGCAAACTCCACCTGACACTCGATTGTAGTCGCTATGGTTCCTGTAGTATGCTTATAGCTGTGGAGGGCAGGGGTCCACATTGTTGGGAACCAGATTTCCTGGAGGGCAATGCAGAGGGCAAGTATAAAGCTTAACAGTTGCTGTAGCTCACCAGGTGGTGGAAAAAACTGCCACAATTCCACTGGAGGATGACATCATCTTGAGACTGGGAAGGCATGGAACATTCAATGGGGCAGTCTGTGTCTTGGGGTGACCTACTGCCACTGACGTTTTGCCTGAGCAGTCTATATCCATTGAGTCTGAGGGTCCGGCGAGATCTAGGTCCTCAGTGGATGCCAAAATCTTCACCTCATTCGCAGATGCAGAGCTTGCAGGTAGCGGTGGTGTGGGTGCCACTGCAGTTCCCTTGGTCTTGGATACCTTCTTTTCGGCTCTCTCTCAATGCTCCTTGGGTTCCCCAGGCTGATTCAGTCTTCACTGATTCAGTCTCCAGGACTGAGGATGATCATGAAGCCCCACAAACAGCTGCTTTTGGGCTCTCCAGCCACTGACACGTGTCATCTTCCTCACTAGCAGAAATCTGGGAAGGGAGTGACCCAAGGGACACCTTCCTAGTGAGAGAGGCCGAAGAAGACTTTCGCTTCTCCAGCTCAGACGTCCCCGACGGTTAAGGGGGGGAGGTGGAGCTGTTGCTCCTGAAGTAGGTGGTACGGGAGCAACAGGGAGGGAAATGCCCCCCACCATCAAGGGGGCAGGTGTAGTCTTCATATTCTGAGAGGTGAAAGGAATGTGAGCAACTGATGGGGCGACAACTGTACTCGTAGCGGCAGTGTAAGAGATGGTCATAGCCACAGAATGACAGAATGTAGGCGCTCAAATTTTCTCTCAGCCTCAGTGTAGGTCAGTTTGTCCAGTGTCTTATATTCCATGATTTTCCTCTCTTTCTGAAAAATCCTGCAGTCTGGTGAGCAAAGTGAATGATGCTCTCTGCAGTTGACACAAATGGGAGGCAGGGCACATGGATTATTAGGATGTGATGGACGTCCTCAATCTTGACATGTGACACTTGAAGTACAGCGGGAAGACATATGGCCAAACTTCCAACACTTAAAGCACCGTTCTGGGGGAGGGATGTATGGCTTGATGTCACAGCAGTAGACCATCACCTTGACCTTCTCGGGCAATATGTCAACCTCAAAGGCCAAGATGAAGGCACCGGTGGCAACCTGATTATCTCTCAGATCCTGATGGACACGCCAGGCAAAATGAACACCTCGTCACTCTAAATTGGCATGCAGGTTGTTGCCAGACTGCAAAAGAAGGTCCCTGTGGAATATAATACCCTGGACCATGTTTAAGCTCTTATGGGGTGTGACGGTAATGGAAACATCCCCCAACTTGTCACAAGTGAGTAGATGCTGTTTTTATCAAGACTGACCCAGAGCGCATTTTGGACAAGCCCTCCACCTCCTCAAACTTGTCCTGCAAATGTTCTACAAAAAACTGAGGCTTCATGGACATGAAAGATTCCCCATCAACTCTCGTACATATGAAGTACCGGCCGAATAAAATTCACTGCTATCCTTAGCCTGGCGTTCCTCGCATGATGTGGCCAGGGAGGGGTACAATTTGGGGTCATATTTCTTAGCATTGAAGTTAGACTTTGGCCGCTTAGAGATTGCTGGCGGAGGACCACCAGCAAGAGATGACGTACTACGCGTCATGGTGTGTCATCCGCCCTGATGCCACCCACTCCAACTAGGGGCCCTCCTCACGGGCGCCACCCAGCCTCAGCAAGGGCCACCTGGTAGGATGGCCACTGCCAGGAGTCGCAATGCCCCAGGGTGACAGGCATCTACTCCTTGGCACATGTGGGGAGTTAACAGCACAGACATCAGCAGAGTGATCCCTGTGTGGTCAGGGGGCTACAAACAAGACTGGCTAATGTACTGGATATGAGGTGCTAAGAAGTCCATGATCATCATCCATGCAGAAAGTGACACTGCATAGTACATGGTGGAAAATGCAACCAGGAAGGTGTCCTCGCCCAAGAGATGGAGAATGAGTGGGACTGCAATATGATGATGCGAAAGTGGACGAGAGATCTCAATGCATGGACATGATGCACCATGTAAGGTGCCCTTCCCCAATCGGCTCACCCTTCAGGAAAATTTAGAAAGTGGAGGTCAAACCTGACAGGGGACCATCAGATAAAGGCCAAAATGTGTGAGACTCCTTTTAGTCATCTCTTACGACAGGCAGAAATACCTCAGGCCTATTCTAACCCCCGGACCCGCAGGGGGACGTATGTAGGACGACGATGAAGATGTGAGATTTTAAATATGAAGTATTACAAGTTTTATGTATCATATGTGTGCATGAATAATAGTATACTGAACAACAGTAACAAATATTTTTTATTTACTGAAGTAAAGTGAAGACCATATGAGGAGGATTTTCTTGATTATGACAAGAGCTGGTGTTCTCAGAGTCCACTGCCTGCAACTGCAATTGAAATGTAAGCGAAGTCTGATAGAAAAAAAATTCAAATAAGCACAGAACATTTCTAACAAGACAATCATATTATATCCTACAAAAATGTGTCTTCGTATGAATAATCAATAATCTTTAGTAATAGTAATATTTATTTTTTATTTATTTGTTTTTATTACAACACATCACCAAAACTGTAAATAATTGTGGGAACATTCTACCAGTTGTTCAATTCTTGATAATAGAAATCTGCTCCTTAGTCAAGCAGACTTTTGAGGACCGCTGCGTGAATGTCTGCATCATTGGAAATTTATCCCCCAACTCAGATGCTTTTTCAGCTTCCCAGAAAGATTGCTTGGACATTGCGGTCTCTGGTTGATGGCCTTCCTTTCCAATCAGCATCACCCATTTCTGTGCTGTCTTGTTGAAATTGATGGCACTACTTCACTGTGGTTGGACACAGTGTTGCATTTTGTCCATAAAAACAGGATTACACAGTGAACCTATGCGATTTAGACATTTTGTACCCAAGAATCATAGTGTTCCATATACTTCTACTTTGGAGTACATCTCCAGTTGGCACACCATTCCACTCCCACACTGTGGTGCACTTGTTATCAGTAACGCACTGAAGAGCCAAAGAAACTGGTACACCTTCCTAACATTGTGTTGGGCCGCTGCAAGCATGCAGAAGTGCTGCAACACGATGCAGGATGGACTCAACTAATGTTTGAAGTAGTGATGGAGGGAACTGACACCATGAATCCTGCAGGGCTGTCCATAAATCTGTAAGAATATGAGGGGGTAGAGATCTCTTGTGAATAGCACATTGCAAGGCAGCCGAGATATGCTCAATTATGTTCATGTTTGACAAGTCTGATGGCCAGCGGAAGTGTTTAGCCTCAGGAGAGTGTTACTGGGGCCACTTTGTAGCAATTCTGGATGTGTGGGGTGTCACATGGTCCTGATGGAATTTCCCGAATTCATTGGAATGCACAATGAACATGAATGGGTGCAGGTGATCAGACATGATGCTTATGTATTTGTCACCTGTCAGAGTCATATCTAGACATAGCAGGGGTCCCACATCACTTCAACTGCACATGTACCACACTATTACAGAGCCTCCACTAGCTTGAACCGTCCCCTGTTGACCTGCAGAGTCCATGGATTCATGAGGTCACCTCCATATCCGTACACATCCATCTGCTCAATGCAATTTGAAATGAGGCTCATCCAACCACGCAATATGTTTCCAGTCATCAACAGTCCAATGTCAGTGTTGACAGGCCCAGGTGACACATAAAACTTTGTGTTGTGCAGCCATCAAGGGTACATGGGTGGGCCTTCGGCTGCAAAAGCCCATATTGATGATGTTTAGTTGAATGGTTCACATGCTGACACCTGTTGTTGGGCCACCATTGAAATCTGCAGCAATTTGCAGAAGGGTTGCACTTCTGTCACGCTGAATGATTCTCTTCAGTCATTGTTGGTCCCATTCTTGCAGGTTCTTTTTCCAGCTGCAGCAATGTCGGAGATTTGATGTTTTATCAGATTCCTGATGTTCACAGTACACTTGTGAAATGGTCATATCGGAAAACCCCTACTTCATTGCAACCTTGCAGATGCTGTGTCCCTTCACTCATGTGCCCACTATAACACCACATTCAAACTCACTTAAATTTTGGTAACTTGCCGCTGTTGCAGCAGTAACTGATCTAACAAATGTGCCAGACACTTGTAGTCTTATATCTGCATTGCCGACCACTGTGCCATGTACTGCCTGTTTATGTATTCTTTATTTGAATATGCATGCCTATACCAACTTCTTTGGTGCTTCAGTGTAATTGTGTCTGCAAGAAACCTGGAACTTATACTCTCCTCTGACCATGTCCTTGCTGTCATCGTGCAATAGTCTTAGCATGGAATGACGTGTAAGTCCCTACAAGCATCAGATATATGTAAAGTTTGTGTTAGGACCTTTTTACTGTTAATGTTGTATGTAATGACCTAGCAGACAATATTAATAGTAATGTTGCCACTTTTAGCAAATGATACAGTAATTTTTAATGAAAACCTATCAGGAAAAAACTGCATACCTATCCAGTAAATATGTGGCAAACATTGGCAATTTTATTTAAATATTAAGAAATATATAACAGTTAATAATTTACGAGTTATAGAAACCATTCACTGTGTAATATGAGCACTGGTTGTCGACAGGTATAGAGAAAAGAATGAAAACTTTGCTTACTTTCAGATTGCACATTTAATGGTGAGTGGTCTCCTTTATCCTTAAGTTATTTACATTCCACAAGATCTTTCCTTACCATATCTAGAAATATGTAATTGTGCACTTCGCAATATGCAAAATACTGGTATCTCATGACTACTATGCCAATGAGTCACAATTGGACTTAGTCATCTCACAAAAATAACTGGATGTCAGTCTCTGGTTATATGAAATGAAAGAAAACATATAACCTGTAGTGTAGGTAAATCATGTAATAGACCTCATTTCAATAGTAGGATGCTGGGAAAATAAGTCTGAAAAGGAAGCAGCTACAAAAAGTAGTGTCACCCATTCTAGGATACTGCTCTAGTGTGAGGTATCCATTTCAAGGAGTAACAGGGAATACTGAACATGTACAAATACATGCAGCACTAATGATCACAGGTTTGTTTGACTCATGGCAGTGGCTCAAGGAAATGATGAAACATCTTAAGTGTCAGAAACATGAAGAAAGACCTGGAATATCCTGCAAAAACTAATTAAAAATTTTGAGAAAATTATTTAATTGGATAGATAAAAAAATCTATTCACCAAGTGGCAGCAGAACACACACATAAAAGACTCTTGTAATTGGCAAAGCTTTCAGAGCCAGTGGCTCCTTCAGGCAGAAGTGTTGAAGGGGAAGGAAGGAGGCTGAAGGAAAAGGACTGGAGAGGTCTAGGAAAAGGGGTAGATTTCAGGAAAGTCATCCAGAAATGTTAGTCAGGGGAGACTTACCGTACAGGATGAGAAGGAAAGACTGATTGTTGGGGACTGCATTGGACAAGATTTGAAAACCTGAGAGTTTACAGGTGGAAGACAGGGTAATATGCAGAGTTAACAAGAGTGAAAAGTTAAGTGCATTGTATGTAACAGTGGTGGGAGGGGGGCGGTGAAACAGGTGGGAAAGACAATGAAAGATGTAGAAAACTAAAACGGAGTGAAGCAAAGAGTAGTTACAGTGAAGAAATGCTGAGATGGAAGAAATTAAAGTAAATTAAAACCAGGTGGGTGGTGAGAACCAAGGACATGTTGCAATGCTAGTTCCCACCTGCAGAGTTCTGAGAAACTGGGAACTAATTGGTTGTTTTCATTGTTACAAAAATATTGGTGACACACAGAATAACATGTGGACCATTATAGCCTCTTCTTTGGCATCATCTCAGTAATTTATACTGTACTTCATTTTGCTCTGACCCATCTCTGATCAGCGCACAATAATGTGGACGAAAACCATTCTGAAACATGCTGTACTCTACCGCATTTGAAATAGTGTGCTCAAATTGACACTGCATCTGTATGGGGACTTCCCCATAGTGCAGTTGTACCAAGTGGCTGGAATTCAGCCATTTATCAAAATATTCCAGGATGTACACCACCAGTTTGTCTGACTTATTGGTAGGTGTTCAAGCTGACATTAGTGACACTGTAACAAATACTGCTCCTAGTACAGATATACTTATATTGCTAAAGATGTACATGCACTAAAATTAAACGTCTGTAACCATTAAATTGTAAACAGCAGCCTATAAGCTTTTAATGTAACTAATCTTTGAGGCAATCCAATAAAAAAACATTCCTTAACCACAACAATTGCCAGTGGTTCAAGCAAGAAACAAACACACAAAAATAATGTATGCCGTTACGTATGCATCTGTATGTGACAAAAACATGAAGTTTTACACTGCATGACAATCATGGGGAGAAAAATACCAGTGATTCACTCAGCACACAAAACAGGCAGATAGGGTTGTCAAATGTAGTGATGACATAGTCAGGATAAAAATGTAGCAACAAAAAGCCAAAATATTTCAGGACAAGTTCAAGATAAAGTTCTTGCATTAATGTTAGTGAAAAACATGAAAGGTTCTTGGCATCAATGATATTTTATGTTTGTCATGAAAGTACTCACTTTGAAATAACGGAAGTCCAGTTTCAGTTTGATTTTTGGAATATACTTCATTTTCAAGTCTTTTTTTTAAGCAGTTGAGTGTTCCATTCAAATGGATTTAACAGAATAAGAGATAACAGAAAATACTGTTTTGCACAGTTTATCTTCAGCACAAATTAAATAATAGTTTATGAAGGTTCATAAATAATTTGCTTCTTTATTTTCATCAATTAAGAAATGGGCTGATAAATTCAGGGGTGCCCATTCTTCTTGAGGATGAGCCTCATGGAGGATGTTTCAAAACTCCAACCACAGACAAGAACATCAAGAAATGCCAAAACTTCTCAATTAACATCTAAATATGTACAACACCACAAGAATACCAGAAGTAAGAGGTGCACATAAAGAATTGCAGATAGGAAACATTGCACTAAGTGGATGTTGTGTTTTTTGCATGTTGGCTAAAAGGAATTTTGAATATGTATATATCATCCACAAACTCGAAAAGAATCTAACTGATTTTTCATTCCAG
Source organism: Schistocerca americana (assembly GCF_021461395.2). Classification (NCBI taxonomy): domain Eukaryota; kingdom Metazoa; phylum Arthropoda; class Insecta; order Orthoptera; family Acrididae; genus Schistocerca; species Schistocerca americana. The sequence continues at coordinate 258,600,079 of NC_060126.1, forward strand.
TTCTTATTACTCTTGATAAGACATGGGACCACATCTTTATGTTAGAAACGGAACAGCAAACAGCAGTATGGACATCAGTGATCCAAAACCAAAAATGTTTATTTCATCTGCTGCCCTAGTGGTTGTTTCCTAGTACTGTTAAACAAAAGAGGCAATAATTCTTTAGTGGCACCCAAAAACAATTGCTACTGCAGTCTGCAGTATATACTGGTGGAGCCAAAACAGTGAGCAATGAAACTTGCACTCAACACCTGTTGGAAACAACTAGGAAAGTTGTTGAAATATCTTGTAACAAGAAAAACGACAACTTGCCTACAAACCCATAGTATATAAGCCATCAGTTTTACAGAGAATGCGTTAAAAAACACATTTTAATGGGGGCATTACACTCGTACACAAAGGTTCTTACAGAGTATGAAAACTAAGGATCTTTAAGTACAAAGTTGTTGGAACCTCCACCTTATTCTCAATGTTTGCCCCATTTATACTTTGACCTCTTATAGCATTTTAGAGCTGGAAAAAAAATTTGAATCCAATGAAGAGATTACAGCAGCTGTATATAAGTACTCTGCATGATTTTCAGAGTTCTACTAGAGGTGGAAAAATATGATGATATTGATTTTCTTATCATTAATCTATGCAGAGAGGTTAGAACAGAAAAGTCAGCAGGAAATTTCACAGCAGCTATCAACAGGAGAAACTCTACTTCTACCGCTCTATACACTATGTGATCGAAAGTATTCAGACACCCCCAAAAACATACGTTCTTAATATTAGGTGCATTATGCAGCCACCAATTGCCTGGTATTCCATATTAGCGACCTCAGTAGTCATTAAACATTGTGAGAGGTGAGAGAGCACAATGTGGCACTCCACGGAACTCACGGACTTCAAATGAGGTCAGATGATTGGATGTCACTTGTGTCATAAGTCTGTATGTGAAATTTCCACACTCCTAGGTCAACTGTTTCTGATGTGATAGTGAAGTGGAAACATGAAGGGACATGTACTGTACAACTACACTATTGATGACAAACAGCTGGAGACAGCACCTGCTGTAAAGTTTCTGGGCATAACTGTTGAGAGTGACCTTAAGTGCAATGACCACATAAAACCAATAGTGGGAAAAGCAGACACCAGACTCAGATTTATTGGAAGAATCTTAAGAAAAAATGTAAATCACCCATGAAAGAAGTGGCTTATAAGGCACTTGTTCACCCGATTCTTGATTATTGTTCATCTGTCGGGGATCACTATCAGGTAGGACTGACAGAGGAGATAGAGAAGATCCAACAAAGAGCGGCGCGTTTCATCAGGGTATTTTTTAGCTGGCAAGAGAGCATTACAGAGATGCTCAACCAACTCCACTGGCAGACATTAAAAGAGAGGTGTTGTGCATCACAGGGAGATTTACTATTGAAATTTTGGGACAGCACTTTTCAGGAGGAGTCGGACAACCTATTACTCCCCCCACCCATCCCCACTCCCCACATACATCTAAAGTATTGGCCATCAGGAGAAAATTTGAGAAATTAAATTAGAGCCAATACAGAGGCTTCCCGACAACCATTCTTCCCATGCACTATTCGCAAGTGGAACAGTGTTGGCGGGATCAGACAGCGGTACCAAAAGTACCCCCTCCCACACCCCATTAGCTGGTTTTCTGAGTACGATACAGATGTAAATGCAGTGAAAGCAAGCTGCCTATCTTTTTACCACTTTCGAAACTCAAGAATTGAATAGATATTTGTGCAGTTTTCTTCAGATACTACTTCATTATAGATACAGAGGCATCATCTGCAAAAATTCTAAGGGTAGTATTAATACTGTCTTCCAGCTTACATTGTGAACAGAGAAAGTCCATTGAACTTCTCTGGGGCACACCTAAAGTTGTTCTACTTCCGCTAATAACTCACCATCCAAGATAACATGCTGTCTCTTCCCTACGAAGAAATCCTAAATCCAGTTATAACCCATATCTTCATAACTTCACTAACTTTATTCCAGAAGAGTGTCCATTATTCAGGTAAACATATCTTCAACAACTTCCCAGCAGCCACAAAAAGTTTAACTCCTAATAAAATACAATTTATTACAATGGCTGAAACAGCCTAAGAATCATCAGTGCATTGAACATTTACAAGTTTTGTGATAAGTAATTCATTATCATTTAAACAAAAATAATAATTTTATTAAAGTATAATGTAACTGGGTACATAAAAAAATCTAGTCACCAAGTAGCAACAGAAGAACACGCATATAAAACTTACCATAGTTTGCAAACTTTAAGAGCCAGTGGCTCCTTCTTCTGGCAGATGGGTTGAAGAGAAAGGAAGACAAGTGAAGGAATAGGACTGATGAAGTTTAGGAAAAGAGGTAGAGCTGTGAAAAGCCACAGAAAACCCTGGGTCAGGGGAGACTTACCAGACAGGATGAGACAGAAAGACCGGTTGTTAGTGACTGTACTGGACAGGATTTGAAAACCTGAGAGTGTCTTTCCGCCGTCCACCTAACCTTCGTAACCTCTTAGTTCATCCCTATGAAATCCCCAAACCACCTTCCCTACCCTCTGGCTCCTACCCTTGTAACCACCCCCGGTGTAAAACCTGTCCCATGCACCCTCCCACCCCCACCTACTCCAGTCCTGTAACCCAGAAGGTGTACACGATCAAAGGCAGAGCCACGTGTGAAAGCACCCATGTGATTTACCAACTGACCTGCCTACACTGTGAAGCCTTCTATGTGGAAATGACCAGCAACAAACTGTCCATTCGCATGAATGGACACAGGCAGACAGTGTTTGTTGGTAATGAGGATCACCATGTGGCTAAACATGCCTTGGTGCACAGCCAGCACATCTTGGCACAGTGTTACACCATCTGGGTTATCGGGATACTTCCCACTAATACCAACCTGTCAGAACTCCGAAGATGGGAACTTGCCCTTCAGTATATCCTCTCTTCTCATTATCCGCCAGGCCTCAACCTCTGCTAATTTCAAGTTGCCGCCGCTCATACCTCACCTGTCTTTCAACAACATCTTTGCCTCTTTACTTCCGCCTCGACTGACATCTCTGCCCAAACTCTTTGCCTTTACAAATGTCTGCTTGTGTCTGTGTATGTGCGGATGGATATGTGTGTGTGTGCGCGAGTGTATATCTGTCCTTTTTTCCCCCTAAGGTAAGTCTTTCCGCTCCCGGGATTGGAATGACTCCTTACCCTCTCCCTTAAAACCCACATCCTTTCGTCTTTCCCTCTCCTTCCCTCTTTCCTGATGAAGCAACCATTGGTTGTGAAAGCTTGAATTTTGTGTGTATTTTTGTGTTTGTTTGTGTGTCTATCAACCTGCCAGCACTTTTGTTTGGTAAGTCACATCATCTTTGTTTTTAGACATATTTTTCCCACGTGGAATGTTTCCCTCTATTATATTCATATCATTACTTTTAAATAAAAATATGTTTAAGTATGTTTTGGCATATCCTACTTTAATGAGGACCATTTTACATGAAATCTTTGGAAGGAACATAGCATATTTATTTTTCTTATAAATATTTACTATGTATTCTTGTTTTTTCTGACATGTTCTACATCCTGAAGGATCTCCTCACTTTGGATCTATTGGAAAGAAAAGTACAGCTTATCTAATCTAGTCTTTGAAGATAAACATTTATGTGGTACCAGTCTAAATCTACATCTACATGATTACTCTGCAATTCACATTTAAGTGCTTGGCAGAGGGTTCATCGAACCACAATCTCCCTACCATTCCACTCCCGAACAGCGCGCGGGAAAAACGAACACCTAAACCTTTCTGTTCGAGCTCTGATTTCTCTTATTTTATTTTGATGATCATTCCTACCTATGTAAGTTGGGCTCAACAAAATATTTTCGCATTCGGAAGAGAAAGTTGGTGACTGAAATTTCATAAATAGATCTCGCTGCAACGAAAAACGTCTTTGCTTTAATGACTTCCATCCCAATCGCGTATCATATCTGCCACACTCTCTCCCCTATTAAGTGATAATACAAGACGAGCTGCCCTTTTTTGCACCCTTTCGATGTCCTCCGTCAGTCCCACCTGGTAAGGATCCCACACCGCACAGCAATATTCTAACAGAGGACAAACGAGCGTAGTGTAAGCTGTCTCTTTAGTGGACTTGTTGCATCTTCTAAGTGTCCTGCCAATGAAACGCAACCTTTGGCTTGCCTTCCCCACAATATTATCTGTGTGGTCTTTCCAACTGAAGTTGTTCATAATTTTAACACCCAGGTACTTAGTTGAATTGACAGCCTTGAGAATTGTACTATTTATCATGTAATCGAATTCCAACGGATGTCTTTTGGAACTCATGTGGATCACCTCACACTTTTCGTTATTTAGCGTCAACTGCCACCTGCCACAGCATACAGCAGTCTTTTCTAAATCGCTTTGCAACTGATACTGGTCTTCGGATGACCTTACTAGACGGTAAATTACAGCATCATCTGGGAACAACCTAAGAGAACTGCTCAGATTGTCACCCAGGTCATTTATATAGATCAGGAACAGCAGAGGTCCCAGGACGCTTCCCTGGGGAACACCTGATATCACTTCCGTTTTACTCGATGATTTACCGTCTATTACTATGAACTGCGACCTTCCTGACAGGAAATCACGAATCCAGTAGCACAACTGAGACGATACCCCATAGGCCCGCAGCTTGATTAGAAGACGCTTGTGAGGAACGGTGTCAAAAGCTTTCCGGAGATCTAGAAATACGGAATCAACTTGAGATCCCCTGTTGATAGCGGCCATTATTTCTTGCGAATAAAGGGTTAGCTGCGTTGCACAAGAACAATGTTTTCTGAAACCATGCTGATTATGTATCAATAGATCATTCCCTTCGAGGTGATCGATAATGTTTGAATACAGTATATGCTCCAAAACCCTACTGCAAATTGACATCAATGAAATAGGTCTGTAGTTCGATGGATTACTCCTACTACCCTTCTTAAACACTGGTGCGACCTGTGCAATTTTCCAATCTGCAGGTACAGATCTATCGGTGAGCGAGTGGTTGTATATGATTGCTAAGTAGGGACCTATTGTATCAGCGTAATCTGAAAGGAACCTAATCGGTATACAATCTGGACCTGAAGACTTGCCTGTATCAAGCGATTTGAGTTGCTTCGCAATCCCGAAGGTATCTACTTCTAAGAAGCTCATGCTAGCAGCTGTTTGTGATTCAAATTCTGGAATATTCCATTCGTCTTTCCTGGTGAAGGAATTTCGGAAAACTGCATTCAATAACTCCGCTTTAGCGGCACAGTCATTGGTAACAGTACCATCGGCACTGCGCAGCGAAGGTATTCACTGTGTCTTGCCGCTTGTGTACTTTACATACAACCAGAATTTCTTCAGATTTTATCCCAAATTTTGAGACAATGTTTCGTTGTGGAACCTATTAAAGGCATCTCGCACTGAAGTCCATGCCAAATTTCGTGCGTCTGTAAATTTTAGGCAATCTTCGGGATTTCGCGTTCTCCTGAACTTCGCATGCTTTTTCTGTTGCCTCTGCAACAGCGTTTGGGCCTGTTTTGTGTACCATGAGGGATCAGTTCCATCTCTTACCAACTTATGAGGTATGAATCTCTCAATTGCTGTTGCTACTATATCTTTGAATTTGAGCCACATCTTGTCTACATTTGCACAGTCAGTTCAGAAGGAATGGAGATTGTCTCTTAGGAAGGCTTCTAGTGACACTTTATCCACTTTTTTTAAATAAAATTATTTTGCGTTTGTTTCTGGTGGATTTGGAAGAAACGGTATGAGCCTAGCTATAACGACCTTGTGATCACTACTCCCTATATCAGTCATGATGCTCTCTATTAGCTCTGGATTGTTTGTGGCTAAGAGGTCAAGTGTGTTTTCGCAACCATTTACAATTTGCATGGGTTCGTGGACTAACTGCTCAAAATAATTTTCGGAGAAAGCATTTAGGACAATCTCGGAAGATGTTTTCTGCCTACCACCGGTTTTGAACAAGTATTTTTGCCAACATATTGATGGAAGGTTGAAGTGGGGTATTTATTTGTTACGAGACTCAAATTTTCTCTGAACTGTTCTGCAACTAAATCATCAGAGTCTGGGGGTCGGTAGAAGGAGCCAATTATTAACTTAGTTCGGGTGTTAAGTATAACCTCCACCCATAGCAATTCGCACGGAGTATCTACTTTGACCTCACTACAAGATAAACCACTACTGACAGACATAAACACTCCACCACCAATTCTGCCTAATTTAGCTTTCCTGAACACCATCTGAAACTTTGTAAAAATTTACGCAGTACCAAAAAAATGGTTTCTGCAAGTCAAGAAACACTTTGTCTGACTTCTTTTTAGGATGCTATGTAAGAAAATCACAATTAAAGTTTTCGATGATAGATACATGCTAGCTGGGATGGAGGAGATAATTCTTTTTGAGGTACCTCATCACTTTTGGACATATTAGATGTCATCGGACTCTTTGACAGATGGATGTCAATGAGATAGGATGACAGTTGTTTGAATCAGTTCTGCTTCCCTTTTAGCAGATGTGTAATCTGTGGTTTCCTCCAATCACTGGGCACAGCTTGTTGTTTAGGGACTCTAAGGAATATTGTGGTTAAAGTAGAGGCTAATTCATATGCAAATTTCATGCATCCATCTGCAAATTCCATACATAAAATGAGGGGATTGTTTAATTTCAGTGATTGTAACTTTTCTCAACACTACTGACATTGATAACTCAAACAATGGAAAATTTATGATGGAATGTAACAGTATTATGAGAAGGAAAGTTGCTACTCACCATACAGCAGAGATGCCGAGTTGTTGATAGGCACAACGACTGCAGTCTAAGGCAACTGAAACCACACTGCGAGCAGCAGCACATGTGCATGATGGGAGTGGCGACTCGTTGGGGGTAAGGAGGAGGCTGGGGTGGGGAGGGGGAGCGACAGTATGGTAGGGACAGAGGCCAGTGAAGTGCTGCAGGTTAGGTGGAGTGCAGGGGAGTGGTGGGGAGGGGGAGGGGGAAGTAGCAGAAGTAGTGGTCGTCGTGTCTGCAGTAATAAGCAGTCCCTCTCGAAATATCCTGACTGTCTCACTGAAGCCTTCACTGACCGTAATTATCCTCCAAACCATGTACAAAAACAAATCTCCCGTGCCTTATCTTTCGTCTCCCACCGCCTCCTAAAGTCCCACCATCTGGCCCCAGAACAGCATTCCCCTCATAACTCAGTACCACCCAGGACTGGAGCAACACCCCCTCCCCCCCACTTCCCCTTCCCCCCTCCCCACACACACACTGGTATTCCACTGTCCACTGAACCTACACAATATACTCGTCCATCCTTACACAACCCCTGCTCCCAATCATTTACCTCATGGCTCATACCCCTGCAATAGACCTAGTTTCAAGACCTGTCCCATACAACCTCCCACCACCATCCAGCCTAGCAGGGCTACCTGTGAAACCTATCATGTGGTCCACAAGCTAAGCTGCAACCACTGTGCTGCACTCAGTGTAGGCATGACGACCAACAAGCTGTCTGTCCGCGTGAATGGCTACCAACAAACTGTGGCCAAGAAACAAGTGGACCACCCTGTTGCTGAACATGCTGCCAAACATGATATCCATCATTACAATGACTACTTCACAGCCTACACCATATGGGTCCTTCCCACCAACACCAGCTTTTCCGAATTGCGCAGGTGGGAACTTTCCCTTCAATACATCCTACGTTTCCGTAACCCTCCCGGCCTCAACCTTCGTTAGTCGCTGTCCTCACCCATCAAGCCTCTTCCCTGCTCCCATTCCACCACTACACAGCCCTCATTCCACCACCACACCCAGTCTTTTTATTTATTCCTCTCCTTTTCTGCTACTTCCACCCTCCCCCTCCCCACCGCCTAACCACCTAGCCTGCAGCACTTCACTGTCCACCATTTCCACCACTCTATCCTTCCCCCTCCCCACCCCAGCCTCCTCCTTATCCCACACAGTCGCCACTCCCATCATGCACTGGTGCTGAAAGTCTTTTTGTTGTGCCTATCTGCAACTCAGCATCTCCGCTATATGGTGAGTAGCAACTTTCCTTGTCATAATATAGACATTGATAGCTATTTCACTAATCTTTGCAGTGATGAGAGAAGTAAATTGGGGTAGTACTTCTGTATTTTCTTTAGTCCAGGAACATTTGAAAATGGAATTCAGAGTTACTGCTTTCTCTTTGCAACCCTCAATTGCAGTTCCTGTGTTGCTCATAGATGTCTGAACACTTAACTTTGATTTGGCTGGCAGTCTATAAATATGACCAGAATTTCTTCAGGTTGTGTGAGAAATCTTGTTTTATAATCCTGCTACAGTGGTCATTGAAGGCTTCTTGCGTTGTCCTCTTCAGAGTCAAACATGTTTCATTCAGTATAACTCTGAGTGTCGCCTTGCTCAGAGGTAAATGTTTTTGTTGCAATTACTCATACAAAAAATAATAATAAATAAATGATTTACTTGTCCATAATAACTTTTACAGTAGTAGACATAGTCTGATTGTAAATATCTGAATATTTTTAATAAGAGCTTAAAAATAAAGAGTAATTATGCACAACAACATTAAAAATCCTTGATGGAGTACAAACATTTCTCAATTAACAATTGCTTTAATTTTGTCTTAAATATGTTCACATTTAACAGTTTTATATTATTTGGCAATATGTTATAAAAATGTCTTCCAGCAGAAAATGGACTATGATCTGTTGGTCTTTTATTACTAAATTTTATGTGGTAATCCTCTCTTTTTCTTGTATTATAATTATAGATTTCACTATTGATTATACTATTCTCCATATTTTCTTTTACAAACAGTATTGTCCTGTGCATATACAATGAATACACTGTTAGTATGTTATACATAATGAAGTACTCTCTTCAGGACTGATGTTTACTAATATTAGCTATTATCCTAACTGCTCTTTTCTGGACTCTGAAAGCCCTATCCATGTATACCATTTGTCCTCCACCCCAGATCTCAATAACATATGATTCCAAAATAGATTTGTCTCAAGACAGGTGGTGCTATTATGCATTTTAGCAAGTAGGTGTTACAGGAGATTTTTTTACACATATAAATAATATGCTCCTTCCATGTAAGGTGTTTATCTACTATAATACCCACAAATTTATGTTTATCAATTGTTTCAATTTGTTTTCAGTGAGATATTCTGTGATGAAGCTAATGTTCTCTGCATTATTTTGCACTAACTGTTTTGTAGATCTCCAGCTTATGAAGGAGGTATTGCCAGCATAATTTTCTAGTTTTGAATTTTGTGAAATTATTATATCATCTATGTACACAATAAACAAAAAAGGCCCGATAACACTTCCCTGAGGAACTCCACATATAAGAATTTTATAAGATGATTTTACTGTTTGTGTATGTCCCCCAGTTGTATGATACAGCTTAACGTATTGTCTTCTGTCAGCAAGGTAGGATTGTAACAAATCTAATACCACTCCTCTGACTCCATGAGTTTCTAATTTTTTTTTAGCAATGAAATGATTTACAGAGTCAATGGCCTTGGACAACTCTAAGAAGGTGCCAGAAACTTTTGTTCCCATCATCAAGCTTACCCAATACCACATGAAAAAATGTAGCTACAGCTGTTACTGTAGGCCTGCCCTTCATGAAACAATGCTGGCAGCTTTTTAGTAGACTGTACTCGCATAAAACTGATTCAAGTTGAGCAAGAAGTAGCCTTTCCAACAATTTACTAAGTATTGATGTTAATGAAATAGACCTATAATTCTGTATATCGGTAGTTATTCCCTTCTTTGCATCAGTCTTATTTCAGTGACTTTTAACAAGTCACAATATGACCTCTGACTGAAAGAGATGTTTATCAAATGTTGTGGTGGCTTTATTAATTCATTACTGTATTCTCTCAGAAATTTGGCTGAGATGTCATTCCAGCCACTGGATGTATTTGCTTTTAAGTTGGAAATGGTTTACAGGATTTCCATTTTAGTAACACACCTCAGGAAGATTGAATTACTGGCATTACTGGGACTTAGCACCTGTGGTGGCTGTCACATCCTTGCTACTCATCTTACTGAATTGGTCTATAAATCTCTCACATACTTCCTTTGAGTCATTCAACAATTTTTCATTGCCTCTTATGTTATTGCACACAGCATTGTCACTTCCCTTGCTTTCCTTGTTTACTATATATACAATTATGGCGTCTGGAATCTGCTGGGTGCAAGGCTCGTATAGCAGAAGCGCAAAGTAAAAAGAAGATACATCGTAACAACATTATTACAGGATAATTGTTTAAAGCATTTGGAGGTGTTTGTTTTGAGGTGTCGAATATATGTGTGTGTACTTCAGGTGGCCTGTAAATCCAATTTTGACAAGTTAAAACAGCTTAACATTCCTAGTCATTAATACAATCAGATGAAATGTTAAAATGGCTTAAACTTCATGCTTGTTAATAACAATCAGGTGAAATGTTACAGACTTGATGTACAATAATCATATTGGCTACAGCAGTAAAATCATACATAGATGACACTATTTATTGGGATTAATAGACAGAGGTGAGAGGCTGGAGCCAGAAGGAGAGGAACAGAGAGAGAGAAAATGAGAGAGAGAGAGAGAGAGAGAGAGAGAGA